>NC_091457.1:38410955-38740304 GCF_027789765.1 Dendropsophus ebraccatus | reverse complement strand
GGGAATCATTACCGAGGGTTCGGGTTCGCACGAACCCGAACCGAACTCGGTTCGGACCATCCCTACCCAGGAACCATCAGAGAGTTTTATATGAGAGACCAGGACTAATTTCCCACTGCTAGGAACTTTCTGGAAGAACTAAACCCTACCATCTGATAGGTGTTAGTGTTGTGTGGTACCCAGTTTAAATATCACAAGTGCACAGTTAACCCCTTCCAATACCTTTACCTTCAGCAGTACTAAGTACATAGAAACAGTGAGACACCAAATTATGGGAGTAGTAAAGTACAGGCATTAAGCCCAGAGCATAGCTTACACTGATACCTGACCACAGGTGTGCAGAAACAGTAGTGGAACACCTGCTCTGGGACACTACATTATAACACAGCACCAGCATGGGTTTATGAGGGATCAGTCCTGTCAGACTAAGCTTATCAGCTTCTATGAGGAGGTCAGTTGTAGACTGGACCTGGGGGAGGCTGTGGACATTGGGGGAGATTTATCAAACATGGTGTAAAGTGAAACTGGTGCAGTTACCCCTAGCAACCAATCAGATTCCACCTTTCATTTTCCACCTTTCGGATTTCACGCTGCGGATTTGCAGTGAAATCCAATGCAGATCCAGAGTCAGTGCATCCCTATGAGAATACATACTCGCAGCGGGACTGACATCCCGCTACATGTATGTAAGTTAAACCCCCGGCGGCCGGAGCATACATTACCTGCTCCCCTTCTCCGGCTTGCTTTGGGGGTTCTAGGCAGGACGTCCCGCTCAGGCCATTAGTGGCTGTAATGTCAATCCCGCTGCGAGTATGTATTCTCATAGGAATGGATATGCAGCGTGAACTCCACTGTGGATCCGGTGTGTGTGAAGGCACACTTAGTATGTTTATTAATGACCTTGTAGAGGGGCAACAGAGTAGAATCTTCATTTTTGCAGATGATATTAAATTGGGTAAAGAAACCACCACAGAGGAGCATAATATCATATGACAGAGGGATTTGGGGAAGCTGGAGGCTTGGGTAGACAAATTACATTCAATGACTTTTAAAGAGGTATTCCCATCTCAACTTATATAATTACTCTTGTAGGACTTGTCAAATTAAATATTTTTGCTAATACATTCATTAAGTGCGCCTCCTCAAATTCGCCTCCATTTTCTGATATGCTTCTCTTTCGCTCCCATTGTTTCTGATATGCTGCTCGTTCTCTCCCATTGCTGCCATTGTCTAGGTTACAGATCACCACTCTGCTCTGGCAGTGCTCTGGCTGGTGTATATATAGATATAGGGGGAGATTTATCAAACATGGTGTAAAGTGAAACTGGCTTAGTTGCCCCTAGCAACCAATCAGATTCCACCTTTTATTTTCCAAAGTGTCTGTGAGGAATAAAAAAATTTGAATCTGATTGGTTGCTAGGGGCAACTGAGCCAGTTTCACTTTACACAATGTTTGATAAATCTCCCCCCTGTATCTCTATACATCTACTTAATGGCTATATATACACCAGCCAGACCACTGCTTTAAGGGCAGAGTGGTGGTCTGTAATCGAGACAACAAGCTGTCAACAATGGGATAGTAAAAGCAGCATGCATATTAAGGTTATGCACTTGGGCCATAGAAATAATGGGGGAGATTTATCAAACATGGTGTAAAGTGAAACTGGCTCAGTTGCCCCTAGCAACCAACCAGATTCCACCTTTCATTTTCCAAAGAGTCTGTGAGGAATGAAAGATGGAATCTGATTGATTGCCAGGGGTAACTGAGACAGTTTTACTTTACACCATGTCTGATAAATCTCCCCCAATATGTATAACTAAGTGCTAACACTGCTTCTAATAAGGACCTGGGGGTATTGGAGGCCTTCATTCTAGTGATCATTGCCAAGAGGCGGCTACCAAGGCTACATTAGGGGTGTATGGTTAGACTTCCCAACATTTACTGCCAGTATGGTAGACTTCAGCCTATCCCACAGTATAAGCATACAGCAACATATATTGCTGTATATAATGTACTGCATTATTTTATTACTGTTGAGTGGATTTTTTTTACTGTTGAATTTCACAGTATCGTGTGGAGTATCATAGTCTACTAGACTATTCCATACTGCAAAGTTTATGGATATGACAGGCAAACACCCCAGGAGCTTTCCCTGGCCTGGATGCCAAATGTAGACTTTTAACATGATATGAGCAAAGCCTCATTTATCTTTGTGAAATATAGGATATATAAGTATTTGTACCAGGAAGAGATAATTCAAGGTGTTTATGTGGTAATGTAGAGATCAGTCACTTAGAACTGTGAATTATGAGTTACAATATTACAATGGGCGCCATGAAATGTTTGCAGCATAGTCTGCTTACTCAGCTGGATACCCATTGAGTGCGTTCTGAGGGAACCTCTGGGACCATAATGTACAGTAATATGCTGCAGAGCAGGAAAATAGGAAACTTCTGATTTATGTTATTATTGCCTTCCGGGCTACCTTCACTGCGACTCTTCTGTCACCAGGGATCTTACTCTGCACAACCACAATACTTACTATTCCTGGTATAAAAAATAGAGAAAATATGCATATGGCTTCCTTCTGTCGTTATAGTAATTTGTTACTGAAGATCTTCAGGTGGACTGACCGTATTCAGTGCTCGGCAGGTTGTGCTGTGAGGAACTAAAATAATGCTACATAATTCTCAGATATAGGCATAAAAAGAAGAGATTTCTGTTAAGCACAATGTATGGGTGGAGAGCAGATGGTACGTTCTTTCTATGTATCATGTCAGTAAAATATTAGTAAAATAGTTTAGTATACAGTATTAATAAGTGTAATCACTGCACTTACTGACAGCAGCTCCGTGTGTACCTCATAGAGCTAATATCAGACCCCCTTACTTCAGGCTGTGCTGTAGTGATTCTGTCCATAAGATGGCTGACATGGAGGAGTGACCATGCCCCACCCTCAGTGTCCACCACTGAGCCTGTATTTGCCAGTGGATAACACTGGGGCAGAGCATTGTCACATGCTCCTCCATGTCAGCCATCTTATGGACAGACTCACCACAGAGCAGGACGGCACAGCCTGGAGGAGGGGTGTATGATTTTAGCAGTATGAGCTACACAGGGAGCTGCTGTCAGTAAGTGCAGTGATTACACTAAAATGGCCAACCCCTTTAAGGCATACTTGTTGTTTATGGTGATAAGATGTTTTGTGTAGCACTATTTCTGGCCATTATATTACTTATGTATGGCATTGTTTACCAGTGTTCCCTGAGCTAGTGGGTGAAGACCACTCAAACACAGAAGACAGCACGGAAGCAGCCGGAAGCAATCAATTGCCGAGCTGGGATCAGCGCCATTATGGCGCAGAACCCGGCCCGAGCCGGGTGTGTGGATCGCTCCTCCGGGACGATGTCCTACAATGTCCTGGGGGGGCAATCAACCCCACTAGGCACCAGGGATGGGCTGCAGTAAGTAATCGGATGCAGCCGTCAACTTTGACAGCTGCATCCGATTACTTAAAGTGACACTGTCACCCCCTATGTGCATTCTGACATCTCTACACAGGTGTAAAGGGTAAATTTAGAGTTTTTCATACCTTATTTCATATCATACGTCATGGTGTTTGTTCAAGTAAAAAGTAATCTTTTATCAACTGTAGATTGTGTTAAGCGGGCGTGGCCTCACAGCATTAGCGCCACTTAGCCCCGCCCTTGACGCCCATTGGTTGGCCGATGTAAAGGGGGTGGGGTCTAGACCTTTCGGCCAGCCTGTTCCAATGGCCAGCAAGGGGGCGGGGCCAACTGTGGTGTTGTGGGCGGGGCCCACTTAACAGAATTTGCAGTTGATAAAAGATTACTTTTTACTTGAACAAGCACCATGACGTATGATATAAAATAAGGTATGAAAAACGCAAAATTTACCCTTTAGACCTGTGTAGAGATGTCTGAATACAAAAAGGAGGTGACAGTGTCACTTTAATTAGCGGGCACGGCAATCGGACTGTGCCCGCTACGAGCGGCACCTGATCGACATCCCTAGGCGGCCCAGGACGTACGGGTATGCCCAGGGTCGCCTAGGGGTTAAAAATCTCAAGTCTTCCAGTACTTATCAGCTGTTATATGTCCTGCATGAAGTTGTGTATTCTCTCCAATTTGACACAGTGCTCTCTGCTGCCACCTCTGTCCATGACAGGAACTGTCCAAAGCAGTAGAAAATCCTTATAAAAACCCAGTGGGAGCAGCAGGGAGCACTGTGTAAGACTGAAAAGAAAACACCACATCCTGCTGGACATACAGCAGCTGATATGCACTGGAAGGCTTGAGTTTTGAGGGGACTCGCTGCGGATCCGGCAAGTGTGTTTATACCCTCCAGCTGATTTAAAAACTATTTTGTTCTCCAGTGTACCTTTTTAAGCCCTGGGGTGTGATAATTATTCTTACAATACACCTGTATAGCCACATTTTAGCTCTGTTTGCCTCCATATCTCTCCAATAACTCCGCCTTCCATTTCTCTCCATGCCCCTCTCATCTCCATAGACTTGTGTGGGCAGCCTGTTCCTGATCACTCAGTGTCCTTTTGGAAGGAGATGGAACTGAACAGGGTTTTTTCAAAGTGAATAAGAAATTGTTGGTCAGAAAAGGAGCCTGATAAGATGAGAAAGAGGCTATATTACAGTTTGTTACATTCGATTGTAGCATTGATTTATATTATGGTAAGTGTGTCAGTGCCATGTTGAACTGTGTTTGTTTCCTATGGATGCTAATACAGCTGTGCACCACTTACCCCAACTTGCACACTGGGGGGCACAGGCTGGAGTGATGGGGTGAAGAGCTGACTAGGAGTGGAGGAGGCCAAAATGTAAGTTGTAAGAGGCATTCTGGCTGCATTGAGGATAAAAGAGAGAGGAAAGAAGATAGACACCAGTGATGGGTCTAGCTAGCAGGGCATAGCCACTAGTGAGCACCAGGGCATGTGGTGGTTTATTAGCCAAATTTTTTCTGCCTCTGAAGACAAGCAGTTTAGCAGTTTGGCCCCTATAGCTACCTCCAACTGTTTGAGACACTGGTTAGTCACAATGGCATTATTATGAGTTATTATTAAAGGACAACTCCAGTGCTGAAACAAAAATGAACCAGTTGGTGTCTTCATTTTTTCTTCACTACCTGGTTTGGGCTTTCCCATGATGCACTCTGTCTCCTGTGATGTCTAACTGACTCTGTAAAACTGTTAGAAAACTGTTAGATGGCTTACAGCTTTTTCAGCAAATCAGAGTTGAGCAACCTGAGTCATCTGACAAAGGGAGGCTGGCCTAACAGGGCTTTGACTAGTTTTCCTCTTGATGATGTCATTGTCACAAAATGGCTGCCACAGAACAGCCTGGGGTCAACATTCATTAGGTAAGAATAAGTTTACTTCACCTCCTGGTGGGGAATTGAGTGGGGAAAAGATAGGGAAGGGAGCAGATAGGTGACTGAAGCATATAACAAAGTTATAAAACTTTGCAATGTGTTTCAATTACTGGGGAAAATATTTTCGCCGGAGTATCCCTTTAAAAAAAAAAAAAAAGACTAGGGGAAAGGCAGCCAACTCATGAAACCTTTGCACAGGGCCCAGCAATGTGTCTAATATATGTCTACATTATATTGTCTTCAGGAATGTTACACATATAGATGTAATAAATCTACAGTAAATAAAGACATTGGGTTAATGTACAACCCATCGGGAAACTGTATAACACTATATTTAGACAGTGTATATGTCAGGACTGGCAAGCACAGACAGGACAGAGACAGTGGGCCCTGGATCTGAACCCACCCACTGACCCTACCTACTTGCTTCGGTCGACCCTCAACGGTCGCGGACAACCACGAAGGCGTTAACTATGCTGCGTAAGTGAGACACAGAACAAGACGGACAGACAAACACAATATAGAATAGTAGAACAATCCGGGTCAAACCACATGGGCAAAGCAGTACAAAATCAGTAACACAAGGGATAGTCAAAAGTCAGGCGGAGGTCAGAACACGAGAAAGTCAGGCAAAAGGAATTAGGATGGGGTTCGCAGGAATAGGACAAGGGGAGCTGGGATCAGAATGAACCTAATAGCCAGCGATTAGAGGCTGGCTCTGACTTATTTATACTGGATCAGGAGCCCGGACCAAAGGCTGATTGGTCCGGCCTCCTGAATCCAGACACAATTCAGCTGCAGGCAGCACTGCAGGCTGAGTGGCAGAGCGATCCGTCACTCAGCCTGCATAGAAGCTGCTCAGCTGAGTGCCGGCCGGCAGTCACGTGACCACGGCATCCCTGGTTGTCAGGGACGCCGTCGGGTCTCCGTGACGTCACTCGGCTCCGGCCGCCGACGTCTGAACACAGACGTCGCTGGAGCCCGGAAAGGTAAGTTCCTGACAGTATACACTATCCTGCATGCATCCTCGCCACATTGTTCAGTTTAGCACACAAAGGGTTAGGCTTGGATGCCATGCATCTATACTTAACCCCTTGTGTGCCATAATGTAGGCAGCATCTGCTAAGATGCTGCACACTGTAAGGTGCAGAACGCCTGTTAAAATGATGGGTGTTCTGCTCCTGGCCTTTTTTATGTTTTTCCCTTTTGTTTCTCAGATATCAGTATCCTGAGGATTACGTCGGATTCGCTGGACAACGTCAATGACCAGCATTGTTGTTTTTTTAATTTTTTTCTTTCATAAAATACTTTTCTCTATTGTGTTGTGTTTTTTTTTCTTACATGCTTAGTAGTGGAAGCTGTCAGATAGATGGAATCCATAACTAAGTCGGGGGCTAGTGTTAGCAGGTATAAAATGGTCAACACTAACCCCCCCAATATTACCCCAGTACCCAATGCCACCAGGGGTACTGAGCTGGGTATCAGTATTCCCGCAGCGTCAAATTTGGTGCTCCTGGACTGGGCCGTAGCAGGCTAGTATTATTAGGCTGGGGAGGGCCCAAAAAATGGCCCTTCCCACCCTGGTACTACTAGGCTGCTGCTGTTTGGTTTTTAAACCTGGCTAGTTATGGAAATAGGGGGAACCCTATGCATTTTTTAAAAATAAATTAGAAAAAACTTATAGGGTTCCCCATAATTCCATAACCAAACAGCAGCAGTCTTAGTCGTTATTTATTATAATATACATTAAAGCGCCACTCGCTTTTATGTAAATTATAATAAATAAAAACTAACTTTGACTAGGGGAAGAATGTAACTCACTGATAGCCCCCTATAACATCGGGGAAGTATGTTTCTTACCTTTCTCTTCTGTGCTAGTCCCACACTGTTAGTCGGGGTAAACTCCGCTCCAGAGCACTGTTAGGCGCTCTGCCACATCATCCAGCCCATCCCCTCCATTGATTATCATTAGAAGGGTGGGGCCTAACAGTGTTCTGGAGCGGAGTTGACCCCGACTAACAGTGCGGGACTGACACCAAGAAGGAAGATAAAACACATACCTTCCTCCTCAGTATCCCCGGCGCTATAGGGAGCTATCAGCAGGACAGATTTGTATGACACTGTATAGATTGTAAGCCCTCGCAGGCAGGGTCCTCATCCCCTATGCACTGGTCTGTCATTTTCCTTCATGTAACCTGTTTTATTTTTGTATTGTTTCTGTTTGTTACCCCTATCGCTTGTATAGCACTCTGAAATTAAAGCGTAACTATCATGTTTTTTTTTTATTGCAGAAATCAGTAGTATAAGCGATTTTAAGAAACTCTGTAATAGTTTTTATCAGCCAAAAAAGCCTCCTTCTGTACTCAAGAAGCAATTTCCCAGCCTCCCCCCCTGACTACTTATCTGTGCATTATCAGGCAAACACGTCTTCATTACAGAGAAGCCAGTGAAGACAGGCTCTGCTCTCTCCATTGTAAGCCTATGAAGGGGGGAGGGGCCAAGGGAGATGAGGGAGCAGGAAGAGGTGACATGAAGGTCAGCTGTCTGTAGACTCTCTGGGCACCTAAAACGCTAAATTCAGGTGTCAGAAAGGTCAGTGCTTATCTATGAACTTACTGAGAGAAGATTGCAGGGTGTTGTGCTGTGCAGAAATCCTCCGTGCTCAGTCACTCCTAACAGCCCCTCCCCTCTCCATAGCCACATAATGGAGACAGAAATCCTGCTTCATTTGATGTGAGGGGGGAGGCTGGGAGATTGCTTTTTCAGTCCAGAAGGAAACTCTTTTGGTTTAAAAAACCTATTACAGAGTTTCTTAAAATCGCTTGAACTGTTGATATTTAATGTTTTAAAAAAAATGGCCCTGAAATGACAGTTACGCTTTAAGGCTGGGTTCATACTACGTATATTTGAGGCTGTATTTGGTCCTCATGTCAGGTCCTCATAGCAACCAAAACCAGGAGTGGATTGAAAACCCAGAAAGGATCTGTCCACACAATGTTGTAATTGAGTGGATGGCCGCCATTTAACAGTAAATAACTTCCATTATTTCAATTCAACAGCCGTTGTTTTAAAATAACAGCACATATTTGCCATTAAATGACGGCCATCCACTCAATTACAACATTGTGTGAACAGAGCCTTTCTGTGTTTTCAATCCACTGCTTGTTTTGGTTGCTATACAGCCTCAAACATACAGCCTCAAACATACGTTGTGTGAACATAGCCTAAGGGCGCTTTATAAATAAATAATAATGACACTGTATATACATTACCTATATGCATACCTGTATGACACTGTATACAATACCTACAGTATATCCATACCTGTGTGAAACTGTATACATTACCTATATCCATACCTGTATGACACTGTATACATTACCTATATCCATACCTGTATGACACTGTATACATCACCTATATGTATACCTGTATGACACTGAATACATTACCTATATGTATACCTGTATGACACTGTATACATCACCTATATGCATACCTGTATGACACTGTATATACATTACCTATATGCATAACTGTATGACCAGTGGCGCCGCAATGATGAGGCGACCTGAGTCACCAGCTGTCATCATGGGGGCGGCATTCAGTGGCAGATAATAATATGGGCGGTTTGGGCGGCCGCCCACATTATAATCCGCCACTGATTGTACCATGTACCGGAGACCCCCCGCGCCCGGACAGCATCTGTAATTAGATGCTGGGAGTGGGGGAGACTGTATTCATAAGCGCTGCGCTGTAATGAATCAGCCGCACGGTGCTGTTACTACAGCGCGGCGCTTATGAATACAGTCTCCCCCGCTCCCAGCATCTAATTACAGATGCTGTCCGGGCGCGGGGGTCTCCGGTACCGGCATTCCACGTCCGTGATCCGTCAGGATCACGGAACGTGGGAATGCAGCCTTAGTCCCCCGGCTAATGTGCGGCTGCCGGGGGTGTCCCATCCTGTCCCCGGCAGCACGCGCATCAGAGAGCTCCCCGTGCGCCGGAAGTCACAGCCACAGGCACACGGGGAGCTCTCTGATGCGCGCGCTGCCGGGGACAGGACAGGACACCCCGGGCAGCCGCGCATCAGCCGGGGACCAGACCAGAGAGGCTCGACGGGGGAACGGAGGGTAGGTGAGTTATGTGCTGTTTTTTGTTTTTGTTTTATCTGCTGTGCAGGGGGGGGCATATATAAGGGAGAGGGGAGAGGGGGACCATCTATAAGGGGGGGGGGGAAGAGGGGGACCATCTATAAGGGGGGGAAGAGGGGGACCATCTATAAGGGGGGGAGAGGGAAGAGGGGGACCATCTATAAGGGGGGGAGAGGGGGACCATCTATAAGGGAGGGGGGAGAGGGGGACCATCTATAAGGGAGGGAGAGGGGGACCATCTATAAGGGAGGGGGGAGAGGGGGACCATCTATAAGGGAGGGGGGAGAGGGGGACCATCTATAAGGGGGGGGGGGAGAGGGGGACCATCTATAAGGGGGGGAAGAGGGGGACCATCTATAAGGGGGGGAGAGGGAAGAGGGGGACCATCTATAAGGGGGGGAGAGGGGGACCATCTATAAGGGAGGGGGGAGAGGGGGACCATCTATAAGGGGGGGAGAGGGGGACCATCTATAAGGGAGGGGGGAGAGGGGGACCATCTATAAGGGAGGGGGGAGAGGGGGACCATCTATAAGGGGGGGGGGGAGAGGGGGACCATCTATAAGGGGGGGAAGAGGGGGACCATCTATAAGGGGGGGAGAGGGAAGAGGGGGACCATCTATAAGGGGGGGAGAGGGAAGAGGGGGACCATCTATAAGGGAGGGGGGAGAGGGGGACCATCTATAAGGGAGGGGGAGAGGGGGACCATCTATAAGGGAGGGGGGGAGAGGGGGACCATCTATAAGGGAGGGGGGAGAGGGGGACCATCTATAAGGGGGGGGGGAGAGGGGGACCATCTATAAGGGGGGGGGGGGGAGAGGGAGACCATCTATAAGGGAGAGGGGACCATCTATAAGGGAGGGGGGAGAGGGGGACCATCTATAAGGGAGGGGGGAGAGGGGGACCATCTATAAGGGAGGGGGGAGAGGGGGACCATCTATAAGGGGGGGGGGGAGAGGGGGACCATCTATAAGGGGGGGGGGGAGAGGGGGACCATCTATAAGGGAGGGGGGAGAGGGGGACCATCTATAAGGGAGGGGGAGAGGGGGACCATCTATAAGGGGGGGGGGGGAGAGGGAGACCATCTATAAGGGAGAGGGGACCATCTATAAGGGAGGGGGGAGAGGGGGACCATCTATAAGGGAGGGGGGAGAGGGGGACCATCTATAAGGGAGGGGGGAGAGGGGGACCATCTATAAGGGGGGGGGAGAGGGGGACCATCTATAAGGGGGGGGGAGAGGGGGACCATCTATAAGGGAGGGGGGAGAGGGGGACCATCTATAAGGGAGGGGGGAGAGGGGGACCATCTATAAGGGGGGGGGAGAGGGGGACCATCTATAAGGGAGGGGGGAGAGGGGGACCATCTATAAGGGAGGGGGGAGAGGGGGACCATCTATAAGGGAGGGGGGAGAGGGGGACCATCTATAAGGGGGGGGGGGGAGAGGGGGACCATCTATAAGGGGGGGGGGAGAGGGAGACCATTTATAAGGGAGAGGGGACCATCTATAAGGGGGGAAGAGGGGGACCATCTCCTAAAAGATCAGCACCCTCCTCTCCTGACATCCTCTGTGCTGCTGGGACTTCTCCTATAGGATTAGCACCCTCCTCTCCTGACATCCTCTGTGCTGCTGGGACCTCTCCTATAGGATTAGCACCCTCCTCTCCTGACATCCTCTGTGCTGCTGGGACCTCTCCTATAGGATTAGCACCCTCCTCTCCTGACCTCCTCTGTGCTGCTGTGACCTCCCCTATAAGATCAGCCCCTCCTCTCCTGACATCCTCTGTGCAAGGGACCAAACATTATGTTTGTTGGGGACAACAGCGGGGGGGGGGGGGGGGGGGGGGGGGGAGGGGGGGCAGTAGTGGATTATAATGTGGGCGGATTGACGGGGGGGGGCATCATCCTATAGTTCGCCTCGGGCAGCAGAGAGGCTAGAATCACCCCTGTGTATGACACTGTACACATTACCTATATCCATACCTGTATGACACTGTATATACAATACCTATATGCATACCTGTATGACACTGTATACATTACCTATATCCATACCTGTATGACACTGTACACATTACCTATATCCATACCTGTATGACACTGTATACATCACCTATATGTATACCTGTATGACACTGTACACATTACCTATATGTATACCTGTATGACACTGTATACAATACCTATATGCATACCTGTGTGACACTGTATACATTACCTATATGTATACCTGTATGATACTGTATACAATACCTATATGCATACCTGTGTGACACTGTATACATTACCTATGTGCATACCTGTATGACACTGTATACATTACCTATATGCATATCTGTATGACACTATACATTACCTATATGTATACCTGTATGACACTGTATACATTACCTATATGCATATCTGTATGACACTATACATTACCTATATGCATACCTGTATGACACTATACATTACCTATATGCATACCTGTATGACACTGTACACAATACCTATATGCATACCTGTATGTCACTGTATACATTACCTATATGTATACCTGTATGACACTGTATACATTACCTATATGTATACCTGTATGACACTGTATACATTACCTATATGCATACCTGTATGTCACTGTATATACATTACCTATATGCATACCTGTATGTCACTGTATACATTACCTATATGCATACCTGTATGACACTGTATATACATTACCTACATGCATATCTGTATGACACTGTACACATTACCTATATGCATATCTGTATGTCACTGTATACATTACCTATATGTATACCTGTATGACACTGTATACAATACCTATATGCATATCTGTATGACACTATACATTACCTATATGCATACCTGTATGACACTGTACACATTACCTATATGCATACCTGTATGACACTGTATACATCACCTATATGCATACCTGTATGACACTGTACACATTACCTATATGCATACCTGTATGACACTGTATACATTACCTATATGTATACCTGTATGATACTGTATACAATACCTATATGCATATCTGTATGACACTATACATTACCTACATGCATATCTGTATGACACTGTACACATTACCTATATCCATACCTGTATGACACTGTATACATCACCTATATGTATACCTGTATGACACTGTATACATTACCTATATGCATACCTGTATGTCACTGTATACATTACCTATATGCATACCTGTATGTCACTGTATATACATTACCTATATGCATACCTGTATGTCACTGTATATACATTACCTATATGCATACCTGTATGTCACTGTATACATTACCTATATGTATACCTGTATGTCACTGTATATACATCACCTATATCCATACCTGTATGACACTGTATATACATTACCTACATGCATATCTGTATGACACTGTACACATTACCTATATGCATACCTGTATGTCACTGTATACATTACCTATATGTATACCTGTGTGACACTGTATAGATTAATTATAGGCCAATTACATCTTTATTCTGGACACTAGATATCTTTCCTATAACTTACCAGACAACAAAAGTTCATATTTAATGACAGCAAGCAGAGATTATGAAAACTTCAAAAAGCTGAAGTGGAGTGCCCCTTTAAGGGAATGTTGTGCTTACCTAGTAAATACAATTCGGTAGCATCAATGTAATGATATAGGCAATTATAATGCAGCCTGTAGCACAGTACAGGGAATAGCGCACATTATTATAACACAGTTATCAGAATCCATATTCACCGGTACTAAAGAGCAACAACTCCCGGGAATAGCTGTAATGTCAAAGAACCCATTAATTGTAAGAGCATCATAAGACATGACAGACGCGCCGTGCAGCCAATCAGAACCCGCTTAGACACTGGGTCCGCCCCTCTTCATTATGTGCCTTGTTTTTTTTTCTTCTGTAAAACTTTATTAGAAGCGGACAGTGACGTCTCCAGTGAGTATCACGGAAGCTGTGCTGTGTGTGACACATGGCAAGTTGTGGTTTGTGTTTGCAGCGACCCCTCTGCTGTCCGCAGTGACTGACATTCTGCACCAGTGTAAGACTTTACCTGCAGCCAGTATCTCATGCATTAGTATAGTGGGACAGGCAGGCTGCCAGTGTGCAGGCATTACAGGCAGCTGATGGACATGATAACAATGACAGCTCTATGAGACACGCCTGGGAAAGGCTTCACATAGATGGGGGACATTCAGTTGTGTTACAGTGTAGCTGTCCTCAGTCATATACTGTGTTTTGGTGAGGGACAGACTGCATATAGATGTACAGGAAGAGGATACGAGAGTCTGTCAGGGTCCTAGCTGCCCCATAGGGAAGGAAAGCCTTGTAGAGGTAGTGGACATTCAATAGTTAAATGGTGGTTGGTTCTGTGGCAGCTGATGGGGCGAGAGTAGTATCACCTCCTGAGCACCTGCAGTAGAGTGCAAGCTCCTGTGTCTGCACACAGCTAGTATCACCATAATAAAGGTGGCGCTCTGATGCCAGCCCTGTTACTGCCACATGACAATGTAGAATAATGGTGTTTATCTGACAGCTTTTTGAAGCCAAAGCCAGGAACACACTATAAACAGAGAACAGGTCATAAAGGAAAGACTGAGATCTCTCCTCTTTTCAAATCCATTCTTGGCTTTGGCTTCAAAAATCTGTCAGATAAATCTGTGTAAACGCACGATAAGGGTATGTGCACACTACGGAATCCACGCGGATAACTTCCAGCAGATTGCTATCAGTTGTCATGAGTTTATTCTATTATCAGTTTTTTTCCTCTATTCTATATCAATTTGAATAATCTATACATAAAGCAATGCAAAAAGGGGCACTACTATAGGATCAACACACGGGGGCCAATCTATTATAAGGCCCAGTTCACACTAGGCAAAGACGGCGGAATTCCGCTTAAATACAACTTCTATTCTGCTATTCTGCCAGAGCAGAAGAGAAATTTCTAGAAGAAAACTTTCCTCTTCAATTTCTCGCTGAATACTTGCCTATTTTTCAGTGTGAATGGGAGGCACACAAGTCCGCTCCTGACGCTTTCCGCTCAAAGAAATGACGTCAATTCTTTGAGCGGAGAGGGGAGGAAGCGGACGTGCGCGCGCCTTCCCATTCACTCACTGCAGGATACTGAGCGCGGCGGAATTCCGCCATTTTTGCTCAGTGTGAATGGGGTTTAAGGGGACAACAGGGAGCCCTCTACTGTAGACGGATAGTGCTAAATTGCCTCCTCTTCTTTCCTTTTGGGTGTTCTGGATGATAATGGATATGTCTGTACATGTACATGGCGATGTCTCCGGCTGTCCATAGACTTTAATGAATTAGGGCTCCGGATCACCGTAAAGGCCATATATGAGATCGCTGCAAGATACCTTCTGACGTACGGCCCATCCGGCAGCACTATTAACATGCTGGATGCTTTGAACTGTCAGTTCAAAGATGTGTTTCCTTTCGGAAAACCCAGCCTAAGGCCCCGTTCACATAGAGCAAGAACGGCGGAATTGAATGCCGCCAGCATCCTTGTCATAATGTGAGTCTTTGGGAGGCTCACGCGCCTGCTCTCTCGGCGCTGAAGAATGAAGTTCATTCTTCAGCACGGAGAGAGTTTGATAAATCTCCCCCATAGTGTTTTGCACAATTTGCGGTAGAACTGCTCTATTTGTTCCATCTATTTGATGTAATTGTGTCAAAAATAGCGCTATTTCACCGCGATTGCGAAATTTGCTGCAAAATTTGCTCGCAGCCCGCCCAGCCCCCCGCTCATCTGCAGCCCGGCCCCACGGTCAACCACAGCCCCCTGCGACGCCCCGATCGCCACCTCCGCCGCCCCAATTGCCACCCCCGCCGCCGCTCCTATCACAACCCCCCTGCCGCCGCCGATCCCATCGCCCCCACCGCCCCGGCCACAAGCATACTTTACCTGCTCCGCGTAGCAGGTCTTCGAAATCCCCGACTCCCCTCTTCAGTGCATTGATTGGCTGAAGAGGTGAGCCGGGAATTTCAAACGGCTCCTCTTCAGCCAATCAGTGCTGCCGTGCATTGATTGGCTGAAGAGGGGAGCCGGGAATTTCAAATGGCTCCTCTTCAGCCAATCAGTGCTGAAGAGGAGCACTGATTGGCTGAAGAAGAGCCGTTTGAAATTCCCGGCTCCCCTCTTCAGCCAATCAATGCACTGAAGAGGGGAGTCGGGGATTTCGAAGTCCTGCTACGTGGAGCAGGTAACGTATGCTCGGGGCGGGGGTGGCGATCGGAGGGACGGCAGCAGTGGGGGTCAATCAGAGCGGCGGCGGGGGGGCGATTGAGCCGGCGCAGGGGGCTGCGGATGAGCGGGGGGCCTCGCGGCGGGCGGCCAGACTGTTTACACGAAATGATTGGCAAATTTTTAGCGAACGACATTTAAGAACATGTTAAAAGATCAAAATGAACGATATATCGATCGTTCGCCGCGTTTACACGTACGATTATCGTTTGAATTCGATTGTTATCGCAAAAATTCGCCCGATAATCGTTCCGTGTAAACGTAGCATCATGGTGCATTTACACAGACAGATTTATCTTATTTTTTAAGCAAAAACCAGGAACAGACTATAAGCAGGGAACGGGTCATAAAGAAAAGACTGAGATTTCTCTTCTTTTGAAATCCATTCCTGGCTTTGGCTTCCAAAATCTGTTAGATAAATCTGCCTGTGTAAACGCACCATCAGTCTCAGGGTATGTTCACACACATTTGCATTTAATGGCTTTGAATAATTACTGCAATGAAACTATGGATTTACATTGCATTTTCATTGCGTTACTACATGTGTGAACACAGCCTGTGAGTAAAAGAGGCAAAATGTCTGAGCTGAGACAGCACTGCGGATTCTGCTTGAAATTCTGCCTGTCCTATTGCTTCAATGGGATTTCTCTGCTTAATGAATTAACATGTAAATTATTTGAGCAGAGAGCAGGGGCGCATGAGAAATCCCATTGAAGCAATAGGACAGGTAGAACGACAAGCGGAATCCGCTTCTTTTACTCAGTGTGCATGGGCCCTAACAGATAACTAGCTAATAAAGCTTCCCCAGTAATTGCAGCCGGTACTTGGACTCACCACTACTTAAAGCGGCATCTTAATGGTGCGTTAACATGGAACAATTATCGTTTGAATTTTCGCAATAATGATCGCATTTGAGCGATAATCGGCTTGTGTAAACACAGCGAGCGATGACGCGACGAGCGAGAAATCGTTTATTTTGATCTTTCAACATATTCTCAAATCGTTAATGGTCGTTCGCTAAAAATTCGCAGATCGCTTCATGTAAACAGTCTTTCACCGATTCACTCTGTGTGTGAGATGGGCTTGAGCGATCGCAATAACGATTTTTCTAACGAATTTTCAAATGATTTTTCAAACGATTTATTCGTCTAAACACTGCTTGTTATAAAAACCAAATCATTGCTTCAAAATCGTTTAACGATCGATTGGGCGAATTATCGATTCGTGTAAACGGACCATTAGGTAATTAAACGTGTATAGCTGCTGCAACCACCGTAAGAACCTTAGAACTCCCTCCATGGTGCACAGCTAGTTGTTTCTTTCCATTTCAGGGGGCAGGGCTAGAGCTGGGCGTTTTGCAAGTAGTGCACACAGGGCTTCCTTTCTCTTACTTGTTGGGTCAGTCACAGCACATCCTATTTCCTATGCCATGATATAGTGCTGGAGATGGACTGAACAGTTTGGCACTGTGCCAGCGAGGAAGAGGTTAAACTAACTGCTGCAATGAGAGGGAAGCCTTGGTATCCTTGGTATTAGGGATGGTCCGACCTGCCGAGGTCGTATGAACCTGAACTCTCGGCAATGATTCCCGCTGTCTTCCACCTCCGTGGAGAGGGTGGATACAGCCGGAGGACCGCCTGGAAAACTGGGATACAGCCGATGGTTATGGCTGTATCCCAGTTTTCCAGGCGGTCCTCCGGCTGTATCCACCCGCTGCACGGAGCGGGCAGACAGTGGGAATCATTGCCGAGAGTTCAGGTTCGTACGAACCCGAACCTCGGCAGTTCGGACCATCCCTACTTGGTTTACAGTGAGACACCCAGTGGCCAAGGCTTTAGGGCTTTCCTCTGCGGTAAGGAGTCATTTCTGAAAAATAAATTGATGCATACACGTTACGGATCATGCAGGCTTTCACATGAAGGGAAGTTGTAATGATCTTGCCCATATATATGAGCAGGAAGGCCACAGACACAAGGAAGTGCAGACTGGCAGGGACACACGCAAAATTATTAATAAAGATGCTACAAAATGATATAAGATTTTTATATACTGACCACAGATGAAAAAGCATTAGCCTAAAATGATCCAACTCTATTAAGAGGTCAGAAAATTTGTCACATCTCTGGTTCTCAGTGTGCTATATGTCAGCTTAGGGCTGGTTTAGATTTCTGTATTCTGCTGTAAATTATAGTGTGTCAGACTGCACTCTCTCAGGAAAGTGATGTCACAAATGTTTGTGCAAAATCCCAAGTGGTCCTAAGAGAATGTCATAGAGTGACAGAATCAGATTCCTAGCCCCCTCCGTGTTTTATATTTTGTATTACATAGATGTGGTCGGGATAAATAACCTTGGACAGAGGAATATTGGCTGCCTAAAAGGGGTTGTCTGGCATTAGATATTTTTTAATGTACCGTTGTTGTTATAGAAAACAAAAAAGCGCCTATGCTTATCTGTCCGCACTCCCCTGGTGTCTCCTGCAATGCATGCAGTGTCGTCCACTGATCACAGCTGCTTCTGTAGAGTAGAAATGAGTAGAACTCATTTCAAGATTGACAGCCCGCTCAACCTATCACTGACTGAGATGGGACAACGCAGTCCGTGATTGGTTGAGCAGGCTGTGATTCCAGAGGTTAATTAGTCTCGGAAGCAGAGACAGCTACGATCAGTGGGGGACACAAAAGACACCGCAGGAGGACATCGGGGGAATGTGCAATGGTAAGTAGACTCATAGGAGGACACATTTAGGCTCCTTTTTGTTTTATATAGAACAGCAGCAGTATATTAATAGTTGTCTAACGCCCAACAACTTCTTTAAATGGTCAACATTGTGTCAGTCGATTTCTAAATCCCATCATGACAAAAGTGACAAAAGCAAGTTTTCAATATACATTCATTATTTTTGTTGTTGTTATCATGCTGTAAAAAAAAAGCTGAACTTACCAGAAATCCAGGTCCAGTCTCCTGAAGGCAGATTTTCTCACTTGTGCTGGTTGAAAAAAACAGAGTAAACCCAGGAATTCTGGCCAGTACAGAGAGTCACGGCTCAATGTGTCCATCAATCACATGACTACCTTCTCTCTGTGAGTGCTCAGATGACCTGGGATAAACAGGACTTTCTGTTTTCTTACTGTTTCCTTACTGTTTTTTGAGGGTGAAAAAGTCAGGAAGTGCCGTGTTCTCCATGATAACTAAAAAAAATACTGAATGTATATCGTAGACTTGCTTTATATCACATCTACTGTTGATTTAGATTTTTAAAGTTTAGATAAAATGTTGTTTTAAAAAAAAATGATTTCTAAAAAACAATCATATACACGGCGCTGTACTTAGAAAAAAGCCCACTGTTATGCTGCTATAGTGTAGCAAGGGATTCTGTGGTCCCTTCTAATAGTTAAAATACGCCAAAAATATGTGTGTACACTTAAAGCGCTACAGTGTGTGCTTAAATGATGTAAAAGAAGTTTCCTGAGAGATACTGTGCTGTAAAAATATTAACATAATATATCTTATGTTTAGTTCGTGAGTAAATAATACTCAGTAACTATTGTAACAATGGTCCGTTCAAGCAGATTAAGTATCCTTAGTAATATATAGCTATACTGCTGAATACCTGGTAGTTTTGTGATGTGGTATAGTATCCTCGATTCTTCTGTATCTTTTCAGTAGTTGTAGGTGTTGAGGTGTCGGGTTGGGAACGGGCCCCGGCCGGTGGCTCCACTACTACCAACTCTCGGCGAGTGGTGAGTAATCCAAAGGTTTTCCACAGAGTAGCAGTGACGTCACTGTAGTAGTTGCCGTAGTTCATGCAGGTCAAACATCTAACATGTTTCAGCGATCAGCGGTCGCCCTCATCAGAGCTAATTTTGGCCTTGGTGCAGCAGTTACTGAGTATTATTTACTCACAAACTAAACATAAGATATATTATGTTAATATTTTTACAGCACAGTATCTCTCAGGAAACTTCTTTTCTATCATTTAAGCATACACTGTAGGGCTTTACATGTACGCACATATTTTTGGCAGATTTTGAAAGTTATACCGACAGTGACACTTTAAGCTCAGTCTATCTGTAGTAACAGACAGACAAGGGCAGAGCACAGGACATTGAGAAACTTAGCCACTGCTATGTGCAGGAGAGGGAATGTGGGCAATTTAACTGCAATTTGTAAGTCTGTTTACATCCTCTGGGAAGTCCCTAAAAGGTAAATCTCGACTTCCCTCTCATGTTAGCTCTCCTTTTCTCTTTGCAGCCTGCAAACCCTATGCATCCTTATTCTTAGTAATTTAGCCTATGCTATCTCCCTCCTTCTATAGCCTCTTCACAAATAAATAATAGGGAGGGAGATGGGGAACCTTTGCCCTCCAGCTGCTGCAGAACTACAATTCACATTGTAGCCAAAGTTTCTTTGGCTGTCCCGGCATGACAGGATTTGTAGTTTTGGCAACAGCTAGAGGGCCGAAGGTTCCCCATTCCTGCTATAGGCTTCGTTCCCACTGAGCAAAACTAGCGGAATTCCACGGCGGAATTTCGTTAGCCTCCTTTTCATAATGGGAGTCTATGGGAGGCGCGCGCTCCTGCTCTGTCCGCGCTGAAGAATGAACATGTTCATTCTTCAGCGCGGACAGAGCAGGAGCGCGCGCCTCCCATAGACTCCCATTATGAGAGGGAGGCTAACGGCATTCCGCCGTGGAATCCTGCTAGTTTTGCTCAGTGGGAACGAAGCCATAGAGTGTCCTATACAAAGGAAGTCTGTTAAATATAACAAAGCCATGCAGGTTTTAAAAAAATCTTTAAAATGACAGTATTAAAGGGGTTGGATGAAAGGATGAAGAGAAATACTTTACCTTGCTTAGTGCTCCAGTCCTTCCCCATGTAGTGGGCTATACCTTTTAAGATGAGATTTGGGCAAAAAGAGTTTTGAGAACAAGGTTACATACCACTTTTTCTCCTCCCAGATGACCCCTTTAAGACATTGGGGGAGATTTATCAAACATGGTGTAAAGTGAAACTCAGTTGCCCCTAGCAACCAATCATTCCAGCTTTCATTCTTTACAGACTCTTTGGAAAATAAAAGGTGGAATCTGATTGGTTGCTAGGGGCAACTGAGACAGTTTTACTTTGCACCATGTTTGATAAATCTACCCCATTGTGTTTTGCTGCAGTTTTGCCAAAAAGCAATGTGTTAAAAAAACAACCTAAGGATAGGTTTAGATGCAGCAACTTTTCATTTCTCGTTTCACATTGAAAAGCTATAACAAATGACTGCATAATGCAAGTAACTGAGGGTAAAAAAAAATGACACACAGATATTAGAGTATGCCGTGTATTCAGATCCCCCATGTGTCTGGGACGTGAAGCAGATCTTACCCTTTGGAATATGGAAGTCCACAACAAAATAGTCATCAATGCAAATTTAGCAACGGATCATTTGGCTGTGTCTCAGTACTGCTCACCTCTGAGAGTTTGCCTCGCATATATCCAATCTAGGATATCCTCTGTGGGCCAAATTCATCAGCGCAATCTCTCTCCTGCTGTGAGGGTTTGTCACAATGTATCAGTGTAGGCAAAATAGATTAACCTGGAATCCAGGCAGTTCAGCTTGCAGAGAGAATGACATAGACCTGATGCAATTATATCCACCTTTCAGCTGTAAGAAGTATTAGGCCGAGTTCACATTTGTGTTGTTATTTCCATTTTTCAGTTCTGTCATAGAAGCAGCAAAATTAGGAGTGACAGATCTGTCGCACCAACCAAACTTTTTACTTTTATTGGATTCTGACGCAATGTCTGTCCTTTTGATAGGAAGAATAGCGAAGAGACTGTGAACAAAGATGTGAACTAAGTCTAAGATGTAAAACCATACACTAGATGTAAACAATAAGGGACCCATTCACTCATGGCAAGAAAATTGCAGAACTAATCATTACACAATTGATAAAGTTGTATTCTCATCATACTGAATCATCACAGAAATTGTGTATTCCAACAAATATAATCAATCATCATCAGTGGTTTGCAGCTCATTGCCATATAAAGCGTTACGCTGATTTGCAATAACATTTTATGTGTCATCAAACATTTTACAAGTTACTGATCACATCAGGTCTCACTTCAGCGATCCCAAGTTAGGGTGTGTTCAGACTAGGGAATCTGGGTGGATCCGTTGCTCGCCCGCATCTCCCCCCCTGCCATAGACTCCATTTTGTGGTCAGGCAAATCCCACCGTCGGCTGAAAGAATTGATGTGTCGTGACGTGACTGTGGAATCCGCCTAACCATAGAATGGAGTCTATGGCACAGGCGGAGTTGCGAGCGATGGAGTCTGCAGTGGGTGATCCACCCACATTCCCTAGTCTGAACGCCCCCATACAGCTTGAGGGAGTGCACAGCAGTCTTTTCATTACTGTTTATGAAATGAACAAGTTTGGGATGTTCTGCCGGCCAGTGAGTGGAATGCATTCCCCCCGCCGGCTGTATTTCCCAATCGTATTGGGTTTCAGGAATGAGACCCACTGTGATCAAACTGCAATTGTCAGAACTCACCGCATATACTCTCTCCAGCGGACATATAATAAAAACCTGTTCTAAAGTTTTGTTTGTTTTTTTAAATAAAAAAATGAGGATCTTAGCAAACCATTTAATTAAATAGCATGTACCAACTCACCACGTTAAGGTGAACCCCAGAGAGTTGGACCCTATACTAGCTAATGGCCTCTCTCTGTCTATCGGCTCTCTCTAACACTATGACCTCTCTCTTTCTCAAACTTAATCTCTCAAAAACTGAACTTCTTGTATTCCCTCCTTTTAACCAACCTAAACCAGACATCTCACTCTCAGTATGTGGTACTAGCATCACTCCTGTGCATCAAGCTCAATGTATGGGAATTATGCCAGACTCTGATCTATCCTTCACTCCCTATATTAAAGCTCTTGCACACTTCTGTCATCTACATCTCAAAAACATCTCCAGAATCCCCCCATTTCTCACCACTGACACAGCTCATACTCTTAGAGTCGCCCTGATCCGTTCCCGTCTTGACTACTGTAACTCCCTACTAATCGGTCTTCCTGTCTCTAAGCTCTTCCCTCTCCAGTCTATCCTGAACGCAGCAGCCAGACTCATCCTTTGCTCCAGCCGTTACACTGGCGTCTCCCCTCTGTGCCAGTTCAAACTCCTTACCCTCACCCGTAAAGCTCTCCACAACTCTGCCCCTCCATACATCTCCTCCCTCATCTCCACCTACCATCCTCCCCGTGCTCTGCGTTCCGCTAATGACCTTACACTAACATCTTCCATAATCAGAACCTCACACTTCCGCCTCCAAGACTTCTCTCGTGCTGCACCAGTTCTTTGGAATGCCCTAACCTAAGACCTTAGACTTATATCCAACACTCACAGTTTCAAGAGTGCCCTGAAGACTCATCTCATCTGCTAAAGGGGGCCCAAATATAGTCACTAGCTGTCTGGGCTTGGGCCAATAAAGTGAATGGACCCCCTGCTGTGAGTACCAGTATTTGTTTGCAGCCTTTTTTTTTTTACAGGATACTGACGTGATGTTGTGTTGACTGAAACTAATATATTTTTTAAGAAAGGCATCCAGACCCCTCATGAATGGGTCATTTAATGGGTCGGTCAAAACAACATCATGTGGCAGAGTCTCGCTGCTCTTACGGTAAAGAATCCGTGTCTGTGCTTGCGGTCTTTCCTTGTAGAGGATGCCCCCTTGTCAGAGTTACAGACCTAAGTATAAAAATATCGCTAGATAGATCTCTGTACTGTCCATTCCTATATTTGTGCATTATTTGTTTCCTCTAAGTCATCTTTTCTCCATATTTAATAATTCTAACTTTCATAACCTGTCTTTGGTCTGTAATTCATTCCTTAGAGGGTGCGTTCACACGTACAGGATCCGCAGCAGATTTGATGCTGTGTTCAGTTATATAGCTACACTGATATCAAATCTGATTCGAATCCCGTACGTGTGAACCCACCCTTACTCACCTTGGTCGCCCTTCTCTGCACCTGCTCCAGTTTAGCCATGTCCTTTTATGCAGGTGCCCAGAATTGTTAACAATATACCATGTGTGGTCTGACCAGTGATTTGTATAGACTACGCTATACTTGTATACTTTGTATAGACTACTTGTATATGTAGAATGTGCCTTACTGTTTCCTTTCAGCCAGTAGATGAGTTCATAGGTTGTTGAGGAACAGGAATTGTAGATCAGATCTGTGCGCATTTGCTGTCCTATTGCTGAATATAGAAACAGACGCTGCTGCTTGTAGCACTGAATGGGCTGGATGGTCAGACATTGCCTCCAGCACTGTGCCAGGCTCCCTCCCACACACCAATAGCAAAAATCAGGGCTCTGCTTTGTATCTGCTGTGTCACTGTCCTCCTATTCTTATTGCAGTGAGTCAGGTCTGAAACAATGAAGCTGCTGAAAGCTCTGCTCCTGGTGACACTTACTTACCACTTGGTCGCTGCCACTTTGTCAAAGACAGACTCCAAGAAAACTGCCGCCAAGTCACTTGACACAAAGGTAAGATTCAGATACCATAGATCCTTCCAAAATGACAGCACTGAGGTTGTACAATCAATACCAAAGAATGAACAGAAGTTGGCAATGGTTGAATATCGACCTCTTCACTTGAAGTATGGCTAACGATGAGCCGTATTTCACCAAAATAGCTTTTACTTATTGAGGAATAGACTTAACATGACCTATATTATAAAGTTAAGGTTCCCCTACATCTTAGACTTTAATTGGCCATACTTGCCACCAATCTAAAGGCCCTATTCCACCAACAGATCTGATGACAGATTATCTGCCAAAGATTTGAAGCCAAACCCAGGAACAGACTATAATCAGAGATCAGGTCATAAAGGAAAGACTGGATTTCTCCTCTTTTCAAATCCACTCCTGGGTTTGGCTTCAAATCTTTGGCAGATAATCTGTCGTCAGATCTGTTGGTGGAATAGGGCCTTAAGGTGTATAGGGCTCTCCTGAATGACTAACAATAGGTGATGCCGGTGATAATAGGGTAGGGCGGGATGGAACATCACCGCCCGACTCATTTGTTTAGGGAGAGATAAGTGCAGTCAGAGCACTCTGGTTGCGGCTTACACCACCCCTCCCCACAGAGAACACAGGAACTCTCAGCTGTGCCATATCTTGTGTATGGGGAGGACGAGCTGTGGGCAGGAAAGTTAACTGATGGCCGTCGGTTATTGAAATTGTATGGGAACCTTTAAGCAGCAGATCCTTTGAAGAGGTTGTCCGTGCAGGGCTCGTATGTTAATGAGTCTGTAAGGACAATATCAACAAGGTGTACTTACCCCACTGGCTCCCCCATGACTGCAGATTTCACAACCATTCAGTCCCCGCTACATCACTTTTCTTTTTAGTTCCTGTGTCGTGCTGTGCGGACAAAAATTCCCTCTCAGCCTATCACTGTATTCAGCGGGGAGTTCTTGGCTGTACGGCATGACAGAGGAAGGAGGAAAAAGACTGGGGACTGGACGCCTCTTTTCCTCTTTATTGTACTGTCTGTAACTGTTCAAAATCTGTGAACTCACTGAAACACCAGGTCAGTCTTAGGCTTTAAAGCTTTTGAAGCTTCTTCAGAGAGCTGTGTGATGGAATGAACCTAGAACGGCATTGAACCACCTGTATTATAGTGTAAATGCCAAAGGGTACAACAATGTATAATGAAAACCAATCCAAACAGGAGGGCAGCGCCATGTTACTCGCATCAGGGTAGAAGGGAATGCTTCTTGCCAGGATTTTATTTAATGGAGTCTAACCACTAAAAATGGATAAGATTCTTTGGAACCCTTTTCTTCCTTTTACATCCCTAGAGATACATGTTTGGGGGAGCACCATGCCTACCAAGCTCAGTCATGACAAACATGTAGTGAGTAGTCTTGTACTGAAAATCCCAGTTCAGTTGTGTAAACGGACTTTCAATGCTTTTTTATTTATTAGGCACCAGATCCGTGCCTGTCAGTCCAGCGCTTTATGTGAATTACAGGATTATTTTATTGCCTTTAAAATACCTTGTTCATCTGTAGGGGCCTTCACACATATAAGTGCCAATGAAGCTGTAATTTCTTCCTTATTGCAGTGCCCCAGATCGCCGTTATGTGGCTGGACTTAAAGGGGTTGTCCAGCAAAAATCTTTTTCTTTTAAATCAACCGGTGTCAGAAAGTTATGTAGATTTGTAATTTACTTCTATTTAAAAATCTCAAATCTTCCCATACTTATTAGCTACTATAAGTCATTCAGAAAATGTTGTTTTATTTTCAGTCTGACACAGTGCTCTCTGCTGACATCTCTGACCGAGACAGGTCTCGGTTTTCTTTTAATCCCCATAGAAAACCTCTCCTGCTCTGGACAGTTCCTGTCTCGGCCAGATATGTCAGCAGAGAGCACTGTGTCAGACTGAAAATAAAACAACATAGCAGCTAATAAGTAGGGGAAGACTTTAGATTTCTAAATAGAAGTAAATTTCAAATCTATATAACTTTCTGACACCAGTTGATTTGAAAGAAAAAGATTTTTGCTGGACAACCCCTTCAAGATGGCCAGTTTATACCCGTTATGTTTTAGAACGTGTTTTGTAATGTTTGCAGAAAGAAGGAGGGGTTATGCAAATTAGGTCAATTTTAAACATCTACGTTCAGGACCTGAGAACACAGACTGAGGGGGAGATTTATCAAACATGGTGTAAAGTGAAACTGGCTCAGTTGCCCCTAGCAACCAATCAGATTCCACCTTTCATTTTCCAAAGAGTCTGTGAGTAATGAAAAGGGGAATCTGATTGGTTGCTAGGGGCAACTGAGCCAGTTTCACTTTACACCATGTTTGATAAATCTCCCCCTTTGAATGTGATAACTTAGAATTGTCTGGACCCTACTGTTAAACTAGTGATAGCCTATCTGGTGTCAATAGTTTTTTTATGGATTAAATAACAGACATTAAAATGGGTTTTCTGTGTCACGCATGACAGGAATGGTCCTCCAGAGTGAGAGACACTCTTTGTAACAACCGTTCAGTCACTGCAGTACCAGCCGGATGAACTTAATTTCTTTTGAATTGGAATGCGGGCACTTTCGGGTGTGCCCACTTTCCAATTAACCATTGCAGACAATGTAAAATGCGGCCGGAACCACACTTTACATTGTCTGTACTGTCAGTTTTTTGTGAGGCCGCATGGAATCCCGGCCTGAGTGTATACGGTGTGTATACACCCCTTCCGGGATTCCATAGAGTTTAATGCAATCGTCCGCTGTCATTAAGTAACGGCCGTTGTTTAAAGGGAACCTGTCACCCCCCGTGCCGGGGTGACAGGCTCCCGACCCCCCGTTAGAGACCCCTATACTTACCTCATCCCGCCGGGTCCCGCTTCTGGATTCGGTCGGGTCCCGGAGATCTCAGCCGCTGCAGCCCGGCGCGCGCGCTGAGAGATGAGTCCAACGCTCATAGAGAATGACGGAGCGCTGGACTCTCCTGTCATTCTCTATGGGTGTTGGACTCATCTCTCAGCGCGCGCGCCGGGCTGCAGCGGCTGAGATCTCCGGGACCCGACCGAATCCAGAAGCGGGACCCGGCGGGATGAGGTAAGTATAGGGGTCTCTAACGGGGTCGGGAGCCTGTCACCCCGGTACGGGGGGTGACAGGTTCCCTTTAATGAAAACTCACGTGTGAACGTAGCCTATGGGTTTATGAAAATAGGTTATCTAACCTGACAACCCCATTAAGTCAGATGTAAAATGCCGATTACATTTCTCATTCTATAGTTGATACCTCTTCTTGAATTACTACCCAGTACGGCGAGCGTGTCAGGTTGTTTTGTATGCAGTGGTTGTATGTTACAGACCACAGAGGATATGTTAAGAGTATCAATAAATCCTAAAAACACTAAAAGCATTTCCTCTGGTAGCTGTTCTGTCGTGGCTCTCCTATAAACCTGAGCTGTTGATGCAATATATTCTAGTGTACACTATACATATCACTTGTAATATGCCTGTGTGGCAAGTCTTAAAACTTTGTGCATCTATAGCAATGTGTTTTTATTGTATGTTTGTGTAGCTGCCTCAGTGCGGCTCTGTGGAGCTTTTGAACAACTTCTATACTTAAAGAAAGCTGGTTCCGATATAGATTATGTTGTTTTAGTAAACTCACGTATCATAACCATGAATGACCCTATTAAAGGGCTTGTGCCATATCACCTACCTGTAGAGAAGGTTATTAGTGGGGGCCTTACAGTATCTAGCAAAATACACTAAATGACAAGGTGTCCACCACTGCGATAAAGGGATCAGGGCAGGTGAGTATGGTTTGTTTCTGTTTAAAGCACCCCCTATCATTCAGAAAAAAAAAATCACAGGATCCACCCTTTCATGGCTAATAATTAATCACTGAGAAATCGAGTAGGTGTGAAAGCTGCACTTATATATACCTTCTGTTTCTGTGTGATAGACTCGCCTGTCTGATGTTCCTGTGCAATCCCGGGGGTTGGTTACTACTGACGTCAAGGCAAAAGACATTGTACATGATTACCAAAGTTATTGCGGCAAAAAGGTGAAGGAACGTCATGTTTCTGGCGAGGTGCTGGGATATGTTACACCGGTAAGTTTACACTTTTTGTGTAAGGCAGCCATAGATGTAGCGAGCTGGGTGCAATGAGTAAAGAAATTAGGTGCACCTTAAATGGGTAGTCTCAACTAACATAGTTAAAGGGTTTGTCCAGCCAGGACCCCTTTTTTTCAAAAAAGGCCAGAGGAAGAGATGGGTGACATAAATAACATCCAGTCTCCTCCCGGCTCCTGCACTGCAGGCAGTGGAATGCGGGCGGGAGGTAAGTAGATGCTATTATTTTCACCCACCGCTTCACTGGACATTTTGAAAAAAATGAGTCCTGGCTAGAATACCCCTTTAAACTTGGAGTGCTTGTCAAATTAAATATCTTTGCAAATAATACATTCATTTAGCAAACTTGCCTCCTCCTCCTGATGTTCTGCTCTTTTCCTCCCATTGTTGACAGTGCGTTCTAAAGGTTACAGGTCACCACTCTGCCCTAAAAGCAGTGGTCTGGCTGGAGTGTATATATAGCTATAATATAGATGTATAGAGATATAGAGGGAGATTTATCGAACTGGCTCAGATTCCACCTTTAATTTTTCAAAGAATCTGTAAGGAATGAAAAGTGGAATCTGATTGGTTGCTAGGGGAACTAAGACAATTCTACTTTACACCAGTTTGATAAATCTCCCCCATAGTGTATATATATACTGTTTAATATATATAAAGAAGTAAAATATATCTATATATACACACCAGACAACCCACTGGGGGAGATTTATCAAACATGGTGTAAAGTGAAACCGGCTCAGTTGCCCCTAGCAACCAATCAGATTCCACTTTTTAATCCTTACAGACTCTTTGGAAAATGAAAGGTGGAATCTGATTGGTTGCTAGGGGCAACTGAGCCAGTTTCATTTTACACCTTGTTTGATAAATCTCCCCCACTGTTTTTTAGAGCAGAGTGGTGATCTATAACCTAGACAACGAGCTGTCAACAATAGGAGGGAAAGAGCGGCATATCAGGAGAAGGAGGCAAGTTTGCCAAAATATTTATCTTGATGAGTCCTACAAATATAACTATATTAGCTGAGATGGGAATACCTCTTTACAATAGTTATGGTTCCTTTTTAATGATGGAGAACAAGGTCATACAAGCTTCTTGCCAGAAGTGTATTTTATGAGACTAGTTCCTTCCCCATTTTTTAAGGACACTATTAGATCAATCAGCAAGAATGTATTTTTTCCTATCACCTGGTGAGAAGGATAGAAATAATGTATTTCTACATTTAGAAATAAAAATAAAAAAAACATGTGCTCTCTTGCCTCCAAACCCTCACTGGTGCTGCTCCTTGCTGCTTGGTGCTTTCTGCATTATTTTATTTGGAAATATGCCTGCTTAGCCAATCACTGGACATAGCAGGCTAAGGCTGGTTTCACACTACGTTTTTGCCTATCTGTTCTTTTCAAATTAATTGTGCAATTGTGTGCATCCGTTTTGATCCGTTTGTTCCATTGACTTTCATTATAAAAAAAAAAAAATCCGTTTTTTTTAACGTACACAAAAACGTAGTCGACCTCATTTTTGTGTCTGTAAAGAAAAAAAAAAACAAAAAACTTTTTTTTCTTATAATGGAAGTAAATGGAAAAACGGATCACAACGGATGCTCACAATTGCATCAGTTTTTTATCCGTTTCTTTGTTTTTGCAATCCATTTTTGCATAGTGTGAACCCAGCCTAAGCTGCCATTTCTTGCGCGGAAATGTAAAGCAGGAATGGCTAACAGCAGGGGCTGACACTGTTAGTGAGGTAGCTGGTGAGTACAGGTTGCTTTATTTTCCCCCGTACTCTATGCAGTCTTATAGGTAGAAATATTTAAAATTAGATTTTGTTAATATAAGATCCAGGTTGAGTTACAAGAGTGCTGGGACAGGAAGTTATGTCATGGGGACCCAGGCAGAGGTAACTGCTAGCTTCAACCTCTGATAAGTAAATGTGTCCTGAATGGTCTTCAGACATCTGAATAATGTATTTAATCTTCTTTGTTAAAAAGGACCTGCAGATGGTTGTTTGCAGGTTATTTTAGCATTTGAACATCTTATATGCTTAAACAAATAAGATATTTCTGAAACTTAAACAGATACATTACATACACACACTAGGTAAAGCCTACTATGGTGCACATTTAGAAACATCCACTAGATGTCCCTCTTGTCCCACATACAGTTGGCATGGTGCAACAATCTGATAAAAGCAAGAAAATTGTGGTGTGAGAAACAGGCGGAGAATAACCTATAACTATCACACCAAGAGTTTTAGAAGAACAGTATTAGGAGTTAAAAATAACATGATATCCTTCATAATGACCAGTGTCAACAATGACACAGCTACAGATTATTGACCAAGCTACAGTACTACCCTATAGCTCGCTGTCATCACCCATATCTGGAATAGGAAGTCTTGGGTAATGTTCACATAACATTGCTTTTTGCATTAACACCAATATGTATATTCACATGCAGTTGTTGGATGAGGTGAAGGCAAACTGTAAAGTTTCTGCCCATATGAGTCTATAACATCTGAACGCTTCAGCTTGCAGTTAACATGTAATTGTGACTTTTTCGATCCACAGTGGAACGGCCACGGATATGATGTTGCAAAAATATTTGCATCTAAGTTCACCCTCGTATCTCCAGTCTGGTTGCAGATTAGAAGAAAAGGTAGACAGTCTTATCAGGTGACTGGACTGCATGACGTCGACCAAGGTGAGCATTGAAAAGCATTGAAAAGACACTGTACTTTTTCTGATGGTGCTGTGCAAGTCAAATCACTACATGTATAACAATGTATGCTGGGACCTCCACTGATCACAAACTTACAGGTCAGTTGTCCCCTGAGTGAATGGAGTGTCATTGTGTATGGTTGTCCACCTTTGCACTCATTCTCTATAGGACTTTCAGGCAGTGCCACAGACAGTGAATGGAGTGGCAGCTAAGTATGCTCACTGCCGCTTCATTCACTTTCATCTCTATTCTCATAATCAGTTCACATTGCTCAGATTCCCAGTGACCAGCTAGTTATCACCAATCCTGTGGGTAGGGGTTATCATTTATTCTAGGCATTGGAAAACATTGGAAAATGTTTGAAATTGACATATGTTAACCGTGGAGCCAAATGACCTTTTAAGTCACAGATTGAGCTCTTCTAGTCTCTGCTGCACAGAAGGGGAAGAACAAAATGGAAGTATACACTACTGTTGCCTTTCTGTTGGGCTGGAGTCACTCATAAAGTTGTAGACATGGGGGCCACTTATCAAGACCCCCTTTTTCTTGGACGGATTTACTAAGAGGTTCACCCTTTTAGTAAAGATGGACGACACCTTCTCATTGGCAAGTGTAGATTTGTAACGTGATTTACTCCTGCGAGCGGGCATAAATCATGATACCCCCCCTCCCTATCCGCCCATCAGGCGACTGTAGATAAAGCTGGCATATGTTGATAAGTGGCCCCGTGGTCTTGTTTTTAAACAAAGTATAGAGGCTGATAAGTCTTCTCTGTTTTATCTGAAAAACTGCATGTGTGAGCCCAGCCTTGCACTTTTGCAGCAGTTAATTTGGCTCCAGTTCATTTAGCGCAGCGGTCCCTAACCTTTTCTCCACCAGGGAGCGGTTTCAGGCAAAGACTTTGTTAGTGGGGTTATGGAGAGGGTTGGAGTTTACTGCATAATGTATCATTTAATTGTGAATGTGACTCAACTCACCATAAATTAGAATCAGTGGGAGCAGCATAAAACCTAGGTTATACTCTTTAGGCCCCAAATTAAAGGAGTCTGGCGAAATTTTTTTATTAAAGTATTGTATTGCCCCCCAAAAGTTATACAAATCACCAATATAAACTTATTACTGGAAATTCCTATAAAGTGTTTTTTTCCCTGCACTTACTACTGCATCAAGGCTTCACTTGGATAAAATGGTGATGTCACGACCCAACTCCCAGAGCTGTGCGGGCTGTGGCTGCTGGAGAGGATGATGGCAGGGGGACACTGAGGGACACAGGGCACTCGAGGGACACTGAGCTGCCATCATCCTCTCCAGCAGCCACAGCCCACACAGCTCTGGGAGTCGGGTCGTGACGTCACCATTTTATCCAGGAAGTGAAGCCTTGATGCAGTAGTAAGTGCAGGGAAAAAGGACTATATAAGCATTTCCCGTAATAAGTGTATATTGGTGATTTGTATAACGTTGGGGGGCAATACAATGCTTAATAAAAATTTTCGCCAGACTTTAATATACAGTACCCCTTGTCATATCCTAGGGGCTCTGGTGACAGCTGAACTGCTGCTCACCCCCCGCTGTGCAGGTAACTGCAGCTGGTTTTAGTTCACTGCACAGATGGGTGACTGGGATGCAGCCCTACACCCCTTCATTCTTTTTTTTATTTAACTCGTTTTTATTAGGAGATACAAAAGCATACAAGACATGGATGCTCATACACAAGCAGTTGTAAAACCAGAAAAACAAGGAAAACATACACATAGCAAATAATGGTTATAGCAATGCAGAGTCTTACTCCATGTGGACGAATTACAGTAGTCTTTGGGATCAAACATCCTCATCAACATGACTAACATAATTCAAAGTAAACCTCAGCTCCAAAGGAAGCACATACTAAATAGCTTAAAAAGGAAGATGTTTTCACAGACAATACCAGATTTTACTCAGGTCCAGGGATATCAGAATCGTCAATAAGTGTTAGGGGGGATCGGCACCAGGCGTCCCATATTTTTCCGAATTTAGCAGGGCAGCCCCTATGTTTATAAACTGTTGTCTTAAAGGATACAACAGAATTAACCATGGCAATCCACATAGCCACCGTAGGCGGCCGTTTGTCTATCCACCTCATGGCTATAGCCTTTCGGGCTAGGAATAGGGTCTCACGCAGTAAAATTATATTGTAATGTGTCCACACCTCCTCACTTAGGCCCCCTTCACACGTCCGGAAAAACCACGTCCGGACCCATACGCTTTAATTAGTCACGGACACCCTTCCGGATTTTTCCGGAAGGGTGTCCGTTCCGGAAAATAGATCCGGAAAAAATAGGGCATGTCCTATTTTTATCCGGAATTCCGGCCCGGACGCTCCCATAGAAGTCTATGGGAGTGCCGGAATCACGGACACTTTCCTGAAGTACATCAGGAAAGTGCCCGTGATTCCGGATAAGTGAGAGCCGTCCGGCTCCCGCAACCACTGGCACCCCTACCTCCCCACCGCACAGGCAGCGGCAGCACAGGCCTCCCTCCTGGCGCCACGACCCCCGCCCCCGGACAGCTTCCACCAACTCCGCCCCCTCCCCCCCCCCCGGACCAGACAGCTTCCAACCCCCGCACCCCAACCCCTCCTCCCCCCCTGGAACCGGACAGCATGCAGCATGCAGGCCATGATGGGAGTTGTACTTCTGCTGCCTGTGGCCATCCAGGTTGCAGAAGTACAACTCCCATCATGCCTCTGCTGGCAGGCCATGATGGCAGTTGTAGTTCTGCAGCCTGTGGCCATCCAGGTTGCAGAAGTACAACTCTCATCATGCCTCTGCTGACAGGCCATGATGGGAGTTGTACTTCTGCTGCCTGTGGCCATCCAGGTTGCAGAAGTACAACTCTCATCATGCCTCTGCTGACAGGCCATGATGGGAGTTTTACTTCTGCTGCCTGTGGCCATCCAGGTTGCAGAAGTACAACTCCCATCATCCCTTATGTTGGCATACTAGACCATATTAAGAACTATTTTTTTTTTCTCATCAGGAAATCCTGAAGGTTTTTCCTGATGGTAAAAACGGATTACTGTCAGGAAATCCTGATACTATCCTGATGACATTTGAGGTCTCCTGATCAGGATTTCCTGACAGTAAAAACTGACACGGACGTGTGAATGGGGCCTTAAAGATCCAAAAAGGCACACTGTCGGATCCAGCGGGACCTGCATAGGGCACATAGATGTGAGAATATTCCCCACCTCCCTCCAGAAGGATTGTAGCTGGGGGCAGGCCCATATCATGTGCCAAAAATCCACTGGCTCCATTTGACACTTTGGGCTAGTCGGGGCAGGGATCCTACCCATACGATGCAGCCTGATGGGGGTTAAATAGCTTTGGTGAACAATGTATAGTTGTGTGAGCTTATTGTTTACGGATGGTGATATGTGAAGGTGAGATTCTAATAGGACATCAAAGGTGTCCTCTGATAAAGCAGGAATATGTTCCCGCCATCTATCCATTGCCGGGAGAGGTGTGGAATTTGCTTTCAAACGTATGAGGTGGGAGTAGATGGATGAAATCAGTCCTTTGGGGCCTTTTGATTTAATAACGCCTATCAGGGGGTAACTAGAGATCGGGGGGTCAGTAGGGCCAAACTGGGCCTGCAAGGAGTGGCGTAGTTGCAAGTATTTATAAAAATGACTATTGGGAATGAAATGTGTCTCCTTGAGGGTGTCAAAGGCAACAATAGTTCCATTCTTATAAACCTGTTCCACACAATGAACTCCCACTCCTTCCCAGTACGCTGCATCATGGAATGTGAGCAAGTGGGTGAAGCCACTGTTATGCCATAACGGGGATTCTGCTGGTGTGTCAGTGTAGGAAGATATAGTAGCCGCTGTTTGCCATACCTGTCGTGCTACACGATGAATAGGGAGGAGGTTAGCACTAGGAACCCCGTTTGCCACCAAGACTGACCACAAGGAAGGCATATGTGAGAAATCCAGGAGATGGGTCTCGGAGCCGACCTGAGGCTCCGTCTCCATCCAACACTGTAGATATTTGAGCTGACCGGCTAAATAATAGAGATAAAGATCGGGGACCGCAAATCCTGCCATGTCCTTTGGTCTCTGCAGTTTGGCCAACTGTAGCTTGGACCTGGATGCACCCCAAATTAAACCAATGATGGCTGAATCCAGTGACTTAAAAAAGGCCCTGGGAATCGGTACAAATAAATGTTGGAGGACATACAGTCATTTCTGGAGTACTACCATTTTGACTAAATTAATTCTCCCCGCTTCTGAAAAGGGAGCCCGCCCCAGATCCTGAATTTGTCTCTAAAGTGCCCAATAATGGGATCAACATTAACCCCTTAGCGACCCATGACGTATCTGATACGTCATGGTGCCGCGGGGGGTGTTCAGAGCGGGGTCCCGGCGGGACCCCGCTCTGAGCGGCTCTGATCCCGGCTGACACGTGCAGCCGGGTAGTGCCTCTGTTAGCCGGCGCGGGTCCCGTTGCCGCGCCGGCTAATTAAGCACTTCAATGCAGCTGTCAAACCTGACAGCTGCATTGAAGGGCTTCAGACATCACATCCCTGGTGTCTAGTGGGTCGGATCTCCCCCCCGCGATGCGATCGCGGGGGGGAGATCCGTTCTTCTGCCCGTGCCGGGCCTCAGCGTCGGAATGACGCTGATCCCGGCTCGGCAATAGATTGCTATGGCCTACAGCAGGCCATAGTAATCTATGACCGATCTCATGGATCTTTGCTGTGTATATACACAGCATTGATCTCTATGAGAGATCAGTGCTATGTATATACAAGCCCCCCAGGGGGGCTTCTAGTACATGTAAATAAAAAAGTAAAAAAGTGTTTTTATTAATAAAAAATCCCCTCCCCTAATAAAAGTCCAAATCACCCCCCTTTTCCCATTTTATAAATATAAATTAATAAATAAACAAATAAATAAACATATTTAGTATCGCTGTGCGCGTAATCGCCCGAACTATTAATTAATCACATTCCTGATCGCGCACGGTAAACGGCGTCAGCGCAAAAAAATTCCAAAGTGCAAAATTGCGCATTTTTGGTCGCATCAAATCCAGAAAAATTGTAATAAAAAGTGATCAAAAAGTCGTATATGCGCAATCAAGGTACCGATAGAAACAACACATCATGGCGCAAAAAATGACACCTGACACAGCCCCATAGACCAAAGGATAAAAGCGCTATAAGCCTGGGAATGGAGCGGTTTTAAGGAACGTGTATTTGTTAACAATGTTTTGATTTTTTTAAAAGCCATCAGATACAATAAAAGTTATACATGTTATATATCGTTGTAATCGTAACGACTTGAGGAACATGCATAACAAGTCAGTTTTACCATAGGGCGAACGGCGTAAATGCAAAACTCCCCGAAATCAAAACAAATTTGTTTTTGTTTTCAATTTGACAGCGCAAATGATTTTTTTCCGGTTTCGCAGCATATTTTATGGAAAAATAATGCCGGTCATTGCAAAGTACAATTGGTTTCGCAAAAAATAAGCGCTCATATAAGTCTCTCGGTGAAAAAATGCAAGCGCTATGGACTTTTAAACATAAAATGGAAAAAGCAAAAGCGCAAAAACGAAAATTGGCTTTGACCTTAAGGGGTTAATGGAAAGCATATCTGTAGGCTTGACACTGAGTTGTATACCCAGGTATCGAAATTGGGATACCACTCGAAGACCGTTTAAAGAAGTATCTAATAGGTGTGATCTCGAGGGATGAACATAAAGAAGAAAGGACTTAGTCCAATTCATCACTAATCCTGAGAATGTACCATATGTGTCTATGAGCTGTATGGCTCTAGGGAGAGAAACATCAGGGTCTGAAAGAAAAAGGAGTAAATCATCTGCGTAGAGTCCGAGTCTGTCCTCTCCACCAGTGTGCCCAAGTCCTCTATAGATGGGGACAGTGCGGAGTATAGCCACCAGCGGCTGCATAGCTAGAATGAAGAGGAGTGGGGACAGAGGACACCCTTGGCGGGTGCCCCTGCCCAAAGGAAACGAGGGGGAGACAAGTCCGTTCAGAGATATAGCCGCTGTTGGGCATTTATACAGTATAGCTATCCATCTAATGAAGTTGGGCCCAAATTTGAATTTTGTCACTACCGCAAGGAGGAATGGCCACTCTATGGAATCAAAAGCCTTGGCGGCATCTAATGCCGCCAAAGCCCAGTCCTCCTTTTGTGCATGACCTCTCTGCATCGCAATCTGTGCTCTGCGTATATTGTCAGAGGTGCTTCTGCCTAGAATGAAACCAGATTGGTTGGCATGGATAAATGAGGGAATAAGTCTACACAGGCGATTCGCGATTATCTTCATGAGCAATTTATAATCGGAATTAAGAAGGGATATGGGCCTATAAGAGCCACAATCCAATGGATTCTTATCAGGTTTAAGTATAAGCACAATCGTGGCTCTATAAAAGGACTCAGGCAAAGTCTGGTGCTCAAACGAGGAGTTATAGACCGAGAGAAGAGTAGGAAGTAAAATATCTTCATATTAGAGATAGGCTATCAATGGGAGGCCATCAGGACCCGATGCTTTACACCCCTTTTTTCTAAGCATTAGTGAGGTCCCCAGAGCTCAGATGTCCAACATGATGTGCTATCAGTTTAGATGAGGGTAGCCATTTAAGTAATAACCACGCACGTGTCACCCCTTTAGGATACAATTAGGACTATTTCCTTTATTTGCCAGAGAGAATTTCTATTGGGTGGTGGTGGGGGGGGGGGGGTGAATAGGGAACAACCTGTGTAAGGTGGAAGATACTCTGAATACTGAACCCAGCTTCCTAGTATTCATCACTAAGAGATATTTCCATTGTAGAATATGTAGTCTGGGTGTTCTGTTGTGTTGCTTCAAATCCTGTATCTCAGGCTTGTAGAAAAGCATGGGTATTACATGAACAATGCTAGATAAAGCTCCTGTTGAAGATGATCTGCTAGAAAGGAGCTATGGGTCATCGCTGTATCACATTTGATAAATACAAGCAAGTCTCATTTCTTTTAGGATGGATAAAAGACATAAGAAAGAATTCTAAGAGCACACGGATTGGTGAGTTTCTAGATACATTTTTAAGCACTGAAAATCCATATAACTGAGATGATGATCTAAAAGTTCAGCTTCAATGAACACTGAGCGAAATGCTGCAGCTGCATCCCCCTCTTACTCTCTACCCCTCTCCTACTTTTTTCTTCCAACACTAGATTGATTTTTGATGTTATTAAAAAACACTGGCAGGACCCATCACAGATACCTAGTAGACTTCTAACTTTTACATGTTGTTGAAAAGTAATTTTATTTTCTCATTTTACTTCTCGGCCTAGTTATTCAGTGATTATATATCATTATGTTCCAGTACCGCGAGTCCTGTTTGATAGTTGGTCTTACCAAGACTTTGAGAGTGTTTTCGGCAGTGAAGATGAAATAGAAGATCTGTCAGATGCTTTGGTTCAGGCTGCAAAGGTCAGAAATGTACATTTGTAATTTCATTCTCCATTAAACTTGTTCTAAATACCAGAAATTCCAGATATTACTATATATTATTAGTATAATATTCTTTTACCTGCTGTTCATTACTGTTGTTGTTTACTATTTGTTTTTAAATTAAAGGAGTTTAACCATTGGCAACACTTCCAACATATCCACAGGACATGCTATAAGTGTCTCCCACCTCTGGGACCAGCACCTTTCATCGGATTGAGGGATTCCTGGCTTCCTTCGGTCTGTTCTTGGCTGCCTGAAGGTGGCTGAGAAGCCGAAAACAGCCTAAGCTGCATAACTCCTGTTGACTTTAATGGGGGTTTCACACACAGCATAGCTCAGCAAGCTATGTTATTTGTGTAAACAGCATAGTTCACAGGCTAAGCCATTTGCACAGCTCCCATTGAAGGCCTTTAATCTGAGCATAGGTCCATGTTGCAAAGGTGGGACCTGTATCACATATGCCATATGTCATACCACTAAGCCTCAAAGTAAGCTAAGACATCATGTTTTGCCCATATTCTTTCTTGGCAATGTCCTGCTAAGAGGGAATTCATAGAGTGCAGACACAGTTTTCAGTGTGTATGGAAACCATCCTACCATCCTACAGACTTTAAGGATCTGTAGGATGGTAGTGAGACCACAGGCATGACCTGTGGCCAGGGGCGTAGCTAAAGGCTGACGGGCCCTGGTGCAAAATTTTAGCTTGGGCCCCCCGCAACCCCCCAACCCCCCCAAATCTCATCCGCTCAGAAGCAGTCAGAGGCCAAAAGAAATGTTATGTCAAATAACTCTAAGGTGATGCCCCCTAATGTTTCACTATGTCCTAGAGAACTGTACCACTGTCCCCCTCATGTACTGTACAACTACCTCCACCTGATGTATTGCGCCATTGCCCCCTAAAATTAATGGACTGTACTCTGTCATTCTCTAATAATTGTTTCCCAATCTTTGACTCTCCAGCTGAAAAACTACAACTCCCATTATGAACTGCTAGCAGTGCATGATGGGGGATGTAGTTCCACAACCTGGAGAGACTTAAACTGCCAAACTACAACTCCTATCACTACCTGTCAGCAAGGCATGATGGGGATTGTATTTCTGCAACCTGGAGAGCCACAGACTGCACAACTACAACTCGCAACAATGAAATGATGGTCGTTGTAGTTCTATCCTGAGGACTGCAGACTGTCAGTAAATGATGGGAGTTGTAGTGTTTGCAGCTGTTGGAGGATTCTAGGTGTACTGTACACTGGATGCTTAGTGGGAGATCAGAACACATATTTATGTCGGGGCTCGGTGTGTGGGGGTGACCCCAGAACACACTAATTGGGGATACAACAAATATATATGTGTTACCATATTATCACTAAACCACAACCAATAAAACCAGTAAATAAGAAACAAATATCACAACAACTTCACCACCACCATTACCATCCCCATACCATTACTAAGAGGATCCACAGTACAAATACCAGTATCATTCCCATACACCGACCCATTTAGAGGTAGATACCAGCTGTACACAGGTTCTGCACACAGTGCAGTTACATCTAGTGACTCCCAGGTGACATCTTCTCTGATTGCAGCCATTTTTCTCCATCTGGCCCATGAAGACTTTACCTGGACAAAACTTGGCCCCACAGAATCTGCCAGACAAACATTTTAGGCTTCTCACTCATACATTATACAGTACGTGCCTCTCCCTCTACAGTAGGTGCGTGCCCCGTTATGCATCAAAATAGTAGTTAGGTGCCTTTTTGAGCATCCATATAGTAGTTGGGCACCCCTCTGTGTATCTATATAGTAGTCAGGCCCCTCTGTGATACTCAGGTGCTTCTGTGCATCCTTATAGTAATTATGCATCTCTGAACCCCCCCCCCCCCCATGTAATTCTTCCTTGCAGATCCCCAATAAATAGCATCCCCCATGTAGCAGGCCTGTAGGTAATTCCCCTGCTAGCCCCCCAATAGGTAGTATCCCCCATGTAGCTGGCATCCTCTTAATCTAATCCCCCATTTAGTAGATATGCCCCAGTAGGTAATCCCGTGCTGCTCCTCCCCCACCCCAATATAAAGCGATTGCAACAGGTATTATCCCCAGGTTAAACCAATCTCCCTTTTATAATTAAAAAAAACAATGAGCACATACTTACCCAGCTATAGGAGTCTACTTCAGCAGCATCTTTAGTCACTCCCAACAGTGACAGGAGGCAGAGTGAGAGCAGAGGCAGAGAGAGGGAGAAGAAAGGATCAGGGAGAATGCAGCTCCTCCAATCACCATCCTGACGCTGTATTCCTCCTCTCCTCAGAAGTAAGCTGGCACTGGCATGGCTGAGGCCCCTCCCCCCAGGCCAAATCACAACGTTGTACAGTACACAGTGAGATCCGGTCTGGGGGAGGGGCCTCAGCCATGCCGGTGCCAGTTTACTTCTGAGGAGAGGAGAGGAGGAATGCAGGGTCACGATCCTACAGCTAGACGCCGTACAGGTACGGCAATAGGACACAGCGTGGAGGAGGGGGCGCTGTTACTTGCTGTCATCTGACTAGGTAAGAGGTCCAGTCAGATAAAAGCATGTGCCTTCCCTTATGTCAGTGGCACAGGGGGCCCAGGACAGTGCTGGGAGGTGCAGGGCTGGAGGCTCATGGGAAAAAGTGGCGAGGGGGGCCACGCGGGCCCCCTAGCATACGGGCCAGGTCGCCATGGTGACCGCTGCGACCCCTATAGCTACGCCACTGCCTGTGGCAGATGATACTGCTTTACAAAGAGCTTGTTTTTTAAGGTGAGTGTTTTACAGGGCTGTGGAGTCGGTAATCCGCAGCTCTGACTCCGACTCCTGAATTTTATCAGGACCGACTCCGACTCCTGCTCCTTCATAAATGGCCAGTCATATACCAAGGGAGTTATTTATCACACTGGCTCAGCAGCTTACTCCTAATGTCTTACATGATCCTGGGGTGACTTCTGAGGGAGTAAGGAAAGATATAAAGCAGCTTCTCCTGTGTGTGCAGTGGATGCAGCCTACAACTAGACAGAAACACTGCTAACAATGCCAGATCCCTGTAATATAGAGGTCTGCCATAGTAATATAGAGGGGGGGGGGGTGTCACACATAGTGATATAGAGGGGTCAGCCATAGTGATATAGAGGGGGTCACTGTGGGTGTGGGACCACGCCATAGCACACAGAAACACAACCTGCTGCAGCCATAGCATACACACAGCCTGCTGCAGTCATAGCGTACACACACAGCCTGCTGCAGCCATAGCACACACTCACACAGCCTGCTGCAGCCATAGCATACACACACAGGCTGCTGCAGTTATAGCATACACACACAGCCTGCTGCAGCCATAGTGCACACACACACACACACACACACACACACAGCCTGCTGCAGCCATAGCACACATACACACAGCCTGCTACAGCCATAGCATACACACAGATACACAGCCTGCTGCAGCCATAGCACACATACACACAGCCTGCTGCAGCCATAGTACATACACACACATATACAGCCTGCTGCAGCCATAGCACACACATACACAGCCTTCTGCAGCCATGGCATACACACACAGCCTGCTGCAGCCATAGCATACACACACACAGCCTGCTGCAGCCATAGAACACACACAGCCTGCTGCAGCCATAGTGCACACACACACACACACACACACACAGCCTGGTGCAGCCATAGCACACACACACACACACACACACACAGCCTGGTGCAGCCATAGCATACACACACAGCCTGATGCAGTCATAGAACACTGAAGAAAAACACCACAGTGAGCACAGAGGTTACGGCTACACTACTTATGTCTTCTCCTCCTCCTCTATATTTTACAGAATATCTCCATATTACACTGCTGCTCATATACAGTCATTCAGCATCCAGGAAGAGAACAGCACAGATCTCCCCCCACACAATGGACTCTTCCAGCTCAGAAACAAACTGCCAAATAGTGACTGACAACTTTTCCCCGACCACCCTTATCTAATAGGGCCAGTGTCCTATTAGAATGTTGCTCATAATATGTATTGACAAAACACAGTAATCACTGAACTCAAGGAGAACAGTGAAAAATATGCAAAACAAGAGTCCGTGGAGTCTCGGTTGCGAGTCTCAAAACACGGGATAGCCAGATATCTCTAGCCTGTGCCACCCTACTCCACACTGACGAGGGGCAAATACCCGAAACGGCTGACTGTGAATGGAGGCCTGCCTTGGCAAGCCCTTGTCAAGATCGCAATACTCGTACCTTGAGTTAGACATTGACAAAAAGGGGCCACCATCGTATTTCCCTATTTATGTTCCAATACTCGCAACCGAGTGGGACTTAAGGGGCTATTTATCAGGGTGGTGTGGTGCTCTCCCCATCATGGAGGCACCCCGTGGCAACAGGCTAGAGATATCTGGCTATCCCGTGTTTTGAGACTCACAACCGAGACTCCATGGACTCTTGTTTTGCATATCATAATATGTATTGATAAGCAAAACTTATAAAATTCATATCAAAACTCAATTCTAAATTGTTCTAAGATTTTTTTTTAAAGCTGGAGTCGCAGTCGGTACATTTTTTCCGACTCCAGCCAAAACTAACTACGACTCCACGACTCCGACTCCATAGCCCTGGTGTTTTATGTAGGATGATGGTTCTTTTAGGGGGGATAGCAATTCTGCCATTTTTTTGCGGCATAAATAATGTGTTCCTTTTATTCGATCCTCCAGTCCAATAAGGCAATGCCTTTTTTTTACTTTTACACAATAATAGCACATTTTATGGGGAAAAAAAATTATTTTTATACTGCAGCATTCCAATGTATTCCAGTTATCCAATTTGGCAGCATAAAAACAAAGGTGTTGCACAGAGGGCCAAGATAGGATAGAAAACGAGTATTTTGGGGTTTGGCACCATCTGTTGGTGATTCCATTGTCATTAGAGGGAAGAACAGCATAGCATGCACAATGCAGTCTGGCAGAGCCTATTATCACATAGTGGACTCTTTTGGGTCCTATTGGTGTCCGCTGTGTGGGGGGATCTGGCATTCCTTTATTTTCGTTATTTCTGCTCTAGTAGCAGAAGAAAAAGACATAACTAACAAGGTCCATGTGAACACAGCTTTATCTCAACTGCCTTTTGCTTTTTTTCTTATCTTTGTAAGGCTCTTCACCCCCTAGTTTTCTTTTTAAAAGTTAGGCTGAACTTTTTATCTTACTTCATTTAAGAAAGTGCTGAAAGTGCCTAAGCTCTAGAGCGGATGTGCAAAAGTTATAGGAAAAGTAAAACTTATGTTTAGCTGTTTAGGAGTAGAGGGACTACAAGTAAACTAAATACTACAGAAATCAGCACAATATGTACTGAGTGTACTTTACAGTTGAACAAATGTTCATCCGCAAACACTATTGAGTTTTTCTTTTTATCTAAACATGTTCAAACGTTTTATTTGATATAATATATAATAATATAATATAACCTTACAGAAGTTGGAGCTCTGTTTTTCTCATAGTCATAGAAGCAACCATCACTAAAGTGTAGGCTCCTACTGTAATTGTATGCTGTGTATGTTAAAGGGGTTAAAAACGTGGCCATTTTCTTTCAGAAATAACACCACTCTGGTCTCCGTGTTTGTAAATTACACCCAAACTGAATACAAAAGTCATTCTTTTTCTGGAAGAAAGCAGCCATGTTTTTCTAATCCTGGATAACCCCTTTAAAGATATCACCTAAATTCACTTTCGTTGGAACGTCTTAAAGCCAAGTACAGCTTTCGCCATTGTTCAGAAGTCCAGTAGAGAATGAATAAAGTGAATATCTGTTCTTGTAATTAATTGGGGGAAATTGACATCAAATGGGGGTTGCGCACAAAAGATGCCTATCCCATAACTTAGCATATCTGCAGTGTCCAATCAGTGGAGACCCAACTGCTGGGACTCCAAGGTATCATGGGAACAGAGGTCCCAGTCCCTGCTGCTCAATTCACCTATGTGGATTGGACAAATGGGGGTGAGTGGCTTTTGTGGACAAACTTCTTGAACATACGTCTTTTAAAGTGACAGTCATAAAAGTATCTCTAAGAACCCTGTGAACCTTGCAACAGACTTGAGAGATCACATTTGTACATTTTCTACATTTAAAAACATGGAGGTACGCAGTAGTACAACTTGCACCTCTCCACAGCCTCTCTTCATTTTGTGAAAGCCAAGCTCTAGCAGCAAGGGTCATATAAGCTTCTCTGTCACCTAGTTGCCATCATGGGTGCTGATGGGTTTTCATGTTGGAATCCCCCCCCCTTTCCTGTATAGAAGTTACCCAGTACATTATGGGGGAGATTTATCAAACATGGTATAAAGTAGAATTGGCTCAATTGCCCCTAGCAACCAATCAGATTCCATCTTTTATTCCTCACAGACTCTTTGGAAAATGAAAGGTTGAATCTGATTGGTTGCTAGGGGGAACTGAGCCAGTTTCATTTTACACCATGTTTAATAAATCTCCCTCTATGTGTATTATTAAAAAGGTGCCAAATAAACACTTCAGCTCATCCTGCATAAAAAAGCCCTGACAATAGACAGTTGAAGAAAAATCTTGCATGGTCATTAAAGCTCTCAGTGGACTGGTCACTAAGGGTTAGATATCAGGCACAGACTCTGATATAATGGCGTACATGGCTTTGATGCAGCCGTCTGTAGGACTTTTCAGGTTTGTTAAACAGAAACGGTGAAACAGAGCATGTCTCTAACATGGACGTGCTGATGTTTTATTCAGCAAGCGCCGTACCGCACAACTTTATGGCTTTTCATAAACAACTTTTGTTTCATTTTGTAAAATATTCACTGAAAAGTGTCTTTTTATAAAAAAAAAAAATAAAATAAAAAAAAGTGTAATATTGCAGAGCTGAGTGCAGTGGAGCAATTTGTCACATCCACCTCCTCGGCATTAATACTCAGCGGGAGATGGAGATTTTCTTCCACCATTCCATTCTTGAAAAAAACTGAATTAGCTTTAAAATATTGTTTGTATGAAAATAATAAAGTACAATAGTATGGAATGTTGTGTAACATGTCAGTGTCTGTGTATCCTTAACCTCAAAGCACTTGTATGTCCAGCTATTAACCATATGTGCCACATCTAGTTGTAGAGTTGAAGGTTCAAAGTACAACTTCAGTATAAAGGTCCCCATACACATTCAATACCTTAAGGTAATTCAGCTGTCAGTTATCTCTCCTGTCCGTCCGCAGACCTTTCCATACACAGGGACATTTGGGAGCTCTTAACCCTTTCCCTGTATTCTCTTTGGGGAGGAGAGGGTTGAGAGCGCTCTGGCTGCAGCTTATCTCTCTCAGACCAAAGGGGTTGGGCACCATTATCATCTGTTGGTGTTCAGGAGAGACCCATATACCTTATAGCAATGGACAAAGCTGCCACAAGCCAACAAAAACATAAGGCTTATGGGGGCCTTAAAGGGGTTATCTGGCACTAGAAAAACATGGTCACTTTCTTCCTGACACAGCACCACTTTTGTCCCCAGTTTGGGTGCAGTATTGCTACTTGGTTCCATTGAAGTGAATGGAGCTTAATTGCAAACTGCACATTGATAAATCTGTTTAGTTTCAATTGAGTAAATATGGGCTAAAGAAGGGGACTCCTCCCCTAAGGTAATATTGTCTCAGATGTGGAGGCCCATCCTGTAGCCCTCCAGCTGTCACAAAATTTTAATTTCCATTAGGCCTGGACCAACAAAAATTTGTCAGTCCAGGAATGATGAGGATTGTAGTATGGCAACAGCTACCACTGGTCTAGGATATATCAGAACCTTATACCACTAGGCACAAGACCACTTGAATAGATATAGAAGGTATATTAGGTGTGACATCTTGTAGACATTGCATACTTTTGTTTTGGTTAGTAGAGAAGTACTGTATGTAGGGATTGCAGGTGCAGAATGTGGGCTTTGTGTATGGTTAATGTGATTTTGGTTAGGTTTATACAGCTGTTTATTTTGTATATAATATATATAGGTTTTCATCTGGGATGTAGATAAAAATGGGGGTGATTTCCTGGATTAAATAAAAAAAAAACACACCATGTTACATACATCTTACATACAACCAACCAAAATTGCACAAAAAAGTGGTCTTCTCAAGGAACATATAATAAGATGGTGGAACTGAAAATCTGTCATAGGGACCCTGGTCTGGATAAGGTGGTTTTCTTCCTAAAGGGGTTATCCAGCATTAGAAAAATGTGGCCACTTTTTCCAGAGACATCACCACTCTTGTCTCTAGTTTAGATGGGGTATAATACTTATTGAAAGAAAGGTATTACTATTTTAAAGTATGTATATTATGACATTCCACCGTTTTACTCTTAAAGGGAACCTGTCACCCCCTGTGCTAGGGCAGAACCCGGCCGACCCCCAGGTGCAGACCTATATACTTACCTCTTCCACGAAGTCCCGCTCCTGGACCCGGTCCCGCCACCGCCATATCCTCCTCCATCTCCCAGAGATGAGTCCGACATTCATAGAGAATGACTGAGCCGTCGGAGCGCGCGCACAGCTTTGGACGGGGGGACCAGGTCCAGGAGCAGGACTTTATTTAATCGGTAAGTATATGGGTCGGCTGGGCTCTGCCCTGGCACGGGGGTGACAGGTTCTCTTTGAATAAAGACATTAAAAAATAAAATACAAGTAACCTGTCACCTGGAAATAAAGCATCAGAGCTGGCGGTGTAACATAATTTTGAGGAAAGGATAAATTTATTACCTTTGATTTAACTGTCTGTGACTGCATTGTGCTAAAATGCTGTTTTAGGGTACAAACCCACTTGACGTATTTCCTGCGTGAATCAGTCTTAAAAATAAGCAGGCAAAACGCAGGTTGGCTTTATACAATTGTTCTGCGTTAAAATACGCAATTGCGTATTTTTGAAGCGTGAAGCTTGTTGTTAGCAAAGCATCAGTTGTTAACAACCTGTGCGAAAAACGCATGTAGCTTCACGCTTCAAAAATACGCAATTGCGTATTTTAACAACTGATGCTTTGCTAACAACAAGCTTCATGCTTCAAAAATACGCAATTGCGTATTTTAATGCAGAACAATCGTATAAAGCCAACCTGCGTTTTGCCTGCTTATTTTTAAGACTGATTCACGCAGCAAATACGTCAAGTGGGTTTGTACCCTTAGGGTAGCTTCACACGTACCGTATCGCTGCGTATTTAACGCTGCGTTTTTATCGCTGCGTTTTTTATCGCTGCGTGTTTGGTGCGATTTTTACATGTGAGTTTTGATTTTCACATGAAAATCATGTGAAAATCAAAACTCTCATGTAAAAATCACACCAAACACACAGCGATAAAAACGCAGCGTTAAATATGCAGCGATACGGTACGTGTAAAGCTACCCTTATGCTGTGAAGTGCCAAAGAGGTGTGACCCAGGCAGGTCAGTCTATGGCCCAGATTTATCCGTGTAAACTGCTCATAGCAACCAATCACAGCATAGTTTCTTTGAGCAGTTTTACACCAGTTTCTATTTCAAACCCTTTCTGAATATTCATAAACTATTCAGGAAACGGAAGAAAGAAGAAAAGGTACAGCCTTTCTGCCCCCTACTTTTGGTCACTGTCCACTTGGTCCTCTACTGATCCAAACTTCTCACATGTCACTATAACACATCAAGTTTTTTATAGAAAAAGAGCATTTTTCTATGTTTTGAAAGCACAAACAGATATATGAAAGGTACCATATAGGTGTTTCCCTGACCTAACAGCTATCTACCAGTATCAGCAGTTTGGAACATAAATTGTGACTTACAGATTCACTTTAAGTGTAGAGATTTAAATATAATTGAGAAATCCTTATTTAGGGGGTCAGTTACTAACCTTGCACCCATGGCATGCACCAGGGGCAAGGCACAGATTCACCCCTTCTCCCTGGCGTACCCCTGCCATATTCCCCGCTCACCTGATTGGGGGGGGGGACAGCAAGGCGAAAGGGAGGAGTTGCCTCCTCCTGCGATTGATTTACCATGGTTTACACCCGCTTACATGGCAGAAATGAAATGTACACCTTCTCAGGAGCAGCAGGACCTGCCCATTGTACTGCAAGCACAGGTCCGGCTGAATTCACTAGAAGTCCAATCCAGACCATGGCGCAAAAAAATAAGCCGACATGTAGCCCTATAAATAGAAATCTAAAGGAGAAAAGTAGTCTGAATGTGACACTTTTAGGGTTAAAAATTTTTGGGAAAATATTTCAAGTTTTTTAGGTAGGAAAAAAGAACCTACATAAATTAGCTGTTGTTTACCTCACAAAGAATATATTTCCGTCTCACCATGCATTTTAAAGTAAAATAAAAGATGTCCTTGCAAAGAAATTCTGGTTAAGGAAAATATAAGCCCTTGTATGACTTTTTTAATAGAAAAATGAAAGAGTTATAAATTTTGAAATGCGAGGAGCAAAAAAAACTAAAATGCAAAAATAAAATGTCACTATGTCCCCTTAGGGTTACGTTTATAAAAGAGCTAAGTGTGGAAATCAATGTTTCCTATGTGTTGGCATATTGTACTTCTTGAATGCCATGTCTGAACTCTCATTTTATTACCAGGATGAACAATTTGACGGCTTTGTGGTGGAGGTTTGGAGTCAGTTGGGTGGACAGAAGAGACAGTAAGTATTTTCTTCTACATGCAACGTACTAAATAACAGTGGATTGAGTAGTGGTGTACTCTGAATTGTCATTGAGTTCTTAGTTGAAAAGCCAGAGATAATGAAAACAGTAAAAAGCTGACAAAAATAAAAAAAAAATGCTGCAGCAAAATGCAAGTGTCAGGACTCACCGCGTTTACCTCCTCCCACCATACATATGATAAAAATCTGTTCTAAAGTGTTTAGGTGAACCCCAGTGTTGGACCTTATACTAGCTAATGGCCTCTCGGACTATACGTCTACAAAAGTGGGCATGCAGGATCAACTAAACTCTGTGTAAAACACCCCCAGGAGCTGGTGGCTATTAGTTTGCTATTTGTTCAACAGTAAATAGCTTTAAGGTTGTGTCCTTTTTTGTAACTAATTTTGTTTTTGATTCTAAAACATCTAAAATTAAAAAAAAGTATCAAATTCACAAATATTCTTTATGAAACTGAAGTACTGCTTTGTGCATGCATCTTCAATGCAGATATACCGTATTTTCCGGCGTATAAGAAGACTTTTTAACCTCGAAAAATCTTCTTAGAAGTCGGAGGTCGTCTTATACGCCGGGTAGGGTCGCCCAATACGGTGGGAGAGCTCAAAAAGGGCTGCATCCCCAACGTATGTGGCAACTACTATAAAAAAACAAACAGTTAACTCACCTGTGACCCATTTCGGCAGCGGCACATCTCCTCCTCCTTCAGATCCCTGAACTCTCCCGGGCAGCCGAGCGTCTCAGTGGAGAAGCTCGGAGACGCACGGCTGCTGGGAGGCTCGGAGGCTGCCAGGAGGTGCCAGAAGTTCCCGAAACTCTGTAATAGGTTTTATTAGGCAATAAAACTTCAAAAAGCTGTTAAAATGTTCAACCCGGCTGGTACTGCAGTACCGGCTGGATGAACATTACTTTTTTTTTATTGGAATACTGGCCCATTCCGGTGTGCCTGCACTCCAATTAATCATAGCATACAACATAAAGTACAGCCGGAGCTGTACTTTTCATTGTCTGCACAGTCTATTTTGTGCGGCCGATGTTCAATGGATAGCGGCACACAAAATAGACATGTGAGTTTACTGTGCAGCCGCATAGAATCCCATAGGGGTTAATGCGATCGGCCAATGTTATATTAAACAACTTGCTACAACAGATATTGTTTAATCAAAAAATACATTGTGTGAATGTGGCCTAAAGGTAAGTTGATATTGAACACAAAATTTGTAATCTTTTTTTTTTATTAGTTTAGTGTTTACCATGCTAATCAGTCAACTGATTGCTTTTTGTAAATGAAAATATTCCTGTATAGACCTGGTGGCTGAAAACTTGTCCATACTCAGATGTGACCCAGTCCTGGTCATACAGGTACATGGGTCATTAGCAGAGATAAGCACAATACATGGAAAACATGGAGCTGCATACTCCCTAGGGCTGCATCCAACAGCTTCAGCCACTGGTATTTAAATGACGAACGATTGGACTCAAGCATGTTTAGTCATAAGGGGTATTTAGGGCTTGTTCATGTTTTTGCGATCCATCAAGCATACACGTTTTAGTGCATGAAAGCCACATAGACACGTATCACCCATAGACATTAAATTGGTAACGCTTGTGCATACTATTGGCTACTTTTTGTCTTGTCTATGTCTGTATATTTTTTGCGGGATGAAATAGTATAGACTTTTAAGTCTTTTATGAAAAATGTATATCCAACATATACATTTTTTATAATTTTAGAGTAAATGGGAAAAGTATAGAAACTTAAAGCCATACCTGTTCATATGTGTTTATTTTCAGGCATGATGATTAGCCGGTTATGAGTTGCAATATACAGATTTACAGTTAAGTCTTTACTCGGAAAATGTGTACATTTTTATGTAAAAAACGTAGAAACATACAGCTATACTTTGCATATAACTTTGTATACCCCTTTAAGAATGTGATGTGAGCCAAGCCTTAGACAGGTTTTCAATCTTCAGAAGAAGAGGTGCAAAGCTATATTTTCCAGTCAACAGGAGTTTTTCTGGAGGGCCAAAGAAACGGGAAGTAAATTACAGAAAAATGGCGTCTCCTTTAAGGCAGCATAGGTGGGTGTTTGATGTTTGCTCGCACAGGTCTACTAGCTGTTTTTCAGAGAGCGATGAGTGAAAAGGTGATAACCTCTATAGATTTTATGGGCGAGGTGACTATACATATACATACATCTGCTTTGATGTGTTCCTCCTGGACGTTGTGGGGGTCCTAGCCTCCCAACCTCTCATGTGCCCTTTCTAATGTCTGAATTTACAGTAATGGAAAAATACTTTTCACTTAACTCCTTTCTTTCCTGTCTAGTCTGCTGGGGCTTCAGCTCAGTTTACTTCAAGCAAGTGTGACTGAAGTGTACATACACAGCTTATGGAAGAGTGGCGCTATTTGCGGGGGGAAAAAACAGTCCCTGATCCTGAAAAACCTTTTAATTTTGCAGTATATATCACTGGCGATTTGTTTGACAGCATACATCAGTCCTTGTTTCTGAGCGCACTAATATCTCAGGCATATGAGCCAGTATTTCATAATTGATCGGCCCATAAAACAAGCTTCCTGTGATTTGCTGTGACCTTTAAAGTAACTCTGGGAAAGTTCTGTGGACTCTCAGTGTTTTATGTATCCTTGTATGTCTGGAAATGATAGTAATAATGTCAAGATTGCTTCACACCAAACAAAATATGTTCTCTGTGCCATCATTCCTTGTTTTGATCTCTTTTCAATACAGAAGTGTGGTTAATGATTTATAGAGCCATGATTTGAGGAATCGGTAATATCTGACATCTCCATTGCGCCTCCTTTGTAGTGCAAGCTCATATTTCTGCCTCAATCCTTCACTTTCCCTTTGTATAATTCTAGTTGATTGCAGGCGCTTTTTGTTTTAGATTGTATTACCTACTTTATTATCCCTTACTATTATCTGAGCATTTTCTGCGATATTGATCCACTTCGGCTATATTACCCTTTCTTTCGTTGACCTTCTCTATCAGGAGTGTGCTGAGAGCTAAAGCAGCGTAAAATGGATTCATTTTGAATTCATTTTTAGTTATTGATTTGTGTTTTAGCTATACAAGGATTTGTGCTTCACCTGTATATAGTGTTGTGCTAGTTTGTATCTGTCTGGTTCTGTAATGCCCGACCAGAAGTCTTATGTTATTGTTACTATTGTATACAGAATGCAAGATGCAGGTTTGCAAATAGTGTTTCTTAAAGGGTAACTATCCTAGCGACTTGTCAGAAGTTTTGACTGGTGGTGGTATGGGTGCTAAGAGTCCCAGTCAGTGCCAAAATCAGCAGACTGGAGACCCTAAAATTCAGCTGTTTAATCCCTCTACATTATACAGCAGTGGTAAAGTGGTGGCAGCTCAACTGGTGTAAATGGCCAGGAAACATGCTCTGGATTCAGTCAGATCTGAATTAAACAATTACCTGTATTCATTTTGTGTAGGCGGGGGCCAGAGTGTGTGTGGGGGGAGGGGGGGGGGTCTGGAGAAGGATTTGGGGGTAGGTGGTTTATAGGACAAGTGCCATGAAAATTTTTTTCCCAGTAATTGAAGCACATTACAAAGTAATATAACTCTGTAATATGCTTCAATCACCTATCTGCCTCCCTTCCCTGTCTTTTCCCCCCTCCACCCCTACCAGGAAGTGTCCTAACTCACACAGACCTAATGACTGCCGTCACCGTCACCAGGCAGCTCCTTCTTGTGAGGATGAGTCATCAGCAGGAGGGCTGCTCTAGGTCCTGTTACACCAGCCCCCCCTCCCTAGTCCAAGTGATGGCTTGCGGTTGTTTAGCCAATGGGAGCTGAGCAAGCCTGTCACCTGACAAGGCAGGGGAGGGGGGAGGCTAGTGTAACAGGAGAAGGAGCTGAGAGAAGAGCTTGGTGACGGTGACGACAGTAATCAGGTCTGTATGAGTTTCTTACACTTCCTGGTGGGGGGTGGAGGGGGAAAAGACAGGGAAGGGAGGCAGATAGGTGATTGAAGCATATTACAGAGTTATATAACTTTGTAATGTGCTTCAATTACTGGGAAAAAGTTTTTCATGGCACTTGTCCTTTAAGAGAGCTCAGTTGTTGGGGGTTAGGAGGATTGGTGGGGGGGGGGGGGGCGGCAGAAATAGGGTTGAAAAATGTGTCTTGTAGAGTTTTGTATGCATATACACTGAGCTGAGCTCTGTTTCTGCTTTGCACCATAGGGTTCTGTTTGGAGAGCATCTATACACCAATGTACACTTATTGCAGAGCCAAATGGAAGCAAACGGGCACACCACTCACTAACAATGAGTGGGTGTCAAAGCCCCCAGACTCCCATTAACCAAAACCTCTGACAAGTCTCTATGATATGATGTTTTGTAAAGTGGTAGTTACCCCTTAAAAATTCAGTTTTGTAACTTTAGCTTTTATGCAGACCTACTTGTATCCATGGTAACAGACTACAAAAAAGCTTTGTGTAGTCTGTTTCTACTGCCATTGCACCCTTGTATGGATCTGACTACACAGGGTATTTATGTAACAAGATGATCTATCTATGTAACTAAATGATCATAGTAACTAGAAAATATCAAGCCCGGTCCTTAGTAAAATTATGCAACTTTTAACTGGTCTGTGCCCTGCTTGCCAAGTGGGCAGGAAGGTGGCACGGCATTGCACAAGGGGAGCTGTATCCTCTCAGTGCACAATATTTATAATCTATGCCTGCACCCTGGCATAGATTTCTAGGACTGGTGCACTGAGGCTATTTCTAGTAGAGGAAATATGATTCCATAACTTTTTTCTGTCACGTGGCACTCCACCTTTATATTGCATATCTCTGCTAGATTATTGGGTTTCTGGTGAAAGGAATTTACGTATAATTATGTGGGTTGTGTTTAAATTTAATATCCAAAGGCTAGGACAAAATATGGCATTATGTGATACTCAATCAAATGACTTGGGCGATATGACTCTACAATGGGCCGTAAACATTGATCATTACATAGTACTCGGGAAATGGTCTTAGTGAAAAAGAACTCCCTCTTTATTCAGCTTCCAGCCACAATGTAATGAGTAAGGCAGCATTAAATTAGGACAAATTGTTATTCAGGGATCTGTGAGTCAGGAATAGTACGTGTCATATGCTCATTTACATATCCATATGTCAGAACCTTTGTGGCTGCAATGTGCGACACAGGTGGCAGGTACTTTAAGGATGAGGAGCATAGTAAATCTTCTGTGCCGTGATAGATACTGTCACTTGTCACTGAACCTGAGCTTGGTTTATGGCACAGAAGCGGTGACTATGCATTAGAGAAATACTGCCGGCATAAATTACTGCTTCGCATGCAGACATTTTTCACTGACCAATAACAAGACAGGAACTATGAAACGTGATATAAATCTAAGGTGGGGTGGGCATTGTGCAAGCGCTTGTCTGCCTGATATTGAGAACAGGATGCCTCAAAGTGGTTTTTCAATTAAAGTTATTTTTATAGACGCATAACATATTAGAAGAATGGTAAATGGTGGACAGCTGAACATTCATTGAAACAGTCACCACCATTCTGCAGAGCAAACCAATATGGAAGGGACTGGAATGCAACAGATATAGTATGTTCTTGTGTTGCTGGGGTTATGAAAAGACATTTCACTTAATTTTATGTGTCCACCACCAATAATAAAAGTTCTTTCTCTTATTGTCATCTAGCTTGCACAAGTTAGGATTGTTCACAGTGAGCAATTGGCAAGGAATTAGAAATGGAATCCGCTCCCAATTTCCTGCAGATTCCGCTTGAAATTCTGCCCGTAAATATTAGCATAGCAATGTCCCATTGTGTTTAATGAGATTTTGTTCACACGTTGGTATTTACACCACGGACCTGCTTTCCATCCAAAAAATTGACATTTCAATTCTTCGGGTGGATTTCTCTACAGAAATCCCATAGAAGTCGTTGGGTTAACTGTTTCTGTTTGAAATTTGCTTGAATTCCACACAATTTTTTTTTTTAAACTGGTTTTCTTGAAGTTTGTACAGATTTATACATCACACACATTGGGACAACAAGTGGAATACAATCTACATCAATATATATGAACAAACATAATTCGCCAGGTCATAAGAGGGTACTAACAGAACCATAAAATGATGGAATTGAGCATTAAAGTGACTGTACCACCAGGCCCAGGCTGAAGCACTGGAGGCGGGCCGACCCACCCTTAGTGGGAGGAAACCCTAGCTCCTCTATGATAGGGTTCCATTGATTCTAATGGATTCATGTCATGGAGGGGCTGGAGTTTCTTCTCACTAAGGGTGGGTCTGCCCGCCTCCAGTGCTTCAGCCTGGGCCTGGTGGTACAGTCACTTTAATAAAAGAAATAAACAAGAACATAGCACCCCTGGTAGACATTACTTTAAGTTACCAGATCTCTCGTCCCTATGGATCACATATATTGATTAGGTGTGTAATTAGTCAGCGGAGAGAAGCACCACCATCCCCATACTTTTTGAAATTTACCTTTACACCCCATGTTCTTATAGGTCACATATTCATATGGTAGCACAGCGTTTGTAAGTGACAGCCACTTCCTAACCGTGGGTGGCCTTGGTTCCATCCACCTGATGTCAACAGCTTTGCGGGCCATAAATAATGTTTCTTTCAGAAATATCCTCTTATGGTGAGACCACTGATCTTCCTCCAGTAAACCGAATAGACATACCTTCGGATCTAGGGGTACATGCTCATCTAGAACCTTTGACAGTATATCCACTACCCCTTCCCAAAAAGTTTGGACTACCCCACACGCCCACATCATGTGCCAGAACTCCGAATTCACTACACGACGCCTATAGCACACCGTAGTCTCCGTACATCTTATGTAACTGTATTGGTGTCAAATAACTCTGGTAAGTAATATACAACTGAATGATTTTATTGTTAGCAGCAGGCGACACATGTATGTGGGCAGATAACATATCAAGCCATTCATCATCAGATATATCTGAAATAGTGGCCTCCAATTCCACACAAATTCAGCTTGAGTTCTGCTCGAATTCCATCAGAGCTGAGGAGGAAATCTCAAGCAGAAAATGTTTCCTCTTCAATTCCTTGCCTATTCCTCATTGTGAAACTACCCTTACTGATTCCCTTGACTCACAATTACTGGTGGATTGCAGTATACCAGTCAGGAGAAATTTATATGACTATAGCTCATGTCCAATAAAATACTAGACTGCAGAAAGATAATCTTAGTGTATATTGCATTTAAAAGCCAGTTGCAATGTGAGATTACTTTTTGATTGAAGGAGGTCCAACCTCTTGTCTGATCCTTTATCCTTTCCTCCTGTGCAGGGGATCCATTTAAGTGAATGACGAGAGCTGCAGTTCCCTGTACATGTGGACAGGAGAATCTTTGCAGGCCCTTCGTTCTCAGGATAGTTGCAGTCCTGAAGATATGCCCCCTAACCTAGCGATATGCTTTATTACTTGACAGGTTGGTTATTGCCCTTTAATATACTTCTAATGGATGTAGTTGGACACAGAGTCTACAGAGCTGGATACACGACATTAAGGATATTTTGATATATCAATATCAAAAACGTACAACCTACGGTACATGTGCTATAGCGGGAACATACAGCACCCTCAGTAGTTATGATGACTAGGTTGCACACGGAGTAATTCTCGCAAAAAAACTCAAAACTTTCTGCCACTCGCTCCCCTGCGCTCCCAAGTTCCACCCGTCACATAGGCTCCATTACATGCTCGGGCAGATTCGGTCATTCTCCCAAAGAAATGACATGTCAATTCTTTGGGCGGACAGTGGAATCCGCCCGACCATACAATGGAGTCTATGGAGCCGGCGGAGAGGGAAACTGGAGTGCACGGGGATGAGCGGAGGATTCTGCACTGAGGAACTGTCGGGGGGTGGGGGGGGGGGGGGGGGGGGGAGGGTGTTTCTAGGAACTATATTTTGTTGACATATATAACCAATTGATTCCTGTGAGGGTACTTGGATGTAATTTTCTCCGTAGGGGGTCCTTAGCTTATGATGGTTGGCTTGGTTGTTTAATTCTATTATTTTAGGTGCTTTGCAGCAAAAACGGATGCACATCCATGTAAACCTAACCTTTAAAGCGTATTCAGAGAGCCACAATAAATCCATGGAGGTACTGTGTTGTTGCACAATAAACATTTAAAAGTTCAAGTGAGAAAAGATTTATAGCATTGTAGATGCTGCTGAAAAATGTTGGGCAAATCTAATATAAATGATATAGCTCTACAACCACCATAGTGGTGACTCAGCATCTTGAAGAAGTTGTTGAAAGAGCATGGTATAAGCATTTTCAGAATACACTGTAGTGATGGCTTAGCAGTATAGAAATGTTATGTAGTGTCATGGGGTTGATGCAAACATAAAGTTAATGGTCTGACTACCATGATGACAACTTGAATAATTATTTGCCTCTTATAGGAGGTGTCAGAGACAAGCCCTTCCAGATAGTGTCTCGTGAGGCAATCAGCCTGTACCTGATACCTCCAGCCAACTAGTTCTGCTTTAGGGTGCCTTCACACCTACCGGATCCGCAGCGGATCTCAATTCTGCGGATTCACAGCGAGATCAGCTGCGGATCCAGTATCATTCACCCCTATGATAGCACATACTCGCACCGGGATTGACATCCCTCTGTGAATATGTCCTTTAACCCCCCCGCTGTCCGCAGCCCCGCCGCCCCATCCACCATCCCTGGCCGCATCAGCCCATCCCCGGTCGCATCAGCCCATCCCCGGCCGCATTCAACAGTACCTGCTCGGCGACGCGGCTGCCGGCTCCAGTCCCGCTCAGATCAGCTGAGCGGGACCAGAGTCGGGAGCCTCACTGCAGTCACACCGCCGAGCAGGTAATGTATGCTCTCGGCGGCGGGCTGCAGGATGCGGCTGGGGATGGAGGATGCGGCGGCAGGGCTGCGGACAGCTGGGGGTTAAAGCACATATTCAAAGCGGGATGTCAATCCCGCTGCGAGTATGTGCTATCATAGGGGTGAATGGTACCAGATCTGCAGCGGTTCTTGTTGCGAATCTGCAGAAGTGAGATCCGCTGCTTATCCGGTAGGTGTGAAGGCACCCTTAAGGGAAGCAATCAGCCCAATTGGGCTGACTTGGTTCCCTACATCACTGTATAAAGCACCTGTGCAACTCGCGGCACATACCGGCCGCGGCTGCAGGAGCAGCTTTATACAGGAGAGAATTAAGTTTTATTCCCCGAGCACATGGTAGGCAGAGGGGACAGTCACCTTGGCCGCTTCCAGCACCCTTATGGTCACCGCTCCCTTCCTGTCATCGCGGTTAGCGTGGATGATTGACAGGCAGATGACTGCCCTTCTCTGCCTACCGTGCACCCGGGGAATAAAGCATATTTTTCTCTGTCTCGAGTTGCACAGGAGCTTTATACAGTGATGCAGGGAACCAAATCAGCCCAATTGGCTAATTGGTTCTCTTTAAAGGGAATCTGTCAGCAGCATTGCTGCTGCCCCTGATTTTCGCTGTTGAGGTGACATTTATTTAGCTGAATGCCGGTAGGCCTTTAGAATAAGCGTTGCTCAGATGGATTACCCCTCTAATAAGTGCTGACAATGAGGAGGACGTCTCTGCATCATACAGTGATGTTATAAGCCTATCTCTTTATACGCAACTTAAATCCAAAGGAAAGCCGTACAGCATAATCCATAAGAACACATGACAAAATGACATGCCCTTCCATTGTGACTATATAAACCATAAGAATCAATGATCTCGCAATATACCACATATTTTATACATTTCAGAACACTTTACTAATGTAGAAGCTGAAGTAATTTGCAGTTAATCTGCACTTACTAGCGCTTAGCTGTATATAACGGAGACAAGTGCTTGTAATTTCCCCTGTGCTTCCCAGTGATAGCACTAAGTGTCAGTGTTGCCATAACTCTCCTTTGCATTAAGCAAGCTCTCTGAAGCGTGAGGTTGGGATAGCAACTCACGTTAACACCGCTTGGGTTTAGCACAATAGATGCACAGCGCCTTTGATTCTGAAATTGTCTGACCTCGTTGCTTCAGAGAATAATTTGTACGAGACCTGTACGTTTCTTCAGAAACAGGCTCCTGATTTTAACCCACAGTTCAGTGTTTGTCAATCTTTTATGGCTTAAGGCATGATGGATATAGAATAACATAGCAGAGTGAAGGTGTAGTAGGGCGGCAGGGGCTCAGGGGCCGCTCCTGGCTCCATCCAAGGGACACTGATAAAGTTAGTCTAATGTCCCCATTTTGCAGCTGAGATGGTGGCTGTACTTGTGCTGTCACTTTTACAGAAGAGTCACTACATTATACTATACATTCACTATATTAGAAAGTGATAACATTTTTGAGGCCATTTCTCTATAAATAAGATACTGTATTTTCCTGCATATAAGACGACTTTTTAACCCAGGAAAATCTTCTCGAAGGCCAGGGGCTGTCTTATACGCTGGGTGTTGTCTTATAGGACAGGTGCTGAAAAACTTGGGAACCGGACTAGAGAATCTGCGGTCACTGCATATGGTGGGGGTATGGTATTCGACCATATAAAAGGCAGAGCTAGCTGCAGGCGTCCGGGATATGAAAAAAAGAGATACGATAGAAAGGTACTGTGCCCAGAAAAACAGACCTTTTTCACCCGTCTGGCCTGCCCTACCAGTATTACTGTACCTTCTTCTCTGCCTCTCAGATCTCACTGCTGTCTGATGTTTTCTATTAATATTTATTTGGTTTGGTGTGCGTTGTAAGAGAGGTAGTCTTATATAGCGAGTATATACCAAACTCTATACAGTATTTTAATTGGAAAAGTTGGGTGTCGTCTTAGACACCGCAAAATACAGTATGGTATGCTTGTGATTGGTGTGGTTTTTAGCAGTCACACTTTCTCTGTCATACATTTGTGCTAGGTTGTATCCATATGCCATGTATTTTGATATAGGAGGAAAAGAGAGAAAAAACATTTCAGTTTCTGAAGATGGTATATTTTGCTGCAGACAGTACATAGCTCTGTGTGGGCACTCTGCTCTTCTATGTATGCATGTTTGCTAGGCAGCGGAGCATTTTCATGCATCGTACTTACTGTACATTGGAAATAAGGGGGATTTATCAAACTGGTGTAAAGTGAAACTGGCTCAGTTGCCCCTAGCAACCAATCAGATTCCACCTTTCTATTTTTCAAAGAATTTGTGAGGAATGACATGTGGAATCTGATTGGTTGCTAGGGGCAACTGAGCAAGTTTTACTTTACACCACTTTGATAAATCTCCCACAATGGGTCCAGGAGCTACACTGTAAGCACTGATGCTTGCATGTGGCTTCAGAAAGTTGCCAACCACTGTCTAAGGGCATGATCACAACATACATTTTTCATTCAAGAAAATCAAATCAGGATTTGCAAGAGAAAGCACATCAGAATTCCCAGGCTGATCCTTACATGCTGTTTAATCCCCACCTTAATCAATGGGAGGTGAATTTAAAATGAATTTCAGCACATCTTAAACATCAGAGTTAATGTGAAAATTCTGTCTTGTGAACATACCTGGATTCCATAATGGGTAGCCGCATGCATATTAGTCCCACTGAATAGGACTCATTTATGTGGACATTAACTGCATTTTAATCTGCGAATCCACAGCCGAAATCTGAGGGCCTGCCAGGGATTTATGCCCCAAAATCTCCTGTAAATCCTTGTTAGATTTTCCCATCTGATCAGTAGAAGTGGTGTGACTAAAGAGCCTTTTACAGAAGTCGATTATTGGCCAGGAGTTTTGCTAGAAAAGTTCCTGTGGCCGATGATCGGCCCTTGTAAAAGGGACAGTGATCAGCTGAGACCTGATCCTCGGTTGATCGTGTCTTTTCAGCAAGCTTTAAAATTTATCGCTATCAGCCGCACATCTTTCTGTGTAAACAGGGTGATGTTTGGTCTATAATGATGAAGGCAAACTGACAGCACAGATATACATATATCTGTGCTATCAGTTTCCAGATCACACGCTGCTTATGATCCGGCATCTGGCTTCTTCAGTCATCTTGTTGCTACTGCAATTTTGGGCCGCCTCCTCCTCTGATATAATTGACAGCTGGAGGAGGTGGGGCCTGAAGACACAGGTGGCAGCTGGAGGACGGGAGAAGCCAGGTGCCGGATTATAGGCAGGGTGTGATCTGGAAACTGACAACATGGATATATACATATCTGTGCTGTCAGTTTCCAGGGCTGCACAAATGATACAAGGATCGTTCACACAGCCTGGTCGCCCAATTTCTAATGTCATGTCACTGCAAACAAGCACCAATCTCTCAGATCGCCGCTTGTTTGTGGCCCCCTGGGGCTGAGAAACCTGGTAATGTAAAAGGACCCTTAGGCTGCTTTGCCTTTAATTGTGAAGTAGTATGAAGCTCCCCCTGCTACTGCATTGATGGCAGTTTCTGCTTTGCAGGACATAGGGCATATCCTTAATTGATTTGAAAGGAAATCTATCAGCTTTGTCTCATGCTCAGAGCTCAAGTGTCAAGGAAGCATTTACCGAGCCACAGTATGCATGCCTTCACCTTTTCTGCCCCACATGATTGATGCACAGGGCTCGGCTTCCAGCACTAGGCCCTTTGTCAATCACGGCAAGGAGGAGTAGGGGAGGGAGAAGGCATGCATGTTATGACTTGGCAACGCCTCCTTGATAGTAGTGCTCTGAGCATGATATAGAGCTGACATATTTCCTTAAAAAAATATGTCAGACAAAATGGCTGCCCTTATAATCATATACAGAAAATAGACTTAAAAAAGCAAAAGATAAAAACATAAAAAACGAATCAGTATTGGGTTGTATTGTCACATATTTAAAGAGTGCCTGTCACTATAAGGGTACAAACACACACACCGTATACGCAGCAGATCTGCAGCAGATTTGGTGGTGCAGATTTGATGCTGTGTTCAGTTATTTAGATCTAATCTGCTGCGTATTTGTTGTGTATCGCAGCAGTAAATAGGCTGCGTATACGGTGTGTGTGTTTGTACCCTAAATCTGGCATGTCAAATGTCATTGATTGCAGCAGGTCTGTGCTGCAATATGAAGATATAGCCAGGGAGAGAAGGCCACAGTAGTGCGCTCAGCTCCCCAGTCACTTTATGGTTCTGACACTTAAGCCTCATGGTTTATAATGAAGTAAAAGTGTCAGAATAAGCTGTCTGCCAGGAGTCAAGCGTACTAGGCTATGGTAGGTAGAAAACTCATCAACTACTGTCCAATCTACCACCTGGACCTCTGCCCATACCTCTTAAAAGTCCCAGTTGGTATATAATGTTTATTATTAAACTCACAATCAATTTCTAAGTTAAGGTGTAATAATATTCAAATTAGGATCCATTATAGGGGCCGAGCCAGATTAGTTGGAAATTTACTACAGCCGTGAACATCACAGCTGCTTCCGACATGTGTGTTTATATAGCACTCATAAACCGAAAACACTGATTCACAATTTATGTAATGATTGCAAGATTATTAATAGTGGAAAATGGCTGGAGCTTTCCTTTTATATCCCCAAATTCCCTCCGTGTCTGTTTTACAAATTTGTTGATTTTTTGCAAACACCCGTGAGTTGTAAATGTCAAAACCAGACCAAAAATAAAGTGCTGGCGGTGCTGTCTTGTGTTTCTGTAGATGATTTACCTGCTGCCAGTACAAGGAAAGAGCAGCTCTGCCTCAGTCTCACTCCTTCTAAATTATTTACCTTCATTGATCGGCGCCCAGTTGGTATCTACACATGGGTAGCTTCATCAAAGGCGGAAACCTAAGGAAAATCTAGTATAAATCTAGCTGAAGGTTGTAAATCTGCTGATTAAAAACAGGGAATCACAGGAAGTGGGCTAGAAGCCTATTTACTAGAACTCATATTCTCTCCTTTGAATGTGCCATTTCCACAATTATCTTTGTCATGGAGGTGTGTTCGGTTATAGAGTGCTGCTAGATATTCTTTTATCACGTCATGTAATAGGGAGTATATTATCTAAAGTTGGCCGTAGACATAATGTCACCCCATTGTCGCCCTCCCAGATCTGGTGTTGATGGACCCAACTCAACCTTGGGTGGTCGAGTTCCTGTGATAATATAATAGTTCCTATAATTATTTGGACTTCTGCTAGAAACTTGCTGGGCAGTGTATAATTGCCTTGGTAACCCCGCTGATCACCGTGGAGATTTATCTCTATACACTACAAAAATCATGCGGATAACTTGCCGCAAATTCCGCCGCTTGTCCACGCACCCTCCTGCTTCACTCTCCGCCCGTTCCATAGACTCCATTCTATGGTCAGGCAGATTCCGGCGTCCACCCAAAGAATGAACAGGTTCAGTCTTCGGGCAGATGGCAGAATCCACCTGACCAATAGAAAGGAGTTTATGGGACCGGTGGAAATTCAAGTGGGAGCGTGGGGGTGCAAGTGATGGAATCCGTGGCAAGTTATCCGCATGATTTCTGTAGTGTGGACATACCCTTAGTCTGAAGATTGTTTTGTGAGAGAAACTTTGAAGAGACACCTTTAAGATTATTGTTGGTCAAAATTATTGAAAGGGTGCCACAGTTTGTTGGTGAGATGCAGCTGACGCCTTAAAGGTTGAGTTGCCGAGGAAATGTCCCATGTCTGTCGAGTTGTGTGCACAAGCCCTATTCTGATCAATGAGGCTCATGCACGAATGTCGCTGGGTGTGAAACGTTTCCTCAGCAACACGATCTTTCAGGGTTACCTGTGCCTCCACACCAAACTGTGGAGACAAGCATAGTAACAAGTACTCTTTAGGGTCTGTTCACACGTACAGACTCGCAGCCGAAATCTCGCTGCGAGTTTTGCAGCGAGATTCGCTACGAGTCAAAGTCCTGGCAGGCCCCACTGCTACATACTTGCAGCCGTCTGAAAGACCGCTGCGAGTATGTAATGCAGCCGCCCCCTTAACCTCTTCTGCTGCCACTCGGCTCCTGCTCCGCTGTCTGTATATACATAACCTCTCTCCTGCTCGGGTCCCGGCGTCCTGCTCTCCCGCCCAACCAATCAGTGGCTGCGGCTGGGCAACACACTGATTGGCTGGGTGGGAGACCAGGATGCCAGGATCCCGTGCTAGAAGGAGAGGTAATGTATATACAGACAACGGAGCGGGAACCGGGCGGGAGCAGAAGAGGTTAAGGGGGCGGCTGCATTACATACTCACATGTAATCACAAGTACTCACAAGTACTCGCACGTATGTAGTACTGGGACCTGCCAGGACCTTGACTCGTAGCGGATCTTGCTGTAAAACTAGCAGCGAGATTTCAGCTGCGAGTCTGTTCGCGTGGGGAGGGAGTTGTGATTTGTATGACATCTTTCCTGACATTTCTATTTTAAATTCTACTATTTACCATGAAATAACAAATATTAATGCCCCAATGAACACTAGGTTTGTGGGAAGGAGAGATCATGTTGAATTTCAACATGCCTGATCCTTTGTGCCCAAAGGAGATAAGCTGCTGCCTCAGGCATGCGGTCCTTTTGCATTAGCAGATATGTGGCCGAGTACCAGCAAGATCAGTGCTGACATGCAGAGATTTTATGCTGCGTTTACATGAAGCGATAATTCGCCCAATCGATCGTTATAAAAACCAAATCATGCTTCAAAAGCGTTAAACGATCAGCGTTTAGACAAATAAATCGTTGGAAAAATCGGTAGAAAATTTGTAAGAAAAATCGTTATTGCAATTGTTTTAAGATCGCTTAAGCCCATCTTTCACATAGGGTGAATCTTTGAAAGACTGTTTACGCGAAGCGATCTGCAAATTTTTTGCGAACGATGATTTGAGAACACGTTGAAAGATCAAAATGAACCATTTCTCGCTTGTCGCTTGAATGTTTGCTGTGTTTACATGGGACGATTATCGCTCAAATGCAAATGTTATTGCGAAAATTTAAACAATAATCGTTCCGTGTAAACGCAGCATTACAAGTCACGATCAATCACACGGCTGGGCCACATGAACGATCGCTGCATCGGTCTCTTGTTTACGCAGAGAGATGTGGAGCCGATAATGATACATTTGAAAAGATGCACTCAGCTAAAGACCAGGTGTTTTCCTGCCCGATCGCTGGCTCTTGTACAAGCAAAGATTATCGTCTCAATAAGTGTTTCTATGAACGCTTGTTGTTGAATATTGGCCCGTGTAAAAAGCCTTAAATGGGTTATGCATAATTAGAAGATAGTTGTAGCTAAAACAGTACCGCTGTGTCCCCAGGTTGTGTGTAGTATTGCAATTCAGCTCTATTTACTTCAATAGAACTGCGCTGCAGTGGTTCTGGAAGAAAGCAGCCATGATTTTGTAAGCCTGGATAACTGCTTTAAGGAAGAATAGCGTTAGTCTTTGGACAATAAATGTGTTAGATGTATGGATACCTTTAAAACTCTTTATTGTGATATTCCTCTGTAATGCCTCCCATAGACTATAAATATATGGACTGCTAGGAGCCACTCGCCCCTTTAATCAAACTAACCAGCCCCTTTTACCCATAACCAACTAACCCAAAATAAGGAGACTTGAGGCACATGAACCTTTTGTTGGGCGGGATTTGGCCACAGCTTTATTGATATTAATTCTTATCTTAGAACTTCCATAACACCAGAACGGAGGTGTTTACCCAGGGTGAGATGGCCACCGATCCCGGTGGGCACTTCCGCCTTCAGACCTCCATGACTTACCCTCACACCAAACGCCAATGGCTTTAACTTATATCTTGATCATCTATTAACAGGAAACAGATGTTAGAACTCAAACAACCAATACACAAAAAGGGGGAGGGGGGACATCCTTGTCTGGAGCAGAAAGAGGAGTAATAGGAGGTGGGAAAGGAATAAGAAACAGCTCCTGTACTCTAATAGGCTGCAGCCCAGAAACCTATTTTGCTGGACCGCCAATAAGCTGATAGGGTAGGAACAGTGGCTGCAAGGGGGGGTATTAACTCCTTCCTACCCAACCTGGTGAACTAGCAGTCTCTGTACACCATCCTTAGCTATATCAGTGTACACCAGACTGTCTGCAGGTTACTCTGTGAGAACTTTCCTGAATGTTCTTGGAAAGTCTACATGAGTGTTGGAATGTGGTACTGCAAGAGTTGATGGTCAGCAACAGCTGGGTTTCCCAAGGCAGATATGATTTTGTATCATCCCTGCCTTCCCCATTACTGTGTACAAAGTGCAGCAGACAGACAGATGGAAGATTTCCTGTCCTGGCGATCGTGTGATCCCTGGGTAGTGAGTGGCTTCAGAAGCTGCTGGGCAAAAGAGTGTCAGGGCTATATTACCCCGGTAATTGTGGCTTATATGCTATGAAATCTGCAATCAAAAATGAAATCAATATTAATTATAAAAAAGCCATTCAAAGGTCTTTATGAAGAGAGCCGTATAAGAAGATAATAACTAAATTGTCCCAAACCACAGCTTCTAACCCTGTCCCCCCCATGATGCATCAGCTCTATGAACATTACCTTAGCAGAAACTTATTATTTTTTATCAAGTATTTTAGCTGCAGTTTGTTTGTTTTTTATAACAAAAAAAAATACACACACAAAAAAAGACATATGTGTTCGTTCATGAATTGGAAAAGCTGTCCCTATCTAGAAGTGATTAAGCAGATTGTTTTGTCAGAATAGCTATTAAAATATATGAGGCATGAATTCTTCACGCCTCCAGGTATCTGTTGTGAATGCTGTAACCCTGCAAGGTAGACCGTCTCACATGGTTAGGAAAATCAACTTTCAGACCTTATCCTCTTGGAATGTATAGTAATGGAGGACACAGCTCACTAAGCATGCCAGAGGATGTGCAGACAATGAAGTCTCAATGAAGAAATTGATGAAAAACGTCTCTGAACTCTGGACCTCTGGCACTATGCATTTTTGAGTATACTGTTAGTATGTTGTACTGTATGTGTTTTACTAGTAGGAGTTGTAAAGATGAGGAGGGAACCTTTTTTTCCGTCACCCTAATTTAGGGCTGGGCGATACGGCCAAAAAAAATTTAAATCTCGATTTAATTTTTTTTTTTCTTTAGACGATTCTCGATTTAAAGCTAAATTTTCTATTCTTATTTGCTAAATAAGCAGAAAAAATATACCAAGACACAGTTCAAGCAGTACTAGCAGCTGTACTTGAATGAGAAGCAAAATTAACTTTTAAGCATCATATCCTTGCCCTCCCCACATTCCCTGTAATAAAACCATGCCCTCACATTCCTAGCAGATTACCTTGCCCATAGTGCCCCTCACATTCCCCATACAACAACTCCTGCGCTCCCAGGTCCCCCTATTTAGCATTGAGTATTATATCTAGTGACCTGACAGCAGTTGTCTAAACTGCAGGGGACCTCAGAGCAGTAAACCGGGAGAGAAGATTCTGGGCTGGCACAGTGCTGAGCACAGTGCAGCATCACTGCGCAGTCTATGGGACAGCACATAATAGTATATTGCCGGTGAGGCTAGGTTCACACTGCGTTTTCAGCATCCGTTTAACGGATCCGTTTTTTTTAACGTCCAGAAAAATAGGGTCAGCAACGTTTTTTGGTCCGTTTTGGTCCGCCAAAAAAAACGGATCCGTTTTTTTTTATAATGGAAGTCAATGGAAAAACGGATGCACACAAATGAATCCGTTTTTTGCAATCCGTTTTTCATGCGTTTTTTGAAAAAAACGGATGCGTTAAACGGATGCTGAAAACGCAGTGTGAACCTAGCCTGACCAGATTATTTAGTTGTCCCTTTCAGTGACTATGGGCCCTTTGAGAGCTTTGAGCAGCTGCCCCAAACAACCATGTAATAATCTGCCACTGCTGACCTCTGATCTCTGCACAGTGCAGGAGCCTGAGAAGAGGCATAAAAGTAACGGTCTGCTCTGCTGTTAACTCTTTCAGTACTGCGGAGTGTACGTTTTGTAGAGTATTACTGTGCATCACTTACATTCTACAATACAGAAAGAGTTCACAGCAGAGCCGGCCGTTACTTTTACACCTCTTCTCTGGCTCCTGCACTGTGCTGAGGTCAGGTTGGAGTTCAGCAATGATTATAAGACATGAATGCAGCATCCCCGCTGCTGTTAACCCTTTCTTTTCTACAGTGTGTAAGTGATACACAGTATAATTACTCTGTATTATTGAAAGGGAAACAAGGTAAATGTGGTGCATGCAGAGGCCTCTTCCCCTCTGTGTGCTGCTGCACTGCCCTTTACATCCCCTGCCAGCCCCTCTGGCACAGATGGGCCCAATCCCAATGTCGATCGGGCCCATTTAAAAAGATCTTTTAGCCACATAACAAATGTCCATCTATGTCTTAAGTCATGTGAATACCGACACTTCCAGTACCTCCTCAGCGCTTTTCATGAGGAAACTAACTGAAAACACGGCTAGGCACTGAGCCATAACTAGTTATAATGATAATGACGCGGGACGTTGTTGGACGTTGCTAGAGGGCGGGACTAACTCACACTGAAGCTCCGGGACCAACAGCAGTGTGGCAGGCTCCATTTTTTAAACATGCTAAATCAAATTCAAGATTTTTGGAAAAAAATTAATCTTGAGGTTCCTTAACAGCCAGTTAATTTGGTTAATCGCCCAACCCCACCCTAATTATTATTATTTTAAACCTAAGGGTCCTTTTATACAAAAAGTTGTCTGACAGATTATCTGTCAGATAAACTGTGTGTGTTAAAGGACTCTTAATTATTCCCATTACTAATATGTTGTGTTATTTATGATCATTGTTTGCAGAATATAACTTTATTTTATAAGGTTCTGTTTAACCTGCCTAGTGTACTGCCTGTGTCTAGTCTGTGCTAATTTCTCACAGAACTGTACAGAGCAGGAGAGGTTTTCTCTGGAGATTTGCTACAGCTCTGGTTAGTGGCTGCAGGGAGCACCATGTCAGACTGGAAAAAATACACAACTTCCTGCAGGACACACAGGAAGTTGATGGCATGTTTACAGCATGTTAATGCCTCATTGCAAAGGAAGGAAGGAGGAGTTAAACTAAAACTGGCCATATAGTAGGGAATTTTTTTTCATAATGACGTATTTGGCACAAAACACTTTATTATTTTGCTGAGTTGACCCTATGACAGTTATGTGAAAATCTGATTTCATGTTTGCAGTTGATGTGAAATTCAGTCATTTGCTTAGGCTGGGTTCACTGTGTTTTTGCAATCCGTTTTTTCATCCATTTCTTGCAAAAAATGGATGAAAAAACTGATGCATTTGTGTGCATCCGTTTAAATTCGTTTTTCCATTGACTTCCATTGTAAAAAAAAAAAGGATCAAAACAGAGCTGTTTTTTTTTACGTACACAAACGTAGCTAGGACACTACTTTTGTGTCCGTTAAAAAAAAAAACGGATACTAGCCTAAAACACTGATCAATGCTATGCCTATGGCATAGCAGTGATCAGTGTATGCAATCTAATGATGGCATGTAATTGTCCCCCAGGGGGACTTAAAATGTGTAAAAAAAAAAAAAAATGTAATTGTTTTTTAAATACCCCAAAGCCCCTCCCCCAATAAAAGTTAAAATCACCCCCTATCCCATAGTATAAATAAAACATATTAAATAAATAAACATATTATATACCGTAGCGTAATTGTCTGATCTATTAACATATAACAAACGGCACCCCATGCGGTGAACGGTGTAAACAAAAAGATTAAAAAAATTAGTGATCAAAAAAAGTGATCAAAACGTCCGATCTTCACAAATATGGTATGAATTAAAACTAGAGATCATGGCGCAAAAGCCCCATAGCTGAAAAACTAAAACCGTTATAAGAGTCAAAAAAGGGCCATTTTATTAATAATTAATTGCAAAAAACAAAAGGATTTCATTAAAAACATTAAAACATTGATTGTGTTCGTACTGACCTATAGAATAGTGGTATCATGTCGCTTTTACCATATAGTGCATTACGTCGACACAGGAACCCCCCAAAAGTTACCATATTGCATTATTTTTTAAGGTTTTACCAGTTTATGTCTTCATAAATAATATTTTTGGGGTTCCATCATACATGTTATGGTGGAATGAAAGACGCCATTACAAAGTACAACTATTCCTAAAAAAACAACCCCCACATGGCCCTGTAGATAGAAAAAAGTGCTAGAGCTCTTAGAAGGGGTGGAGGAGGAAAAAACGAAAATGAAAAAATTTAAATTGGCGCGGTCCACTGGGTCATTTTGGACCTGGTCCTCAAAGGGTTAATAAAAGTGTAAGCTGTTCTCCCTCTTTTCCTTTTTTCTAATTAAAGAATATAGAAATAAATTAATAAATAATAAACATATTAACTATGACCATGTGTGGAATTACCTGAAGTATTAACCCCTTAACGACAAAGGGCGTATATTTTTACGCCCTGTTGTCGGTAAGGGCGTTCAGAACGGGGCCGCGCGGCGACCCCGCTCTGAACCGCCGCGATCCCGGGTGCCACATGTAGCCCGGGACCGCGGCTATTAGCGGGCACGGCGATCACATTGCTAATCAGGTAATCAGATGCAGCTGTCAAAGTTGACAGCTGCATTCGATTACCGTATGCAGCCGTTCCCTGGTGTCTAGTGCCCCCCCCCCTGGGACATTGTTCGGAGGAACGATCTCCGTGTCTGGTGGCGGCCGGGGTCTCCGCCAAAATGGCCGAAAACAAACGAGTGCCGATCACATTGATCTATGCTGCATATCAGTGAGAGATCAGTGCACTTATACTAGAAGTCCCCCAGGGGGGCTTCTAGTATATGTGTAAAAGAAAAAAAAAAAAAAGGGATGTTTTCAATCAAAAGCCCCCTCCCCTAATAAAAGTCTGAATTATCCCCCTTTTCCCACGTAATAAATAAACGTAAACAAATAAATGAAAAAATAAGCATGTTTGCTATCGCCGCATGCGTAATCGCCCGAACTATTTATTTATCACATTCCTGATCTCGCACAGTAAACGGCGTAAGCGCCAAAAATCCCAAAATGCTAAATTGCGCATTTTTGGTTGCATCAAATCCAGAAAAATTGTAATAAAAAGCTATCAAAAAGCCGCATATGCGCAATCAAGGTACCGATAGAAAGAACACATCATGGCGCAAAAATGGCACCTCACACAGACCCATAGACCAAAGGATAAAAGCGCTATAAGCCTGGGAATGGAGCGATTTTAAGGAAGATATTATTTGTTAACAATCACATAATATAAAAGTTATACATGTTACATATCGTTTTAATCGTACTGACTTGAGGAACATATATAACAAGTCAGTCTAACCCCAGGGCAAATGGCGTAAAAACAAATACCCCCCAAGTAAACAAAATGCGTTTTGTTTATTTTTTCAATTCCTCCATACGTTTATTTTTTTTCTTGTTTTGCAGTAAACTTTATGAAAAAATTCAGCCTCACATTGTGAAGTACAATTAGTGGCGCAAAAATAAGGGCTCATGTGGGTTTCTAGGTGGAAAAATGCAAGTGCTATGGCCTTTTAAGCACAAGGAGGAAAAAACGAAAACACAAAAATCGAAATTGGCTCTGTCCTTAAGGGGTTAAATTATCATGTTACTGACCTTACATGGTAAAAAAACTGCAAAAGTTCAAATCTGCATATCCAGAAAACTTTGAATAAAATGTGGTGAAAAAGTTGCATGTATACAAACAAGATACTAATAAAAAGTACAGATTTAGGCGCAAAAAGTGATGCTTCAAATAACCCCATAGGCCAAAAAATGAAAGTGTTATAAGGATCCCAGTAGAGCAATTTTAAACACATTTTAAAAAATGTTTACATTTTTAAACGTAGTAAAATTAAATCAAATTAAATTGCATGTTGTAGTCAGATCATTGTAATCGTACTGACTTGAGGAACATAGATAAGATGTCAGTTTTATTATGGTTCTGGTCATAAAGGGGTTAAAGCATTGTGGACCTATCAGAAATCTACCAGTACTGTATATCCCTATATACTAGCTTTCTACTACGGCTGAGCTTGGCAATGTTTGGAAATCCCAGTAACAATTGATAAAATGTTGGCCTTGTACATGTGGGGTGCTCTATTTATTCCATGACACATTTCACCTCGGTTCTTATGATCAGTGTGGGTCCCAGGTATAAGACCAATCAGCTAGTGATCTCTTATTATATAGATAGAAGATAACTTTAAGAGATTGAGATAACCTTTAATAGACATTAATTGTAAACATGGAAAAGATGTGGAATCTATAAGGACCACTTAAGGCCCTTTTAGATGGGCCAACTATGGTTAGCTTTCCTAAGAAAACTAATTTACCCGATAATTGACCTGTATAAATAGACTAGCAGTAAGCCAACGACTGATATATATTTTGAGTAGCCGGTAAAATCATTATCGAACACACATCTCTCTGTCTAAACAGGAGGTGTACATCAGATAACGATGCATTTAAATAGCTGCACAAGCAATACAGTGATCGTTGGAGCGGCCTGGCTGCTTAATTACTTGTGCCATGTAAAGGGAATGAAAAAGTGCTGATAGTTGCTCATTTGCGGGCACATTCCCATAGCCATGAATTACAACCTCCTGTAATTCAGTTCTCCCACAACAATAAGACACAACTTCACTCAGAGAAAATGGTCCAGTATACAAATTAAACTTGCTTCCCAGTGCACTCATTAAAGGGAACTAATCAGCCTAATTGGGCTGATATGGTTCCCAGGAGCACTGTATAAAGCTCCTGCAGCAGCCGCGGCACGTACCCGCCGTGGCTGCAGCAGGAGCTTTATACTGGAGAAAAAAAGAGTTTTATTCTCCGGGCGCGTGACAGACATGGGCGAGAAGTAGTCATCTGGGTGGCTCCCCGCCCGTATCTAGTCACAGCTCTCTGCCTGTCCCCGCCCGTGTCTGTCACGCGCCCAGAGAATAAAACCCTTTTTTTTCCATGTGGAAAGCTCCTGCTGTAGGAGCTTTATACAGTGCTCCTGTGAACCATATCAGCTCAATTGGGCTGATTGGTTCCCTTTAAGTAATAGAAATTAGTACTTAAAATTACAAATATAAAGATTCTTGACAAAAATTTTGTGGATATGGGAAAATTACAATATAGTTGCTCTAAAAACAACACGTTTGTATCTAGAGCTACCTAAGGCCTTCTTCCTCCTCCCCTACAGCCTTCCAATCCATCTCCAAACAGAATTATCAACAAGTCTGTTCCACACACAGAGGCGTTTTCTGCGTCTGACTTAAAAATGTCCCAGCAGCTCCGACAGTAAGGAGATTTATGTAGAGGCTGGAGTAGGTTTCCTGATCATTTTTTGGCATTTCGCCATTTTTTGTGTGCATCTTTTTTTAATGTGTTTTTTTTTTTTTTTTAATTGACTTCCATTATAAAAATAGGATCATAACGCATTCTTTTTTTTAGCATACACAAAAATGTGGTCGCTTTTTGATCCGTTTTTTAAAAAGTAAGTCAATGGAAAGACAGTTGCACACAAATCTCAGTTGTTTTTTTCTAATTTTTGCAAAAAAAATGGATGAACAAAACAGTTTGCAAAAGCGCTTTGTGAATTCAGCCTACGAAGGTAAAATTATTTTTGGTGCCAATATCAATACCAGATACGTTATTACAACTTTTAGGAAGCAAGCTTTAATAATAACATTTAAAAACCATTCTACATAAGTCAACCCTGATGATTCATCACTTTTACCAAATTCACCGATCACCGATGTTCAGCTGAGATCATTGATTTTATTAGCTTTCCAATTGTTTTATTCAGCTATTAATCAATCAGCTGATCACTGGCACTTTTATACAGACCAAATATAAGGATCAAGCATCTCACGTTCTCCCAATCATTGAGTCATGTGAAAGCACCAAACTGTTGCCTACATCCTGCTGTTACTTTAGTATTTAACCATAGAGATGGACAATGTCCATGGAAGCTGTGGGGATAGCATGGCTCCCTTTCCCTGATGCAGAGGAGAAATCTCATGGCACATCCTTTATATTACGGCTGTTATTTGTTTACTCCGTGATCGCCATTTGTTGGTATCTTTCGTCAAGAAACGTAATAAAAAGCAAATTGTTGTTTGTACTATAGAACCAAATCGGGCAAAGGTCGGCCTTATTCTTGCCCCTTGGGGTTTGGGACGGCCTTCACAGGTATTAGAATTGGTTGAGAAGATTATTCCAGTGGCTTCTTATGTTCCCAGCCCTCTGTTCTCGAGGTTGTTGGGATGCCGAACAGCTGGAGCAAATTGCACAGCTCCCATTAAAATCAATAGGAGTAATGCAAACAATGTACTCCACAAGCTAAACTGTCTATGTAACATCAGGAGAAGCTTATGGGCTATGACCTTTGCGCAACTCTCATTGAAGTCAGTTGGAGACACATTAATTGTGTAACTCCTATTATTCAGCTGTTTTTCAGCTGTTATTCAGGCCTCCCAACTATTTCTGACTTTCACAAACAGGGTGTTTGCCCATGGATACCCAGTATTTCCTGTGCTCAGGACGGGGGAAAACTATCTGATTGGAGGGAGTCCTACTGCTGTGACCTCCTGCAATCACTAGAATAAGGAACTGAGTCTCCTCTGAGAACATTCGCCAAGTTTCCTATAAGGCTGGGTTCACACTGCGTTTTTGCAATCCGTTTTTTGCAAAAAACGGATGAAAAAAACGGATGCATTTGTGTCCATCCGTTTTGATCCGTTTTTCCATTGACTTCCATTGTAAAAAAAACGGATCAAAACGGATCCGTTTTTTTACGGACGCAAAAACGTAACACTAATGCATCCGTTTTTTCCATCCGTTTTTCATCCGTTTTTTTGCAAAAACGGATTAAAAAAAACGCAGTGTGAACCCAGCCTAAGTACAGAGCAGTCTCCTGTGACAGTGGAGCGTTGCCACTGAAGATAGTAAAACACTATACTTAGCTATCTTTGGCAATTACCATAAAGAATAAATGGGAAACACACAACTGCCCCTCTGTTGTCAGAGGAGAGTATTCCATTCTCAAAGGAGATTTGATACCCCATTCCTAGAAAAGCCTCTGTCCCCAAGTTCTGGAGATTGCATGGGTCCTACTGCTGGCACCCAATGAGATAGTTAGCCGCTATCTTTAGTGGATAACTTGTGTTTATGGATAAGCACCTTTAAAGGGAATGTTAAGAAATTTGCAATGTATTACAATGCAACGTTTAACCTCAATGACAAAGTTTGACAATGAATTTTGCATTTGTGTCCCTATACTGCATTTGGCCTTACGGTATTACTATTCCGTGTAATAGTACCCTTAGTCTGTAATTTGGGTTACGTGGAGCACATAGACTTGACTAATCCTGAAAAACTTGCTGTTGCCCGGATACTATACATGGCAAGGAAATTGATAGTACAATCCTGGCTTGACAAGGCCCCCAACGATTTCAGCCCTGATCGCTAAAGTTAACTGGCTTATAGCCAAGAAAAACATGCTTATGAGAAGCAGGAACCAGTGAACAAATGTGAAAAGATTTGGGCTCGCTGGCTGGACACTTCAGGCCTGGCACCATTGTCACCTACAAGGGGCAGGGCCACTCCCTCCGCCGTTACCTAATTATGTTTATATGAAGGATGCTAAAGTGGTAGTTTTTCTTGTTGATCGTCCTTCCCATATTGATTATATTTCCATGATTACCACAAAAGACACAGAGACTCTCCTCTAGATAACGGCTTTTATTGTGATGTACCTTACCCCCCCCCCCCCCCCCCCCCAGTTGGACTTTCCGCACAATATGTTGGATATTGCCAATACAGTTTTTGTATTGTTTGTTTGTGTTTTTGTTTTTTACGGGGATTGGACCTATGTGTGCCATCCTGCCCTGTTGTTGTATTTTTATAAATTTTCAAAAAAAAACTTAATACCCCTGAGACACCATTTATTTTTAAGCTCAGTGCATCCCTCCCCATTAACTTTGTTAACTTAAAATAGGGTAGCATAGGTCATCTGGCACTGTTATATTAATAAAGAGAACGTGTCATCAGAACATAACCTGTTGTTTAAAAATAAATTTTTTGAATTTTTGTGAATTTCTTCTCTTAGTTTACATTTTTATTCCAAACTGCTAACACTGTTAGATAGCTTTTAGGTCAGATAACTACCTGGTACCTTTCATATATCTGTCTGTGATTCCAAAAGGTAGAGTTATGCCTTTATAATATAATAGGAAGAGTCTTTCCTGAGCTCCTAAAGTGCAGCAATCTGTGGTTTACAGTTTACTGCCTATATTTTAAAATAATCCATAAATCTTGCCATTTCCATTCTCAACATTTCGTACCCATCCCCTCCCCACCCAGCTCTAGTTGTATGTCTGACTATTTTTAGAATACTGGAGCTATCCTCATGGGACCAGGGGAGCAATGATTTAAGCTGCAGAGTTTTATAGCTCCCCTTATCACACTGCTGCCTCTGCTATGAGCTGTTAGTTGTGTGTTATACAATGCCCCCATACACAATTACTCTGCCTGTGAGAGCTTCAGTATCATGGAGAAGCCTAAAGCCTATGATAAAGTATGAGTTATTGAACAGTTTTCTGTCCCTGATCTGTCACTTGCGGCACTAAAGGTCCTTTTAAACTAAACAAACTTTGGCCACACACGAGCACTGATTGGCGAGATTAACACACGTTTGCAGTGCTTTTTCACTGCACAACTAATAAACAGCTAGGCTGTCAAAACCTTCCGTGTATGGTTCTTCCAGCCATTTAAAGCGACTCTGTACCCACAATCTTAACCACCCCCCCCCCCAAACCGCTTGTACCTTCAGATAGCTGCTTTTAATCCAAGACCTGTCCTGGGGTCTGTTCAGCAGGTGATGCAGTTATTGTCCTAAAAAAAATACTTTTAAACTTGAAGCCTGTGCCAAACGGGAGTATCTGTGCCCTAACTTTGCACCACTTCTCCGTCCCTCCTCCCCACCATCTTCATCATTAGCTGCTTAACGATCCAGCCCATGTGCCGGGCTGCCACAGGTGGGGAATAGGAGGCAATCTCCTTGGAGCATTCCTAATGATGAAGAAGGTGAGGAGGAGGGACAGAGAGGTTATGCAAAGTTAGGGCACAGATACTCCCGTTTGGCACGGGGCTTCAAGTTTAAAAGTTGTTTTTTAGGACAATAACTGCATCACCTGCCGAACGGACCGCAGGACAGATCTTGGATTAAAAGCAGCTATCCGAAGGTACAAGTGGTTGGGGGGGTCAGATTGTGGGACAGAGTCGCTTTAAATGCATTGTTAGCTGCACATCTCCTGTTTACGCAGGGAGATGTGAGGCCGATAAATTATTTTTAAGGCCCTATTACACAAAGCTGTTATCAGAGAGCAGCGATCTGCTGTTGTCTCTCCGTGTAAAAGGAGTGGCGGCAGCAGACCATGCTATCTCCTGCTATCTCCTATGTGCTACCCCTCAGCTCCCCGCGCGCACCTACCCGTTCAATGACGGTGCATGTAATAATGCTGGCAGTGAGTGGGGAACGAGTAGCAAGCGAGCGCTGACTTGACAGGTTGGCGCTCGCGTACTTTAGGGTATCGCCCCATGTAATAGGGGCTTTATGCCAGCTCAAAAGGTCAGGTGACAAGTGGGTGTTTTCCCACTCCTCGCTGGCTCCTCAATTATTCACTGGCACTTTTATCCACAGGACGATTATTGGCCAAATAAGCGTTGCTGGCAGTATAAAAGGACCCTTAGATATGACTCAGAACAAGTGAAGTCTTATGAGACTATGGGGGAGATTTATCAAAGGGACAGCAACCAATCACAGCTCATTTTTTCTTTCACCAGGGCTGGAAGCTGAGCTGTGATTGGTTGCAGTGGCCGCTTTGCACCAGTCTAAATTTTTCACCCTTTGATAAATCTCCCCCTATGTCCCCTCTCTCTTTACCATATCAGAGGAATCAAGATGGCAGCGAGCCTATACATACCGCATCAACCAAAATAGACGCACTATATGCTGCACTGTATAAAAAATCCCACATATGGATGAATAGAAAATGCATTTAAGCAGAGAAATATACATGTGGTATACACTAGTTAGAATTGTTTTTTTTTATAACTGTAATAACATACTTAAAATCCTTCAGCGATACTATATGTGAAAGATTAAATAGTTTTTTAGTCTTTTATTTCATCTTTAACATTAACAGTATGAATGAACTCTGAATGAAATTCTCGTTTAAATTCTCTGTCCCTTGAAATAAAGAAATGAAAGGATTATAGATGAGGGCTGGCCCTGGGGTTATATTTCATTGCTGTGCCAGAGCAGGTGTATACCTCTCATGCATCAAGCACTGGGAGAGCTGTCAGATCTCCGCTGGGCCTGTCACCCACTCACTTATCCAACCTGCTGCTTATAATGCTCCCTACATCCACAGATTCCCGGGGGAGCCTAGCTTACGTTTTTATTTCAAACACACCATTTGTCTTAAGCTTTATAAAGGTTAATGGGAATAACTGTGCCTGCCTCTCGTGTAACAAGACGGGGAGCATGGGGAGGGTTTTTTTACTTAATGGTCTGCCTCTTGTGACGGTAGTCTCATTTATTATTATTTAGGGATAGCCCGGATTATTATTGATGAGTTTCCTAAGGGATAGCACATACTGTAACAAAAAAGAGTCTTGTTGTAGTATTCATGTGCCCATTACTTGACCCTGCAGCCTGAGCACAGGATATTGTGCCAATTCTGGTAGATACAAAATCTTAACCGTATCTTTTGGAAGAAGCTTAGAGAATACAGTGGTCCCTCAAGATACAATATTTTCAACATACAATGTTCCTTTTTGGACCATTGTAACTTGAGACCAGACTCATCATACAACGCTACAGACAGTTAAGATCTGCGAAACATGTAAAAAAAAATAGATGATCTACCAATGAATGTGGCCATTTTACTGGTAAAACACCTGTATTACTGAAGTGCATGCAGTGACTGGCTGTCGAGTATCCGCTCCCTACAGTACAGGGTAATAGTACATGCCCTGTGCTGCTCTCTACCTGTACCATAATGAGCTGCTCCTTTGGGCACCAGGTGAGGGCGGCTTCATTTTATTTTTCTGGGACCCTGTCTGATCTTTACAGGACCCTGAAAATGCTTCCGTCTTCTACAAAGAAAGGGATTTACAGTCTCCAGTAGCACTTTCTGACTTTTGTATGTAAGGACTTGCTTTGCCATATTAGTTATCTGCTTATTTTCCTTTAAATTTCCATTTTTTTCTCATTTTTGGATGACATTTTGGGGGATTTAGAACCAATTACCAGTTTTCCATAGAATTTTGATCTCAACATACAACGGTTCAAACATACAATGGTCGTCCTGGAACCGATTAATATCGTATGTTAAGAGACCACTGTATGCCTAGTACTGTGAGGGATAAACTGGTTCTTAATAAGCACCACATTTTTTTTTTTCAGTTTTATACTATACTTGGGCAGTTAATGAATGTCTCTTTCATGACTTTAGTGGCCAGCAATTTTTTACAGTGATTAAGGTAATATCTAGGGAGAAAGTGGTAATGTTTATAACATATCCATAACATATTCTGTAAGGGTTCTATCATTTGCCCCTGCCAACATGATTAGAAAGAACAACAAGGGTCTGTAACTCTGCAGGAAAAGAAAAGCAGAGCAATCAAAGAATATAGAGACTGACGAAAACAGCTTGTATAGCAAAACTGCGTCTGTTTCCCTTAAGGCCCTATTACATGAAGCGATTATTGGCTGTGCTTGGCCGATTACTGACCATTCCGGACGATAATTGCTTGGTTTAATAGGGCTTGTTGAAAGGTCAGAATCAGCCGGCATGCACAATGTCGGCTGATCATGATCTTTGAGCGTGCTGAATCAAAATGATCAAAACGGCTCTCTCCTCGTCTTGACTACCCCCCCCCCTTCGATCCTCCCCGCTCAATATCCATGTGTGTAATAGCACAGACAGAGAGTGAGGGACAAGGAGAAAGCAAGCGCTGACCTGACAGGTCAGAGCTTGCTTCTTCTCAGTATGGGCCTGTGTAGTAGGACCTTTAGTTCTATTGACTTCAGTGACAATGCCAGAATCTTTGTTCTTACCTCTAGCGAACTAGATTTTGTATATATAAGGGTTACTCATATTGTGCCCCCCCTCTCCAGCTGTTGCAAGACACTACAACAGGCATGATGGGAATTTTAGTCTTGCAGCAGCTGGAGGGCAGTGGAATTGGTTACAACAAAACTACAATTCCCATCATGCCTGGACAGCCAAAGCTACCAATGGCAATGATGGGGATTGTAGGTTTGCAACCAATGTTTCTCCATCCCTGATGTACTTGGTAAGAAACAACAATACAGACGTTTTCAGGAGAGTATTTGGCTGTGACTGTGGTGGGGTATGATGGGAGTAGGGGGTCAGGCAGGGCAAGGGATCAGGTAAGTGGCAGGCAGTGATGGCCACCTCCCTGCGGACATGTGTATCCCACAACCCAAACCCCCCATTCCCCCCGTGACCAACCACCATGTGCATCTCACTTGCCATAGTAAGCCGGTTTACCCTGGCCCTCTTTGTAAATCTAAGAATTTGAATTAAGCAAAACAAATAGCCATGGTAACCTGGATAGGAGGCTTAAAATTGATAATGCCTTAGTCTCCAAGCATTCTCACTTCTTAGGTAACCTGTTAAGTTTGCATTGAAAATGACCTTGTTTTACATTACATTTGCATCCAGCAATTTCTGAACAAAGCCTACGTTAAAGTAGAGAAAATGTTTTCTCCTGCAATCGCCACTTCCAAAATGGTAAAGTATCCAGTATCTTCACAAACCTTTTCCAATTATCATTCATTAGTCCCTGGCATGCTGAGCCGACTTCAATCCCAGGCAGCGGCATTAGCAGGCCATTACCCTATGTGTAGGCTTCTCCAGATCACGAATATAACCCGCAGCATTGTCTGCTTAGCCTACTCTTTCCAGCATCACTCCCAGTACTAGAGAGCGCACACAGTAAAATAAATGTATGACAGAGCCTATTTATATCACAAGTCGGTTGTTTCTCTTGAAATGCATATGGAGCCACTTCCACTGATGAAAGCAAAATCTACACAGACTTAAGAAAAGCACAGAAGTTTCTCTCTTGAAGAAGAATCCCGTGGGACATTTGGAACACAGATAGAATGTGAAGTCAGAGGCTGCTTGGTTCTCTCTTCTTGTCGTCTGCTGTTAAACCTCCACTTCTGTTTGATCCCCTTCTTCTCTTGTACATAGAGTGGATTGAAATTTATATATTCTATCTGGGTTTCAGGGTTATTGCTCATACTTCTCTAAATGCATGCAAGGGTCTCTCTTATTTTTCTAAACTCCTTAAGGGTTTATTGAGGGATTCAACAAGTAGCCTTAGCACGGAACTAAATCTACAGCTCTTATAGCAAATACATATTGCACAAAGTCACATTCCTTTGAATTTTAGAGCAGCAGTATTTTGTTCAGAATATCATTAAGACAGCCCCCAATGTAGTTTTTGCTGTACTAGCAATATATGGTATAGTTTATGCCACATACAGTATCAATTGTAACTGTATACCTGGTTGAAATTATTTAAATGAATAATTTTACCAGTTTAGGTTTGATTGATCACACCCTGTATGGTTAAGGGTAGATGTTCCCTCTTTTTTTGCCAAGAACATGTTATGATTGAACCTATTCTCTCTTGCTAACAATTCTTCAGTCTCACTCTGTCTCAGTATTCATTGTCAATGATCAAGTGATGATGTGCCAATAACTGGCCAATGGTGATGTGAATGTTAAAAAATGTTTCATATTTAAAGGTTTTTATTTTATTTTAGAACCAGAAACATACAAAAAAAAAAAAAAGGGGGGGGGGAGTAAGAGAAAAGACGGAGGACATTGTATCCTCATAACCAAGCTTACAAACAAAAACAATTGGTACAGACAGCATCTATATGCTCCAGTATGGCGATAAACAGCTGAGCAAATACAGTCCGCAGAAATAATGAATGCAAATATATGCCGACCAGGAGATCGCTCGGACATTTTCGTAACAAACAGACAATATAAGACAACCTGGCCTGGGCAGCCGTCAAGGCGAAGGTACGGTCAATGCAGTTCTCAGTTATGTACATAACAACGAGGTCCATGAAACAGCTCAGCCCAGACGGCTGCCAAGGATGTAGGTGTAACAATCGGAGCGAGTCATATATACTTGTGACATAGATATAAGGGCATGGGTCGACACTATGAGCGAAGTGTATATAAGGACAAACTCAACCAACAGGGAGGGGGGGGGGGTTTGGGAAAGACCCCCCCCCCCAAGAAAAAGGACAAGACAAACAAGAAGAAGAGGAAAGCAGGGGAGAGGGTTCCAAGAAGTACGGTCAGATAAGAGAACGAAGAAAGTCTGAACAGGCATGCCCGCCATGTAGGACAAAATCAATGGAGGGGCGAGGGGAAGCAGGAAGAACACACCCCAGGAGGGGGAAAGAGATTTACTCAGTCGCGGTCCTATAGGAGTCCGTGGAGCGAAAGAGTAGCCATGGAGTCCAAGTGGCAGTGTATTTTTTGACCGCACCTGGAGTGATGGCAATAAGACATTCCATATCATGAATTTGGGAAACTTCAGCATACCAGTCATCCAGAGTAGGGGGGTCCGTGGACTTCCACCGTCGGGTTATTATTGTCTTGGCTGCCTGCAGTAAGTGACGCGCTAAGGATTTCTTAAAACGGGACTGAGCTGCGGGGAACATATAGAGAAGCACCGCCTCTGGGGTATTGGGGATTAAGATATTAGTGGTTGTGTGAATAATACGCAGGATGGAGGACCAATAACCACGCAAGTAGGGGCATGCCCACCAGATGTGCGTCATAGTTCCTCCAGTCTCTCCACAGCGCCAGCACTCATTGGGTACGGTTGGGTACCACTTATGCAGAAGGGAAGGGACTCTGTACCACCGGGATATGATTTTATAGCTGGTTTCCTGCGCTTTGCAGGCCAGCACCGCTTTATGTGAAAGGAAGAAGGTTTTGGACCATTGGGGTAGTGTAAATTGTTTCCCTAATTCCTTTTCCCAAGCGGAGCAGAACGCTGGCAATTGTTAGGTGTCCGCAGATAACAACTGCTGATATATGATGGAGATGGCATGTGAAGGGCAGCAGGAGGCCACACAGAGCTGTTCAAAGTCCGTTAGCCCACGGTGCAAGTTGTGTGTGCGCTTCAGAGTGGAGTAAAAATGTTGCAGTTGAGCGTATTCAAAAGTATGCCTAGCGGAGCCCGGGATGTCGCCTAGTAGTACAGGCAACGGCAGGAGCGTCCCTTGTTTAAGTACCTGGTGGAAGCGAAGAGCATGGTCAGGTGGTGACTCTAAGAAGGAAGGAGAAAGACCAGGTGGGAAAAGGGGATTGTAGGTTATCGGGGTCAATGGTCCGATTCTATCCAAAAGCACATATGACCTGTTCACGGAGTGCAAAGAGGCCAGGGTGTGGCGGGTGGTGTAAGATAAAGTTGTGTTGTCATGCAGAGAGGGTGTCCAGGTCCAAGGGAGGGTAGAAAGGGGTCTAGGGCATTGGGCTTGCGCTGATTGTACCCATAGTTTTGAGTCAGCATGATGAAACATGTCCAGAATACGGGCATGAACACAGGCCAAAAAATAAAGGCGACAGTCCGGCAGACCAACCCCACCGGCAGTCTTCGGACGGGTCAGAGTTACCCGTTTAATCCGCGGGTGGCCAGAGGACCACACAAAGGCGGTAAAACAGCGTTGTACACGCTTCCAAAAATAAGCAGGGATGTGGCTGGGGATGGTCTGCAACAGGTATAAAAGACGTGGAAGCAGAGTCATCTTTAGAATATTAATTCTCCCAAACCAAGAGAACTCCTTCCTGTCCCAGGAGTCAAGGTCTTTAGTAAACCGAGCCAGTAAGGGAAGGAAGTTTGCCTCATATAGTTGGGATTCCTAAGTACGTTATACCGTGTTTAGGCCAGGCGAAAGGGAAGTTGGATTGGAGGGTGGCAACCAATTTAGGGTCTAAGGATACGTTCAAGGCCTCAGATTTAGAGAGATTAATTTTAAAGTTAGACCAGATTCCGAATTGTTCCAACCAAGCCATTAAAGCAGGAAGGGAAATGTGCGGGTTCGTAATATAAACTAAAAGATCATCCGCAAAGGCGGAGCATTTGCATTCCCGATTCCCAATCCGGATACCTTGTATGTCTGGGTCGGAACGTATGAAGGTCAGCAGATTTTCCATGATCAAGGCATAGAGAAGGGGGGATAAAGGGCACCCCTGCCAGGTGCCATTGAAAATAGAGAAGGAGGCCGAGAGTGTACCATTCACCTTCAATTGGGCTGAGGGGGTTTTATAAAGGGCTAGTATTTTTGCAAGAAAGGAGGGGCCTATACCAATATGTTGCAGGGTTTGTACCAGGGAGGTCCACGGGATACGATCAAATGCCTTTTCGGCGTCCAGGGAGAGTATCATGAGAGGGGTGCTATGCGATTGTGCAAAGTGGATAATGTCCAAAGTTTTTAAAGTATTGTCGCGGGCTTCCCGCCCCGGCACAAACCCCACTTGATCAGGATGGATGAGGGAAGGTAAGTGGGGATTCAGCCTGTTTGCCAATAATTTGGCATAGAGCTTCAAGTCCACATTCAATAAAGAAATGGGACGGTAGCTGCCACAGAGTTGGGGGTCTTTATCGGGTTTTGGGATGAGAGTGATGTGTGCAGTAGTGGTATGAGGAGGGAAGGGGGTTGAATCGGAGATAGAGTTGAAGGCTGAAAGCATTATAGGAGAGAGGGGTTTTTGGAGAGTCTTATAAAACTGGGCAGTCAGGTCATCAGGGCCCGGGCTCTTTCCCCCAGGAAGCTGCGAGATAGCATATGCAAGCTCGTGTGCGGCAAACGGCTCTTCCAGGTATGCTATGGCATCAGTGGAGAGACACGTTGTAAGGGGTGGGGGGGGGAAAAGGTCCGGGAGCTGGGGCCTTGGGGGTGGGAAGATTATACAGAGTAGAGTAGTAGGTATGAAAGGTGGACGCAATGTCCGGTGTAAGGTGTGTGAGCTCGTTTGTCGATTTTCTAATGCTACCAATATGCAGGTGAGTCAATCTACTCTTCAGGGCCCTGGCCAACATACGGCCGCATTTATTACCGTATTCATAAAATTTGCTACGGCACGTTTGGAGTAGGCGACCCCAAGACGCCTCAAGGAGACGTTTAACCTCCGAGCGGGCGGTCTGCAGGTCCCTTAGTATAGAAAGGGATAAGGCACGTTTGTGGGCCAGTTCCAAGGAAGAGACAGTTTTAAGTGCTTTTTGGAGAGAAACAGCTTTTTCCCGTTTGAGTCTGGAACCGTGCTTTATTAGGACCCCCCGGAGAACGCATTTAAGCGCGTCCCATTGGATAGTTGGAGAAGTAGTATCAGCCGCGTGATCAGTATGGAAGTGCTGAATGGTATGTTTTAGGTCTGCGAGACACACCGTGTCCAGAAGCAGGGACTCATTCAATCGCCAAGTCCAGGTGCTCCTGGACAGGAAGGGTAGGGTGAGAGAGCAGAATATTGGGGCATGGTCCGACCACAGTATGCTGCCAATGGAGGCCGTTGCCAACCACGGTAACGCACCGTGCCGGACCAAGATATGGTCAATGCGGCTGTACGTCCCATGTGGGTTGGAAAAGAAACTGTAATCACGGTCAGCTGAATGCAAAAGCCGCCATGCATCATAGAGTTGTAACTGGAGCAAGGCCCTCTTAACCTTCTTAATAGCAGCATAAGAAAGGTAAGAGCGGCCCGTAGAGTTATCCAAAGATGGATCTAGGGTGAGATTAAAGTCCCCACAGAAAAGCACAGTCCCCCTGACCAGCGGGAGGGAGAGATCCACTAAGTTTGTAAGAAAGGTGACCTGGTCATGGTTAGGGGCGTAAGCATTTATGATTGTAAATAGATGACCATTGATGGAAAGTGTAAGTATAAGATATCGTGCGTCTGGGTCTACTGTACAGTGTAAGATTTGGCATGGTAGGTTCTTATGTATAGCAATGGCTACACCTTTAGACCGAGCAATAGGGTTGTTGGCGAAAAACCATTGGGTGTAATGCCTGTCCCGCATAATAGGGGCGTGACCAGACTTGAAATGTGTCTCCTGTAGGCAGAGAATGTGTACCTTGCGACAGTGGAAGTGATGGAGGACCTGGGACCTCTTCTGGGGCGTGTTCAGTCCCCTCGCATTGTAGGATGCTACATGAAGGTCCGCCATGCAAGGAAGAGAACGGGGGCGGGCGGTGTCAGCGATCCTCGGAGAATGATGGAGTGAAGCGAGACAGGAACCAACTTATAGGGTGAGAGAAAAACAACCAGAGTAAGAAAAACAGAACAATACATGAAGACAGACATGAAAAAAAAACAGCAGTGAGGGTAATACTGCAGCGTTATCTATAACCACGTTAAATCGAGTACTACCAGCCCTGGGAATTTCCGGACCGGGTTTCCCACCTACGGGGGGGAAGAGACACGTAGGCATGCGGGTATACAAACACAGGAAACTTCCCACAGACCCAGATGTTTAAGTGCAAACAATGTGAGGCATACTATGGCCAACAAGCAATTAAACAATGAATACAATAACAGGGGTATTGATGCAAGATGGGGGCTCAGGGCTTGTTAATGTCTTGAGTTCCTGGAGCACTATCCCGGGTGCCTGGACAGGAGGGTGACTTGGAAGTAGGAGCTGACAAACGGCGACGGGGACTCCTTTGACCGAGCGGTCTTGAGGGAGGACCGGAAGCAGAGCGCGTGGAGGACCGTGGCGAGAGGGGCCGTTTGGCATTCCTAGTGGAGGATAGTAGAGTGGGCCATTCAGGTAGAACAATGTCAGAGATATTTAGCTCCTGCAGAAAGCCCGGAAGGTCCTCTGGCGCACGAAGGGTATGAGTTCGCCCATCTTGACGGACGATCAGGGCAAAGGGGAACCCCCAACGAAAGGGGATATTACGATCACGTAAAATATCCAGCACTGGTCGCAGGGTAGCTCTTTGGGCCAGCGTGTGGCGGGAGAGGTCCTGTAGGATGATCAGGTGTGCCCCTCTGTAAATGGTGCGACGCTTGCGAGCTCTTTGGAGGATCTCATCTTTGGTAGAGTAAAAGTGGATTCGACATATAACGTCTCTGGGCCTCTGGTCATCTTGGCTGGGTGGCCGCAATGCTCTGTGCGCCCTATCTATTTCGATGTGCGTTTTAGGCGGTTGTTCCAGAAGGTCGTTAAAGATACTGGATAAGACAGCAAATAAGTCTGAGGAGGCTACGGATTCAGGTAGCCCACGGATCCTGAGGTTGTTACGCCTGCTGCGGTTCTCAATATCGTCCAAGTGTTGCTGTAGGACGAATAATTGGTCAGAATGCACTTGCACTGTAGTGTGTAGAGCAGAGAGCGTGGTGGATGTAGTTGTTTGAGCAATTTCCAGGGCATCCACTTTTGTGGAGACAGCAGTGAGCTCAGTGCGGAATTGTGCAAATTCTTGTTTACATTCATCTACCAACTGTTTGGCTAAGGCAGAGATGTCATTCTTGATGAGCATTCTGAGATCTGCCAATGAGGCCGGTCTGTTATCATCCAAAGCTGAAGGGTAACTGGAAGACAGAGGCAGCGACAGTCCTGGGATCACAGACACCACAGGTTGAGTGTGTGTCCGGAAAATGGGGGGGGTATGATCCAGTGATGAGGGTACATCTGGCAGTCTCCTAGGAGAGATAGCAAGGCTCTTAGGGGATGCATCTGTCACAGGGGCATGGATGAGTGCCACAGTATGAGTAACCGCAGGAGGATTGTGAGTGGGGGAGCTGCTCCAGGAAGAGCCCGAGGACCAGCTAGGTGAGGGGGCTGTAGCTGGGCCTCCCTGAGCTGGTGCCGGCAGGGGCAGGTTGTCACCGTATGGAGGTGAAAGTGATACCGGGGGGGGCGAACCAGGAGCGGTGCACGTTGTTATGTGCCCACACCGGAGCCTGTGAGTTCAGTTCAGGGGCCGCCTTATGCGGCCGGGTCATAGCCGGTGAGAGGGGGGGGTCTCCAGGGGTTTGGTGCGGCGGTAGTGCCAGAGAGGGGGAGACAGAGTCCTGGGCTGCATGAGGGGGAGGATGTACCTGCTGGACACCCGAAGCCGTGTCCGTCTGATGTAGTTGCTCCGCCGGTGTGCTGTGGGGATTATCAGGTGCCGAGGGAAGATGGCCGCCAGAGCACATGTTAAGCGGCGCCGGCCGCTGGGAAGGGAGCAGGACTGCTTGCTGCGGCTGCTGTGGAGGGATGCCGGCTTCATCGGGCGCGTTGTGTAGCGCTGCAGCCGTGGATGACCTTGTGCGGGCCGGAGCAGGAGAGTCAGGCACCATGGTGGCATGGCGGCAGCCATGTTCAGAGCCATGCGGCCCCATGCCTTCTGAGGAGGATGGCGCCTCCGGGCGCCGAAAATTTGAGTCAATACCCCCCTGGGGGGATGGGGCACGGGTAGCGGAATGCCCCCTGTTCTTTCGAGCTGTCTTCCCCATGTGTATCAGGGCCGATGCCTATGGATGCAGGTCTGGGTCTGGAGGAGCTCGGATGGATGCGTCCTCACACAGCCATAGCTAGCCACGCCCCCCCGTGAATGTTAAAATTTTTATATATTTTTAGCATTATTCAGTTGACTTTAAAGGAGAAGTCCAGCGAAAATGTTTATTAAAGTATTGTATTGCCCCCCAAAAGTTATACAAATCCCCAATATACATTTATTACGGGAAATGCACATAAAGTGCTTTTTTCCCTGCACTTACTACTGCACCAAGGCTTCACTTCATGGATAAAATGGTGATGTCACTTCCTGGATAAAATGGTGATGTCACGACCCGACTCCCAGAGCTGTGCGGGCTGTGGCTGCTGGAGAGGATGATGGCAGAGGGATGTTCAGTGTACCTCCAGTGCCCTGTGTCCTTCAGGGTCCCCCTGCCATCATCTTCTCCAGCAGCCACAGCCTGCACAGCTCTGGGAGTCGGGTCGTGACATCACCACTTTATCTAGGCAGTGAAGCCTTAATGCAGTAGTAAGTGCAGGGAAAAAAGCTTTATGTGCATTTCCCATAATAAGTGTATATTGGTGATTTGTAAAACTTTTGGGGGGCAATACAACACTTTAATAAAAATTTTCGCCGGACTTCTCCTTTAAGCATTCTTTAGTTGACCATGTTGTTTTTGTATAAAGGAATGCTCTCTGTTGCACGCAAAGTGTTGAACAGACCATGACAACGCTCCTTGCAGCTTTCTGGGCTGTCTTATTGATCCGGAAAAAGCATGCCATGAAAACCCATGAGATCTTTAGAGTCTAGTTAAGGTACAATTTGCAGTATGAAAATAAATGTTCACGTTTTATACCATAATATTGGTTTTCAGTGTTTCTAAATGGACTGTCTTAAGGGGTTATACTAGGTTATAACAAATCAATTCTTTCTTCCAGGCATAGCTTTACGCCTGTCCATAGAATGTGTCTGGTATTGCAGTTTAGCTCTATTGCTGTGAATAGATTTGAGCTGTAATATTACCTGTGGACAGTGCGGTGCCACTTTTCGATGAAAACAGCCGTATTGTTCTGAACCTCCCCATACACTTTAGTCAAAAGTCTTTTGAACCGGAAGACTTAAAAAGGACCAGCTGACTGTTTAAAGTTTGTGGGGGCCTCCCAACCACCTGAATTATTATTTTGGGGATAGAAAAGTCAGACATGCTTGATGCCTGATCTATGCCTGATGCCTGACTATTTTTTTGTTAGAGAGAAGCCAGCTTACCTCTCATGTCCATGTGTTTGAGAACCCACACATTTGACCATGTCCGACAATGTGCATGGGTGCATCGGGAAAGATAGCTCTCAGCTTAGCATTTCTGGACAATGTGTGGTCACCTCAAATGGGTTTTAACTGCATTTGTTTGCCCTATAACACCTCCTTGTGCATAAAAATCTACATTTATGCTTAGAAGAAAAGTAAAAAAGGACATTAAAAGTGGTCCGTCTGTCTAGAAAAATCAGCAGGTTAAGCATATGAATATTCCGGTAGCCCCTTACCTCCTTTTACCAGCGCCACTCTTTTGACCCTTGTAAGTCTCACCATTTAAATAAAATTCAATCCTATAAAGATATACAAATTGGCCTCCTATTTAGCCCTGGGGGCATTCCTCGGCCACTCAGAGCACCGCTTGGCCCGCCCCCTCCGATGCTTATGCCTACTCATACATAGGCATAAGCAGGCAGGCTGGTATATGCATCAGCAGCCGTGAGTTGGCGGATCAAACTGTGCTCTGGGTGGCGGAGGAACACCCCGCATTGCCCCAAATGAGCTAATTTGCATATTATTTAGGATTGAATTTCACAAAAACAACAGTGAGAGAATTCAAGGGGCTACAATGCACAGCAAAGTAGAGAGAGAGAGAGAGAGAACATCACTCAGAAATATACAGAGAACCCGGGCTGGACCAAAACACCAGTAGTGCGCTTGGCTTAAAGAGTATTCTAGATTTTATAATTGCCCATAGCAGGCTGCAATTTATTATTTAAAGGGGTTATCCGGAGATCAGGAAATATATTATCCATCCATGCTCCCCAATGCCATTCCACCACCTGTTGTCTCAGATGGTATTCTTCCCATAGGGCGGGTACCATGTCACAGTGACATAATTATGCTTGGGGAAAAAAACTGTAAAATCACATTGAAAGCAGTCCAGCTATTCTTCTCCTTTCTCAGGCTTTTGTACTAAAGAGACATTTCTACACAGTAACTTAGTATGTATGCTTTAACCAGTTAACACTGCTTCTTATCTTTTGTCATTTTGGATCTTCATTGATCTGTATTGTGTTCCTGGTAGCTCACAGTTGTCCTTTGCAAATGCAATTTTTCAGTCTGTTCACCCGCTCATCAATCCTTAAGGAATGCTTGATATATCTCCCTATTATTGTATATATCATCGACTTCCAAACAATGGAGAGAAGTGAAAGGAGGCAGCGTGTAGGGTGGCATGTTTTCATAAGTGGTGTCTACATAATGAAGTCGGGTTTAGACAGCTCCTATTGAATTCCAACTTCTATTAAGTCTATTGTAGTGGCTGACCATATAACCTCCAACAGAAAGCCATATAGCAGTCCCTGCCACTTTGTTAGCAATTGACCGAGGTCATATCAATTAGACATCCACAGGTCAGACAATGATGACCTATTCTATGGTGGTACCTACGTGAAAGCTCATGTATTTTTTTCTGCTTATTAAACGGTGTTTTGGGGGCTGAACCCTTTACCCTGCAGGATGTGTACTAAATCTGTATTTATCAAGTTTTTATTGGGTTTGAATCACCTATCATTTATTCCACGTCGCATTTTATATGTAAAGCAACACTAGGGAGCGACACTAAAGTAATGAAAGTAATTGTCACCGTAGCCAAAATTGAATGTGAAGTTATGGAGGCAGAAGGCGCTTGCAGGCCGAGGAAATAAATAGAATGTGTTTTATTCTACTAAGTAATTGACATTTCAGGAAAATAATTCTAAATAGATTATAGAAGCAAGAACAGCGTATCCAGTAGAAGTCTGCTTTGCACACATTATAAAGAGACCGCCAAAGACCCGCATTTCCAAAATGTGTGGAGCTAGCAGAGATTTCTGGAGGTTCATTTTGTCAGCTAGTAGGGGGGCAACAGGCACACTGCTTTATCTTTCTTAATCCCTTCCATAAAAAGATGATTCTTTCATCTCTATGGGTTTTGCTGTTGAAAAATCATATTTGACTGTCTTTACATGTTTTTAATAGGTTTTACAAATAAGCCACTGTTCACTTGCAATTTTTAGTTTTTTTTTTTTTACATTTTATCTATATATTTTCATTTTATTTATTTCTTAAAGGGAAAATACTTCAAAAAATTATAACCCTGAGTGTGAACGTGATTACACTTTATTACATTATTGGACAAATTAACTGTAGCACATTAGTGTCTAATGGTGCGTTTATATTGAAAGCCAGCAATGGATTTGAGAAGAGGAGAAATCCCAGTTTTTTCCTTTATGACCTGTTTATAGTCTGTTTCTGGTTTGGCTTCAAAAATCTGTCAGATAAATCTTTCTGTATAACAGACATGATGGTGGAAAATTCTTTACGTTTGAAATCCTATAAGGGGACTAAAAAATAAATAAAAAAGTTAAAACACCCCCTTTTCCTCCCATGATAATAGTTTAAAGCAATCAAAAATTTCCATCTACCCTAAAATGGTACAAAAAAAAAATGCAGCTCAGGACACAACCAAACAAGCCCTCATAGAGCTCCTCAAACGGAAAATAAAAACGTTGTACGGATCAGAATATGGATATAAAAATCCATCAAAATGACTTAAATTAATTTTCAATTACTGAAGGTTACTGAAGGTACTTAGGCCTCACGCATTCAGTAGGCTGTCTGCAACTACACTGTACATACAGCACTACAAACCCATTCATTTGAATGGTCCTGTCTACACTTCCATGTGTGTTATGGGGCTTAAAAAACATGCAGGTCCTTAGTATGGACCCATAATTGTAGCACATATCACTATTCATCAGTGAGTAGGTCCACGCATTGCGGACAACCTTCAGATGTCGACAGCCTGAAGAACACGTGAATATAGCCTTAATCCAACGTGGATTTATTGCTTTGGATTTTAGCAATTTTTGTATACAGATTAAATCCACAGCATGAAATCCACAGCAAATTAAGTACATCTGAACCTACTCTAAATGAGGTAGAACATAGAATTACAATATATAAATTGGGTATTGATTAGTGATGAGTAAAATTTGGGTTCTTGGTTTGATTCTTGGTGGCTGCCGGATTTGGATGCAGTCCTAAGGCTGATTGGAAAACATGGATACATCCATATGCTGTATCCATGTTATCCTGGACTTTCTAGGGCTGCATCCAACTTCTCCAGCCTCCTGCCTCCTCTTTTTAAATCTATTCCTGACTTTGTTTTCGTTAATAACAATAAAAAAAACTGAATATCCAAAGAAACCATAAAGCAGAAGCACTATTACCCCACTGTTAATGATCCATTATTATTATTACTAGCTATTTAATGTTCCTATAGGTTATATGTTACATTTTGTATGCCTGATATAGCGGGTTTTCCTTGTTGCAGAGAGCTGGTTCACTTGTTGACACACATTGGCCAAGCGCTTCACCAGGCCAAGCTTCAATTCATCCTGGTCATTCCTCCTGCAGTGGCACCAGGGTAAGTAAACCAGTAAATTATTTTAAATATTATATATTTATATATTTATTTTATTTTTTCCCTTCAAGTACAAGAAGACTGGCTGTGGGGTAGAGGAGGCTACACAGTTTTGTTTTGCTAATCATATGACCTAGTATTAGGGCCCTATTCCACCGGACGATTGTCGTTCAGATTATCGTTAAATCGTTCGAATCTAAACGATAATCGTTCGGTTGAAATGCAGTAACGATTATCGACCGAACGAGAAATCGTTGATCGCTTTATAAGACCTGGACCTATTTTTATCGTTGCTCGTTCGCAAAACGTTCGCAAATCGTTCGCATTGAATAAGACATCGTTCGGTCGTTCGCAATAGATACGAACGCAATAGCGAAGAAATACGGAAGAAGAAACGATCGCAATTACGATCATAAGTAACAATTATCGTTCCATGGAAATGAGTGAACGTTTTCAGGTCTTTCGCAATAGCGGTCGTTTGAGATCGTTAATCGTTAACGATTATGCTAACGATAATCGTCCGGTGGAATAGGGCCCTTAGACTGTATTAGGGCAGGTTCAGACTACGGAATTCGCACAGATAAAATCTGGCGGATTCCGTTGCCTGTACGCGCTCACGGCCGCGCGCCTCTCCACCCGTGCCATAGACACCATTCTATGCATGGGCGTATTCCGCATTCTGCTGAAAGAATTGACATGCCAATTCTTTTGGCGGATAGCGGAATCAGCCGGCTCATAGAATGGTGTCTATGGAGCCGGCGGAAAGGCACGCGGCCGTGAGCGCGTTCTAGTGACAGAATTCGGCTGAATTTATCCGCGAGAATTCCGTAGTCTGAAGCCACCCTGATACAAGAGCATGACTGAGAGCCACAGTCATTGGCTGAGACAGAATTCTGTCCAAATTTCTTCACATTTATTATGCATTTAGACACTTTAGGGAGACTTTTCTGCCGGGTCTAAAAAAGAAGCCTCTGCAAAGAAAAAGTTGGGCACACACCAATTGTAATGGCGACAATCATGTCACAAAAGCCAACATTAAACTTTTGGGCTGAATATAGCAAATCTGGGCTATTAACTTCTTATGAAATGGGTCAATAAGTAGATAAGACTATTTCAGGCCATTCACACTGACTCACAATGACCTCTGCACACATCACAGATCACGCCCAAAAAACTTTTCCATGGAAGTCCAGTCTGTTGTTTTTTTTATGTCCGTGTTGATGCTGTATAGCATAAATGTAAATGCTGCTTAGTAGGTGCTCAAGAAAATGTAATAAGAAAAAAAAAACAGTATATAAAAATAGCACATGTTTCACTATCTGGTTCCAGTAAGTAAAAAAAAGAAACAGATCTAGATGACACATTCACTTTAAGGGTTTTTTTTACAACCACTTTAATGTTATTCCAAACAGTTGGCGCTCCGTGTTCATAAATGAGTCACCATAAGGATATGCTATCAGTAAATGTGTGTGTCTATTATAGGTATATAAGGCATGTGTGTATATATATATATACTGTATATATATACACACTGTTGTGTTGTTGCTGCAGTAGGGACATATCTCTTGGAACTCCTAACATATGCCATTGCTTCTGAAGGAGTTTGAGAGTAATGTAAAAGTCTGCATGTTGTTCCTGACCTGCCTTTCTGTCAGATGAATGCTGTCGCTGTGTGGGCTGCTTATCAGTAATAACCTGATAAAATCCTGTGACCCATAACTGCTTCCTGCGGGCGCCCCCTAATTACGTTATCCTACAATTCCCTTTAGGCTCTTGGTAACGGCCCGGAAAATCCATTACTCCGCTTATTTTCCATTTAATAGCTGCGCACCATATTTCCCTAAGGCTTTACTGATTTACCCCCTAACTCTTTTAGTTCCACCGCGTCCTTCTAAGTATATACTGCTGCTCGCTGGTTTTATTTCATTGTATATTGCAGGATCTGTTATTTACTGTACCTTTCCTGATCAATCCTGTATTACAAAAATACACAGTCCGCAGATCAGGGCCGCCATCAGGAATTTCGGGGCCCCATACAACCAAAGTGTCTGGGCCCCCCACATTAATAAAAAAAAAAAAAAAAATTGTGTGTTTGCCCCACGCCTTGCTGGGAGGTATAATTTGGTTCAGATCAATTCTAGAGAACTGGCTCATATTCCCCATTTTCCCCAGTGGCTTAAAATGTAACCTCTGTTATACAGTTATAAAATTGTAGAAATTAAATGTGAACAAGGTGCAATTCAAATAGACACTTACTTGTATAGCTGCCTCTTGTGCTCTGTATGCAGTGCATTATATTCACCCTTGCAACGTACAATTTATAGCGTGTCTACAAGCCCAGCGGGGCTTATTATGATGGAGACTAAAACTTATACAAGAGTGGGGTAGGGGTTCCCCTGTATTCAGAATGCTGTTGAGTACTAGGCAATGCCCCGTTTGGGGTTATTGAATTTCGAGGGTCTGGGGGGGGCTGTTTGATTTGTATATGTTCACCAATATCCCCCCCCCCCCCCCCCCCCCCGGTATGCTCACTAACATAGAATATGTTGATAAGGCTAATATAATGAGGCTGTTCCATGTTAGTGAGCATATACAAATCACCCCCCCCCCCCCCAGGCAGACTAGTTTAGCTCACCCAAGCCAGTGATAGCGAATACATGGCGGTGAGAACGCTTTCTAGGAGATCCTGTTTGTGCAGCAGAGGTGTCTTTATCCTGCTCTGCATAGACCCTCGAAATTCAATAATCCCAGATGGGGCATTGCCGAGCACTCAACAGCATTCTGAATACAGGGGAACCCCTACCCCACTTTGTATAAGTTTTAGTCTCCATCATAATGAGCCCCGCTGGGCTTGTAGACACGCTATAAATTGTACGTTGCAAGGGTGAATATAATGCACTGCATACAGAGCACAAGAGACAGCTATACAAGTAAGTGTCTATTTGAATTGCACCTTGTTCACATTTAATTTCTACAATTTTATAACTGTATAACAGAGGTTACATTTTAAGCCACTGGGGAAAATGGGGTATATGTGCCAGTTCTCTAGAATTGATCTCACACACAGACACCAGCACACATGTATACAGACACCAGCACACATGTATACAGACATACAGACACCAGCACACATGTATACACACATACAGACACCAGCACACCAGGGCACAATGAAGTTTGAACTTCTGCAACCTGGAGAAATCACCTGATATCACCTGCAGTCCTATGTAACACCACATAACACAGTGGTATCTCTGAGTACAGATAATGTAGTAGATTTCACCTGCAGTCCTATGTAACAGCACAGATAACACAGTGATACCTCTGAGTATAGATCATGTAGTAGATGTCACCTGCAGTCCTATGTAACAGCACAGATAACACAGTGATATCCCTCTGAGTACAGATAATGTAGATGTCACCTGCAGTCCTATGTAACACCACAGATAACACAGTGATATCTCTGAGTACAGATAATGTAGTAGTCACCTGCAGTCCTATGTAACACCACAGATAACACAGTGATATCTCTTGAGTACAGATAATGTAGTAGCTGTCACCTGCAGTCCTATGTAACACTACAGATAACACAGTGATATCTCTGAGTACAGATAATGTAGTAGTCACCTGCAGTCCTATGTAACAGCACAGATAACACAGTGATATCTCTGAGTACAGATAATGTAGTAGCTGTCACCTGCAGTCCTATGTAACACCACAGATAACAGTGATTTCTCTGAGTACAGATAATGTAGTAGCTGTCACCTCGGGGCGCCCCTACTAAATGATGTTCTACAAAATAAGAAAAGTGTCATACAGTGACTCACCGGTGACGTCTTCTTTGATCTGAGGCGTCACTTTCCCTTTTCCTCTCCATCCGGCCCAGACCTCCATGATGATTCCTTCCAGATACGTTTCATCCCCTTAGAACCTGCGAGACAAACAATTTAGGCTCCGCACATTTCTAGCAACTTCCTTTCCTTTCTCCCCCCTGTAGGCTCCCATAGTAACTGCGCTGTGTGGGATGTCCCCTGTATGTAGGATCCCCTGCTGTGCCCCCTGTATGTAGGATTCCCAGCTGTGCCCCCATGAGCTAATAATGCCCCTAGAGGTGGCCCCCATGAACTAATAATGCCCCCAGAGGTACCCCCATGCACTAATAATGCCCCCAGAGATGCCCCCATGAGTTAATAATGCCCCCAGAGGTGCCCCCATATACTAATAATGCCCCCAGAGGTTCCCCCATGAGCTAATAATGCCCCCAGAGGTGCCCCCATATACTAATAATGCCCCCAGAGGTGGCCCCATATACTAATAATGCCCCCAGAGGTGCCCCCATATACTAATAATGCCCCCAGAGGTGCCCCCATATACTAATAATGCCCCCAGAGGTGCCCCCATATACTAATAATGCCCCCAGAGGTGCCCCCATATACTAATAATGCCCCCAAAGGTGCCCCCATATACTAATAATGCCCCCAAAGGTGCCCCCATGAACTAATAATGCCCCCAGAGGTGCCCCCATGAACTAATAATGCCCCCAGAGGTGCCCCCCATATACTAATAATGCCCCCAGAGGTTCCCCCATGAGCTAATAATGCCCCCAGAGGTGCGCCCATACACTAATAATGCCCCCAGAGGTGCCCCCATATACTAATAATGCCCCCAGAGGTGCCCCCATATACTAATAATGCCCCCAGAGGTGCCCCCATACACCAATAATGCCCCCAGACGGGCCCCCATACACCAATAATGCCCCCAGAGGTGCCCCCATATACCAATAATGCCCCCAGAGGTGCCCCCATATACCAATAATGCCCCCAGAGGTGCCCCCATATACTAATACTGCCCCCAGAGGTGCCCCCATACACTAATAATGCCCCCAGAGGTGCCACCATACACTAATAACGCCCCCAGAGGTGCCCCCAAACACTAATAATGCCCCCAGAGGTGCCCCTAAAAAAAACAAACATCCTACTCACCTAATCCGCGCTGTGCAGGCAGCAGCTCTTCCTCCTCTTCTTCGGGCTCCATCTTGCGAGCCGCAGGGACGGGACTTCCGGCAGACGTGATGACGTCACATCATCACGCCTGCCGGAGGGGCACATGACCACGGCCCGGCCTCCCATAGGCTGCTGGTATGAAGTGCCGGCAGCCTATGGGAGAGAATACAGGAGGAGGACGCTGACAGGTCCTTCTCCTGTATTCTGATCGCTTTGATGTTCCGCCCGCTGTGCGGGCGGAACATTAAAGCGATCAGTGCATCCCGAGAAGCTGCGTGGCCGCAGCTTTTCGGGATGCTCAAAAACAGTTGGCAAGGGGGGCCGTGCGGGCCCCCCTAGCGTAGCGGTCGGGGGGCGGCGGCCGGCGGGCCCGCCGGGCCCCCCCCCGTGTCTCTTAGGGTCCGGGCCCCATACGGCAGTACCAGTTGTACTGCCCTATCGGCGGCCCTGCCGCAGATATTGACTTCGAGAATAGACCCCCTAGAGTTCTCACAATGATAAACTCATGACATCTCCCCCCTACCGCCTCTCTTTCCCAAAAGAATTAGGTAGGTTTGCTTTGGTCGTTTGCACTCCTAGGCACCGTGATCTAATGTATGAAACTATTACCCCAGGGGGAAAAGTGTCAGAGTATTGCTTTTATGTTTCTATGATATGTATAGCACAGTGTATCATCATATACTTCGGAGTACACTGCTGTCATTTATTTAAGTGAAGATACGTAGTTGTAGGCAGTGCTCAGTCCAAAAGTTTGTGAATCAAAAACTGGTGTTTGCCCACAGCAAACAATCACTGCGGAGCTTTTATTTTACCAATGCTTGTTAAAGGGGTTGCTCAGCGAAAACAAAATTCTTTCAAATCAACTGGTGTCAGAAAGTTATATAGATTTGTAATTTACTTCTGTTTAAAAATCTCAGGTCTCCCCGTACTTATCAGATACTGTATTTCCTGCAGTAAACGTGATTTTATTTTCAGTCTGACACAGTGCTCTCTGCTGCCACCTCTGCCAGAGACATGAACTGTCCAGAGAAGGAGAGGTTTTCTATGGAGGTTTCCTGATGCTCTGGAAAGTTCCTGTCTCAGACAGAGGTGGCAGCAGAGAGCACTGTGAGAGATGGTATGCTGAACATACAGCAGCTGATAAGTATGGGAACACTTAAGATTTTTAAATAGAAGTTTCACTGGATAACCCCTTTAAAATGTGAAAACTGAGCTGTAATTGGTCGCTGTGGGCACAAATTGATGAAATTGATGACAAAATGCATCCTAGCTTAAAACGGACCAAATATTTTAGTAGATTGTCTTCCGTCTATTTAAACCTATCACTACGCCATGGGTATACTACTTTACCGACGTAAATAGGTGCTGAAAACCTGAATCTTGATGAGAACGGGGCCTGAATTGTTGTTGTACTGACCCACAGTATACCGTACAGCCTTACAAAATTGTGCAATTGCATTTCTTTTTCATAGTGCATTGTATGGTAAAATGATGGGAGCCATTAAAAAGTACACAGATAGATATTGCTTAATGAATAACCTATATTCCACACTGAGGGTATGTTCACACTGAGGAATAGGCTTCTATAAGATTTCTCTAGCAGAATCCGCCCAAAGAATAGACATGCCAATTCTTTGGGTGAAAAGTGGATCTGTGGCGGAAGATTCTGCTTGAAAATTCTGCAGTGTGAACAACAGAGCGGAATTAACATTGAACACAATGGGACATTGCTCTGTTAATATTTTACGGGCGGAATTTCAAGTGGAATCCGTGGGAATTTAAGCACAGATTCCGCTTTAAATTCCTTGTTGATTCCTTAGTGTGACTCATCAAGGTACTGTTATTTATCTTAACTTCTTACATGTCATCACTAGTCTTAAAGGGGTAGATCAATGAAAACGTACTTATCAGCTGCTGTGTCCTACAGGAAGTGGTATTCTTTCCAGTCTGGGCATTTGCTACTGCTCTGGACTGCTCCTGAAATGTACAGAGGTGTCAGTAGATAGCACTGTGTACATCAGCTGAAAAGTACTGGAAGACTTGAGATTTTTTAATAGAAGTAAATTACAAATCTCTGGCTCTTGCAGGGACCAGTTGATTTGAAAGAAAAGGTTTTTGGTGAACTACCCCTATAAACGTGAAGTGAACCTAGTTTGCTCCTCTCACCAGCTGGACACAAGATCCAACTCATTGGCTTCTTTATAATAAATAGAGTGAATGAGTTGTTTTTTGATGCTGGCTGGTGAGTGAAGCACTTTAGCAAGCACTTCACTTTCTTATAACTAATGACCGTAGATGATCTTAGGATTGAGACCTGGTGCCATCTGAACTTTTGACATTGACAAAATTTTAAAAGTTTAGGTAAATAAATGACAGTACTGCTTTAAAGTGACTCTGTACCCTGAATCTGTCCCCTGCTAACCGCTTGTACCTTCTTGCTGCTTTTAACCCATGATCTGTCCTGGGGTCCGTTCAGCAAATGATGCAGTCATTGTCCTAAAAACAACTTTGAAACTTGCAGCCCTGTTTCAAATTGGCGTGGCCTAGAATGTCTGTGCCCTAGGCCTGCACTGCTTCTCCATAATCCACAAACACTCTAGGCCGCGCCAATTTGACACAGGCCTGCAAGTTTAAAAGTTGTTTTTTAGGACAATAAATGCATCACCTGCTGAACAGACCCCAGGACAGATCTTGGATTGAAAGCAGCTGTCGGATGGTACAAGTGGTTTGTGGGGGACAGATTGTGGGTACAGAGTCACTTAAATGAAAGCTGAACTGCCGGATTAGTTTTTGGATCATACCAATGGTTATTTTGACGTTTGTTCTCTTCACCAGTCCGCGTGTTGGACTGATTTTCTATTTTTCAGTAGAAAATTTTAAACTTTATGGAAGAAAAAAAATTGAGTGAAAAATCCAAATTTGCCAGGTCATGCAGGGGTTAATAAAAAACTTTTTAAGGCTAGGTTTAGTGGAAGGCATCAAAGTTTTGAATGCATTTTTAAATGTGAAAAGAGGCGCGCTGTGATACGATATAACTGTGACTGTGACTATGATATAAAGCAACAGGATAATAAAGTAACAAAGTACAGTATGTAGTGATGATGTTCATAAGACAATAGAGTCAAAAAGGAAGGTGAATTTTACAATATTTGCTGAATAGATGACTAATGAATTAAATTTTACATGAAATTTAGATTTTTTTTTCTATGTATTGTAAAAAGATTTCTGATTTTAATGTTCCATACTTTCTAGACCCAAATCCTTTGTATTTGCTCTTTATTTGGACTCCTTTCACTGTGTAAAGTACTGAAAAATTCTCCCAAAGCTCAATTGATGTCATTCTGGTGGATTGAGCCTGCGGAGTGGAATCGCACATACTCAGCCGCTAAACTCTTAATAATGACGCCCACTTTGCAGGATGACTCGCCTCATTAGCTGCTTACGAAGAGCTGTCAGTGGCAAGGGCTGCTCATTATCACTGTAGTGTAGGCCTGGATCAGTGACAGACGGTAATACAGGTCAAAAATCTACACTGAATCCTGACACAGGATTCCAATGCACATGTGACTCCCTGTACTTCACCGGCTAATAGCAAGTCCCAACTGTTTTTGTATTTTCATTGCTTCTTTTATGTCTTTTTCGGCGCTTTACCTGCTTTTTGTACCTCCAGACTTCAGCCATCATCTGTAGAGTAACCAATAGCTAATGCTCATATTGCCTCCAGTGCCCTGTGTAGCGTCCTCGTTCCCTTTGGACTATCCATTTAATCTATGGATATACCAGATCTTTTACAGATAGGCTCTTTATACCTGTACTGGCTTTCATATTAAGATCCTAATCAAAAAAATGTTTTTACATTTGTTTATTTTATAGATTGGTCTGTTAAGATGTTTAGAACTAAATAGGCTTTTCTGGGAGAAAAAAAGGCGTTAAATGCGTACTCCTGAGATTGTTTATTTTTTAAATCAGCTGGTGCCAGAAACTTATACATGTTTGTAAATGACCAGAACTTATCAGCTGCTGTATGTCCTGCAGGAAGTGGTTTCCTATTTGACCCGGTGCTCCCTACTGCCCCCTCTGTCCATGTCAGGAAAAGTCCAGAGCAGTATGAAATCCCCATAGAAAACCTCTCCTGTTCTTGGTAGTTCATGACATGGACAGAAGTGGCAGAAGAGAGCACTGTGTCAAACTAGAAAGACTATACCACTTCCTGCAGTACATACAGCAGCTGATAAGTACTGCCTTTGGATTAAAATCTAACTAACTCCTGATGTTAGTAGTAAATAGTGCTGAGAAGCGGATGGTCACTTATAAGCATTGTGGACTTGTGGCTATGTCTATTTTTTCTCTCCATTGAGTGTATCTAACATTCTGTTTCTCCATTGTGTTGAAAAGACCTTTTTGATGCTGTAATGGAGAGACCTAGGAGAGCAGTGATAGACCACTTGACCTCTCTGTTCTGTTTTGAGTGCCTTTATCTGAAAACCTTGTAAGTAGACCAGAATTTTTTTCAGAGAAGTCCTAATTTCTGATGGCACGCTTATAACATTTGTTGTCTTGATTTATATATTTTATGCATATTTTATTTTATTCACTTTTTCTTATATAGCACCATCCTAACCTGCTGTTCTTAAAGGGGACCTGTAGTCAGTATGAAATTACATAGTTACATAGTTAATACGGTTGAAAAAAGACACATGTCCATCAAGTTCAACCAAGGAGGGGATGGATACAGGGAAGGGGGAGGGGTGATAGGTTCTATACATGCATTTATATTATTTTGCTCTAAGAACTTGTCTAGCCCTGTTTTGAAGCCCTCTACAGTTGTTGCTGTGACCAGATCATGTGGTAGACTGTTCCACAGATTTACAGTTCTCATGGTAAAGAAGGCTTGTCGCCTCCGGAGATTGAACCTTTTTTTCTCCAGGCGGAGGCAGTGCCCCCTTGTCCTTTGAGGGGGTTTTACCTGGAACATCTTTTCCCCATATTTCTTGTAGGGGCCATTTATATATTTAAATAAGTTAATCATATCTCCCCTTAAACGTCTCTTCTCCAGACTAAACAAATGTAATTCTTTTAATCTCTCCTCATAACTAAGATGCTCCATTCCCCTTATTAGTTTAGTTGCCCGTCTTTGTACCCTCTCCAGCTCTAGAACGTCCTTTTTATGAGTCGGGTTTCAAAACTGGACAGCATACTCCAGATGAGGCCGCATACTCCATATGATGCATGTGGGTTATTAGTACCCAGGTGCATAACTTTACATTTATCCACATTGAACCTCATTTGCCAAGTGGACGCCCAAATTGCCAAGTGGACGCCCAAATGATTGAGTTCTACAGTATATAATTGTGTATCCTTAGATGCTATGATTCCAGTGCTGTTTTTCTTGTTATGAGAGCAGTTTCAGATCTATATAATAAGTATAGTTCTCATATGTCTGCAGTGTGCCAGAACAGTCCTTCTCATGCTCGCACTTGTATTATAACCAGTTCTGTTCTGGAAAGCTATGGCCCACTGCAAACTGCGTGTATTGTGTTACCCTTCTCAGTATTCAGGTCTGCTATTCCATTCATTTCTTGTATATATATTCAGGTATCAGTGCCTAATGGTATTATGTCGCCCCCCCCCCAATGTTCAAGTATGGTACTTCTCATGTATATTTCTCTGTTTGTGCCTAATGGTGTGATGATGCAATGGCTGGATGTGACGTGACTGCCTCTGCTTCCATGGTAACTCCAATGGTCATCGAGCTTTGGCTGGGGTTACCATGTGACTTCCTCTTCTACCTCAGTCTTGTCTTCCACCTTCAGGGAGACAAGTGTGTCTGTCCTCTCTCCCTGCTAAGAGAGAGAGGCCTGCGTGTGCTCTGCTGCTCCAGTCCACTGGCTGTGTTCCTGTCTCAAGTTCTCAAGATTCTCATCTGGGTGCCGTTCTTCAGTCATTCCTCTCATCATCTTCTCTAATCATCAATAGCAAGTATTTAATTCAAGTCTCATTCCACCCAGCATCTCAACTTCAGTTTCACTACTACTCCCATCATTCAGCACACTACTCTCACAGCCTATTGCAGCATCACCCATTACTCTGCTTTATTCAAGATTGCCTTATTCCCAGTTGCATCCGGAGAGACTGTTGCTACTAGTTATTACCGTTACAATAAATATACAACTACCGTTGCTTCTGAACCTTGGCATTGGTGTGATAATTGGTGCCCTGACTAAGGACAACGAGGAATCGCAAGCCCAGTATTCCCGCATGGTCAGGAGTCCGGTTTCCAGCTGTATCACCCTCGTGCCTACACCGTGACAACGCTATACCCTGCAGCTGCACCGTTTCCTGCCTGTTAGCACCATCTACACTGCGGAGTGGCCCCTAGGGGCCTGGGGCATCGCATGTCCTGTAAGGAACTTGTCACTTTAAACAAGTAGCCTGATCTCTCAGTGTCATGTTATTAAGCAGGAGGAGATGTGCAGATAATGTAGAAGAATATTCAGTAGTATACCTTGTATTTTATAAATCTAAAAAGAATCTGTCAGGTCCCCAGGGCCCCACACATCGGCTTTAGGACCTGACAGGTAAGGACAATAACATTCTGACGCTGTTTACCTCTGAGTAATGTTGCGTAGAATTAAGAAAAAAGCATGGCTGTGTGATTATAGTGCCGCAAATAATAACTTTCTCTGCTCCCAGCATGATATTATTTCATTGGGCTGGGCGGGGAAAGAATCCAATGTGTTTTGCGGAACTTGTGAATAAGCCCTAAGTGGGTAAGTTAAATAAAGTGTTCTTCATAGGGTAAATGAAAACAACACCCTTCATGTACAGCACACATGTGCGGCTTCTGTTGTCAGTTGGCATGTAGAAGCTTAATGGTTGGCATGAAATGTAACTATATATTCCTATTAGCATTACATGATGCCAGAAGGCTATGGAAAGTCTGCATGTTGCATACTAGACCAGCCAATATCTAAGGGTACTATTACACAAAGCGATTTTTCACCGATGAACAATCTCAAACGACCGCTATGGCGATTGAGCTGAAATCGTCCACCCAATTACAGGAACGATGATCGTTACTTATGATCGTTCTTGCGGACGTTTTGTTGTCGCCATTTCGTTCGTCACTACTGTGAAGGACTGACTGTCGTCTTTTTACACATGAACGTTTTGCTAACGATCAACAGTAAAAATAGTTCCAAATTCTATCAAACGACTAACGATTTCTCGTTGGTCGTTTAATCATTGCCTGCTATTACACTAAACGATTATCGTTCAAATCTAAATGATCTAACGATTTTTAGAACGATAATCGTCCAGTGTAATAGGGCCCTTAGTGTCTTATCAACCCCAGATAATAGGATCTAGGTCAAGTTTGACAATAATTTATTTAATTTAAATAATTAAATAATAATTTAATTTAATTTTGGAAAAATCTCCAAAAATGCTTATTACCTTTATTGGGATTGCGTGAGATTACAATAAAAGATCTAGCATAACTCTAGTCCATGGTTTGTATCTGCTGTTACAGTTCAGCCTCATTCCGGTGCAATGATCCTGGAATTTTTTTATTTTAAACAATTTCTATAAAGTAATTCTGCCATCTGCAAATTTGGGCTCTTCCTCTAACATATTTGGCTGAACGCTTGGACAACTACCTCCGAGGTGGACTCGTCTCGACAGTGACAACAGCCAATCAGTGGAGGGGAAAAACGATGCCGCAAGTGAGTCCACCTTGGGATACTTACTTTTTAGTATGCAGCCCCAGCGCACATCAAAAAATATGAATGGCCAGAAAGGATACAAATATTACCTTCTATTTAGCTGTCCATGGTTTTAATCCTCTAAAAATGTTATTTTATCTGGCATTGAGTTGTCAAAGAAGCGTAGTGCAGGCTCTGAAGTGCTCTTGTGCAGCAGCACTTCTCTCCCCTCATTCCCTGCCCTCTCCCTGTTTAATAGACTGGGCTCTGCTTCCAGCATGAAGCAGTCCGAGCACACTCCAGAGACTAGGCCATGCCTCTTTGACACCTTACAGCTAGATAAAAGAGTTTTTATAGTGCTTGAAAAGCACTATATTGTAATCCGTATTCTTCTTCTTCTTCTTCCGTTTCTTCTTCTTCCAGCTATTTTTCTGCGCGTAATACAGCCCGAACCGCTTTGTGCACACACTCCGTTCAAACTGCAATTCGAAGCCCTCGGCGGTGTGTGGTGTGCTATTTTTTGTTTCGATCGGATTTGTCGTTTTTAAGAAATTTACGTTTAAAGACCCCTAATTTCCCATAGAAAATAATGGCCACACGCTAACCACTGACAGCCAATCACAGCACATATGCAAATAGCTGAGATATAGCAGCCAATAGGAATTCTAAGGTCTTGTCAGGCATGTATCACACCATCCACAGTCACATGTCCACTATTGGCCAATAGAAGATATAATATATGGAAGGTCCTTAACAATTTTGTCTCACTGACATGGGTAAGATTGTCATGGTAACCGAGCAATGATCTTTACCATTATAAGTACCCAGATCGCTCTTAAAGGGACCCAAGTCGCTCTTAAAGGGACGGGAGCCATGACACTCTTAAAGGGACCCAAGTTTTTCTTAAAGAGACCCAAGTCGCTCTTAAAGCGACGGGAGCCATGACACTCTTAAAGGGACCCAAGTCGTTCTTAAAGGGACCCATGTAGCTCTTAAAGGGATCCAAGTCGCTCTTAAACGGACGGGACCCAAGTTGCTCTTAAACGGACGGGACGCATGTTGCTCTTAAAGGGACCCAAGTCACTCCAAAAGGTATGTGACCCATGTCGCTCTTAAAGAGACCCATGTCGCTAGAGCGACCTGGGTCCCGTTATGAGCAACCTGGGTCCCATTATGAGCGACCTGGGTCCCTTTAAGAGCAACCTGGGTCCTTTTAAGAGCGAAATATGTCCCTTCAAGAGTGAAATATGTCCCTTCAAGAGTGAAATATGTCCCTTTAAGAGTGACCTGGGTCCTTTTAAGAGCGAAATGGGTCCCTTTAGGAGTGAACTGTGTCCCTTTAAGAGCGATCTGGGTCCCTTCAAGAGTGAAATAGGTCCCTTTAAGAGCGACCTGGGTCCCTTTAAGAGTAAAATGGGTCCCTTTAAGAGTGAAATAGGTCCCTTTAAGAGCAAAATGGGTCCCTTTAAGAGCGACCTGGGTCCCTTTATGAGCAAAATATGTCTCTTTAAGAGCGAAATATGTCCCTTTAAGAGCAAAATGGGTTCTTTTAAGAGCGACCTGGGTCCCTTTACGAGCGACCTGGGTCCCTTTAAGAGCGACCTGGGTCCCTTTAAGAGCGACCTAGGTCCCTTTAAGAGCGAAATATGTCCCTTTAAGAGCGAAATATGTCCCTTTAAGAGCAAAATGGGTCCCTTTAAGAGCGAAATTGGTCCCTTTAAGAACGAAATGTGTCCCTTTAAGAGCGACCTGGGTCCCTTTAAGAGCAAAATATGTCTCTTTAAGAGCGACCTGGGTCCCTTTAAGAGTGACCTGGGTCCCTTTAAGAGCGAAATGGGTCCCTTTAAGCGTGAAATTGGTCCCTTTAAGAGTGAAATTGGTCTCTTTAAGGGCAAAATATGTCCCTTTAAGAGCAAAATATGTCCCTTTAAGAGCAAAATGGGTCCCTTTAAGAGCGACCTGGGTCCCTTTAAGAGCAAAATGGGTCCCTTTAAGAGCGAAATGGGTCCCTTTAAGAGAGACCTGGGTCCCTTTAAGAGCGACCTGGGTCCCTTTAAGAGCGAAATATGTCCCTTTAAGAGCTAAATATGTCCCTTTAAGAGCGACCTGGGTCCCTTTAAGAGCGAAATGGGTCCCTTTAAGAGCGACCTGGGTCCCTTTAAGAGCGATCTGGGTCCCTTTAAGAGCGAAATATGTCCCTTTAAGAGCGACCTGGGTCCCTTTAAGTGCGATCTGGGTCCCTTTAAGAGCTAAATGGGTCCCTTTAAGAGCTAAATGGGTCCCTTTAAGAGCTAAATGGGTCCCTTTAAGAGCTAAATTGGTCCCTTTAAGAGCGACCTGGGTCCCTTTAAGAGCGACCTGGGTCCCTTTAAGAGCGATCTGGGTCCCTTTAAGAGCGAAATATGTCCCTTTAAGAGTGACCTGGGTCCCTTCAAGAGCGAAATGGGTCCCTTTAAGAGCGACCTGGGTCCCTTTAAGAGCGATCTGGGTCCCTTTAAGAGCGAAATATGTCCCTTTAAGAGCGACCTGGGTCCCTTTAAGAGCGACCTGGGTCCCTTTAAGAGCAACCTGGGTCCCTTTAAGAGCGACCTGGGTCCCTTTAAGAGTGACCTGGGTCCCTTTAAGAGCGACCTTGGTCCCTTTAAGACTGACCTGGTTCCCTTTAAGACTGACCTGGTTCCCTTTAAGAGCGACCTGGCTCCCTTTAAGAGCGAAATGGGTCCCTTTAAGAGCAAAATCGGTCCCTTTAAGAGCGACCTGGGTCCCTTTAAGAGCGACCTTGGTCCCTTTAAGAGTGACCTGGTTCCCTTTAAGAGCGACCTTGGCTCCCTTTAAGAGCGAAATGGGTCCCTTTAAGAGCAAAATCGGTCTCTTTAAGAGCGACCTGGGTCCCTTTAAGAGCGGCCTGGGTCCCTTTAAGAGCGAAGGGACCCAGGTCGCTCTTAAAGCGACCCAGGGCGCTCCTAAAGGGACCCATGTCGCTCTTAAAGGGACGGGAGCCAAGTTGCTCTTAAAGAGACGGCACCCAGGATTAAAGTTTCTCTTAAAAAGAAGTCACTGGTAAAGGGGCGCTCTGGAAGTTACTGGTAAAGGGGCGCTCTGGAAGTCACTGGTAAAGGGGCGCTTTGGAAGTCACTGGTAAAGGGGCTCTCTGGAAGTCACTGGTAAAGGGGCGCTCTGGAAGTGACTGGTAAAGGGGCGCTCTGGAAGTCACTGGTAAAGGGGCGCTCTGGAAGTCACTGGTAAAGGGGCCCTCTGGAAGTCACTGGTAAAGGGGCGCTCTGGAAGTCACTGGTAAAGGGGCACTCTGGAAGTCACTGGTAAAGGGGCCCTCTGGAAGTCACTGGTAAAGGGGCGCTCTGGAAGTCACTGGTAAAGGGGCGCTCTGGAAGTAACTGGTAAAGGGGCGCTCTGGAAGTCACTGGTAAAGGGGCACTCTGGAAGTAACTGGTAAAGGGGCGCTCTGGAAGTCACTGGTAAAGGGGCGCTCTTTTCAAGCACTATGTATTTCCCTGGAAATGCAAATCTAGTTTTCATATCTAACACTTTGGTAGTAAAGTAGCAGGTGACAGATTTGCTTTAAGGTGTTACTGTCATTTCACATGTCAAATGTTTTGGTCTGTGGTAGTGGGTCCTGAGACTCTAGAAATTTCTAGTCCCAGTAGGGAGAAGCACATCTCTTCTCCCTTCAGGAGATGGATTCTATAGAAAGTCTGTAATGCCCATCTAATGCAGTGACTTAAGAAACAGGGAGAGACGAGCCTAGCTAAGCTAGTGATCGGTGGGAGTCTCAGCACCCAGTCTCCAAACACAACTTTTAAAATGTTTTTATGACATGTAAAAAGTTTACACTTTAATTTTATTGTGAAATAATCAGTAATGCCATGCATTCTGTATCGCAGGCAATGGGATGATTTGTGATGTCATCAGTGAAGACACTTCTCATCAGAAGTACTGAACCGTCGTACTGTACAAAATTGTCTCCTCACTGTGTACTCTGTAATGACTATTTCAGCTTTAGAATCTTCTTTGATGGCAGAAAATGATGCTAAAATTGGTGTCAGATTGAGAGAAAGTCTTGAATAGGAATAGAGTTAATGCAGATTTTTTTGTATTCTTACTGCCTTTGTATTATGGTCAGATCACTATTGAGCTGTAATGAGTGCTAGGCATTCTGTAGGTATATTTCTCATTACTTAACTTCTTGCTCTGAGAAATTAAGTTTGCTTAATAGAATCTACTCCAGTGAGTGTAATGTGAGCATCTTTTGCCAAGGGTATTTCTTGAAATTGAATTTGTTCCAGTATTTCCAGTGTTCAATGGTGCAGTCTTTTTTTTTACCCTCTTAGGTGACCATAGTAAACATTACAATGATAATATATGGTTATTGGAATCCTGGGCATAACTAATAGACCCCCATGACACCATTTGCATTAGTCTCTCAGGGCTTGCTTGCTGGTGATGAATGCAGGGTTGTCAGGATTAAAGCGACTCTATACCCACAATCTGACCCCCCCAAACCACTTGTACAGTCAGATAGCTGCTTTTCATTCAAGATCCGTCCTGTGGTCCGTTTGGCAGGTGATGCAGTTATTGTCCTAAAAAAATACTTTTAAATTTGAAACCCGTGCCAAACGGGAGTATCTGTGCCCTAACTTTGCACTACCCCTCCCTCCTCCCCACCCTCTTCAGCATTAGGAATGCCACTGAAACATTTTCTCCATGCTGAACATTGCACAGGTCCTTAACGATCCAGCCCATGTGCCAGGCTGCCACAGGTGGGGAATAGGAGGTAATCTGCCTGGAGCATTCCTAATGATGAAGAGGGTGGGGAGAAGGAACGGAGGGGTGGTGCAAAGTTAGGACACAGATACTCCCGTTTTGCACAGGGCTTCAAGTTTAAAAGTATTTTTTTTAAGACAATAACTGCATCATTTGCTGAACGGACCACAGGACAGATCTTGGATTAAAAGCAGCTATCCGAAGATACAAGTGGTTTGGGGGGTCAGACTGTGGGTACAGAGTCACTTTAAAGTAAAATATATATACAGGGATCAGTGCATTCCAGCGCCTGCTGATTAGCTTCTCAAATGTAAGTTGCTGCTATTCCGCTATTGCTGTATGGACGACCACCTAAACCCCTCACTTTCCAAGTGATGGGCATAGGGTGCTGTTTAACGTCTAATTTTGCTCAAATCAATGGACACCACAATGGAGTTCAATGCAGCCCATTAAAAGTCGGGTCATTTGACAGGTCCAGCCCTGCCGCCATGGATTATAATGATGACACAATGACGGTAGTTTGAACAGAGCTTTATATACCGGCATAATAGAGTCACCAAACCTTTGCACATACAGTACATCAGTACTTGTTGCCCTTTCATTGATACTTGAGAACTGATATTTGTGCGACTTCTTTTCAGTTATAAAGTATTTTGTTGAAGATGTATTCTGTACACATCATAAATGATACCCATGGGGAACATACACCTCATCTCCAAGTAGTGGTTATATTTTCTCAAAGTGTAACAATCACTTCTACCCCCTCATTGCCGCAAAAGTAATACTTTGTAATTCCCTTTGGCATATGTGAAACACTCCGTTATTTGTTTCCCAAAATGTCAATTACCTCTAATACACATAGCACAGAAGGTCACGGGCAAGGTGAGAAAAGCGTCTCTTTCTGATGCCTCCAGCAGCGCATGAGGGTTAAAAGCGTCAATAAACTCTGGAGATGTTGATTGGAGCCGGGGCTGCTGTGGTCCGTCCAGCGCTTTCCTCTGTGATGTGCACTGCTCAGAGGGAAGTCCATTAAGCTGTCCACAGACTCTGAGAATAACCTTTAGCCGTGCAGCAGCCCTCCCCTCACCTCTGCAGAAGCCGGGGAGATAAAACACAACCCTAGTGTTTGATCATCTCTTTTTCTTCAAACAGATTAGAAACTATTCCAGTTCAGGGCTTTGGAAATTGATTTCTTTCTCTTCTTTCCGTCCTGGTTGATGAGTGACCCTGCTGCTCTTGTTTTTTTTTTTTTTTCTCCCCTACACTTTTTTCTATTTTCCATTACAAGCCCTTTGTATCCTATCATAAATTGTCGACTGACTTTATCCTGTATCAGCCAGTGATCAGCTCTTTCTACTGTGTTGTTCCTGGCCGCTCTAATCACATCATTAGTCTGAAAGACAAAAAAAATGAATCTGTTGTCTCAAAAAGAATTCTGTGCACTCTCCTGGGGAAGCGGGTTAAACAGATAGATAATGGTCGATACCATGGATTGACACAAATATTGATGAAGGGTGTCTTTCATGTATGCAACTATTGTCTTATTGGGACTGTATAATTAAAAGGGATCCTGTCATATTGTTTTCAAGCACCAGTCATTTCCTGCCATGCCTCTACATTTACTGCCTGATCTCAGAACGTGTTGAAAAAAGACGTTTGAAAATTAGATGTTCCATATGCAAATAAACCTCATCTTTTCATCTTGGTGGAGACCTAGGTTTAGGGTATGGTATCATCTAGTGACCTTGCTAAATGTCTTGTCAATGCTATATAAAACATTCAATCTAAAAGACATTTCAACATAAAATTCATCAGTTTCTTTATTATTTCTGCCCTAGACATAACTGATTGTCAACAAATATGGCTGCCACTGTGTCCCTATGATGGGTTGTCAAACGAATAGACTCCTTAAAGGGTTACTATCATTTCAAGAAGGCAGCAGGATCCCCCAGCAAACTACAGGCAACTCCATTCTCCACCACTAAACCAATAGCTCCAGCAGTTCGATATATGAAATTGCTGAAAGTTCCATACACTTGTACTGCTAGTGTTTTGCAATGAAAGTCTATGCCATTTCCAGCAATACCATGTATCCGCATTTTAGCGTCAGAACTGAGTTGTCAGGAGTTTGCCTTGTGATAGGTACACAAATACACACATACCTACTCCTATAGACTGTGTAGCTAGAAAAGTGGGCCATGTAGAAATATAAGCCTATGGCTGTATCCATGTGTTCACAAGCTCCCCAGGGCTGAAATTTCTTCAGACACCAGTATTCATACTGGAGGAAAAAGTTTCTTTTCTCCAGCCGCGTGACAGACACAGGTGGGGAAGTAGTCATCTGCGTGGCTCCCCGCCCGTATCTAGTCACCGCTCTCTGCCTGTCAGCGTGCTCAGAGGGCATGATTTACAGGCAGAGAGGTCCATTACTGAGAGCGCGGTGACTAGATTCTGTGGGGAGCCGCCCAGATGACTACTTCCCTGTCCGTGTCTGTCATGCGGTCGGAGAATAAAACTTTTTTTTTTCCGGTATAAAGCTCCTGCTGCAGCCGCGGCTGGTACGTGCTTTGGCTGCTGCAGGAGCTTTATACAGCGCTCCTGGGAACCATATCAGCCCTGATTGGATCCCTTTAAGTTGCGCTCATCTCTAACATATATACCTTATGACAGTGATTGTCAACCTTTTTTGAGCCGCAGCACACTTTTTATACTTAAAAAATCCCGGGGCACACCACAAACCAAAATGGCACAAAATGACACTAAAACAGTACATATTATACATATAGTAAATAATATAGATTCTAAATGTTTTTATACTCACTCAGTGTGAAACCTGGGCCTATTTTCTTCTCCCCCTGTGCTTCTCTCCACCATACTTCTCTCCTGTGCTTCTCTCCTGTGCTTCTCTCCCCCCTGCTTCTCTCCTGTGCTTCTCTCCACCATACTTCTCCCCCCTGCTTCTCTCCTGTGCTTCTCTCCCCCATGCTTCTCTCCACCATACTTCTCCCCCCTGCTTCTCTCCACCATACTTCTCTCCTGTGCTTCTCTCCACCATACTTCTCCCCTCTGTTTTTCTCCCCCATGCTTCTCTCCACCATACTTCTCTCCTGTGCTTCTCTCCACCATATTTCTCCCCCCTGCTTCTCTACTGTGCTTCTCTCCACCATACTTCTCCCCCCTGCTTCTCACCCCCATGCTTCTCTCCACCATACTTCTCCCCCCTGCTTCTCTCCTGTGCTTCTCTCCACCATACTTCTCCCCCCTGCTTCTCTCCCCCATGCTTCTCTCCTGTGCTTCTCTCCACCATACTTCTCCCCCCTGCCTCTCTCCTGTGCTTCTCTTCACCATACTTCTCCCCTCTGCTTCTCCCCTCTGCTTCTCCCCTCTGCTTCTCTCCCCCATGCTTCTCTCCACCATACTTCTCTTCCCTGCTTCTCTCCCCCATGCTTCTCTCCTGTGCTTCTCTCCACCATACTTCTCCCCCCTGCTTCTCTCCTGTGCTTCTCTCCCCCATGCTTCTCTCCCCCATGCTTCTCTCCTGTGCTTCTCTCCCCCATGCTTCTCTCCTGTGCTTCTCTCCACCATACTTCTCCCCCCTGCTTCTCTCCTGTGCTTCTCTCCCCCATGCTTCTCTCCTGTGCTTCTCTCCCCCATGCTTCTCTCCTGTGCTTCTCTCCCCCATGCTTCTCTCCTGTGCTTCTGTCCACCATACTTCTCTCCCCCCTGCTTCTCTCCTGTGCTTCTCTCCCCCATGCTTCTTTCCTGTGCTTCTCTCCCCCATGCTTCTCTCCTGTGCTTCTGTCCACCATACTTCTCTTCCCCCTGCTTCTCTGAGCCACCAAACTTCTCTCCTCCCTGCTTCTCTCCGCTGTTTCTCTCCCCCATCCCCAGGTTTCTCTCCCCCCCTTCCTCCTCACCTTCTCCGAGATGGTCGCCTCTGCTGTCCGCCTCACCTACTGGCTGCCCGTAGGGCCCGGACGTGCTCCTCCAATCAGCGGAGACAGGCCCCAGCGCACCACGCAACCGCCCACATTATAATCCGCCACTGATTGCTGCGCATTGCCGGGGAACAAAACACAGGAGCACCATAGTTTGGGGAACTTTCCCCGCGGCACACCCGACCATGTGTCGCGGCACACTGGTTGAAAAACACTGCCTTATGAGATTGAGCTTCCTGCTGTTTCTCCATAGCTCCCGTTTCTAGAGACCAAACACCATAAACTTACATTACTCTGGGCCCTCTAGACACTCAGCAGGAAACTCACAAGGTATGCGGCGGAGAACCAACAGAACGGGGGCTTGGAAGCCAATTTTGGCACCAAATTAAAAATATGTTCATGCCTAGTGCTGCACAAGTTAATTCTCAAAAAAAAAAAAAAAAACAGCGGAGGTCCACTTTAAATCCACAGCACTTCTGTCCCATTTAAATTTACCCTGATTCTAATTGACTCAATGAACCCAGTCCAGTACTGATAGTCCTTGTAAGAATCACAAATCGTAGATTTCCTCTATTACAGATATGCTGTTACAAATGGGTTGTAGCACTGTATTAACTTGCAATAGCAGGTGGTTATGATATAACTAGGAGATTTATAGATGAATAAAGCAATGAGAGTGACATGTTTGAAGGACAAAGGGTGACTGCATAAATGAATTGCTGTGCAGTGATAGATATAAAGATATAATTCAGCCAGATCTTCTTTACCGCATGATAGATGAATGTCTGCTCTTATACACATTTGTATTCCACTGTCACATTCACTAACTTTCCTCCTTGTTTTTGTTCTATTATTTGTAGAATAAAAAAGTGATTGAATACAAATAGCTTTATATACATGAAGCCAGTGCTAAGTACCAACCAACCCATGACCCTCTCCTTTGACTTGTCCCGTACATAGAGACCATGAAGGTCACACACAAGTGACATCATTTCTGATCATTCTAATGGCAGGCATCGCTTTAAAAGCCATTTAACTACAAACACCGAGTATTCCTCCCTCCTCACAAAACCTTTTAAAATGTATTGAGTTCCTGTTGATGGCTAAAAGCCGCAGGCTGATTCCCCGCTGATCTCTTCACAACAGCATTAAAGCACCAAACCTGCTTCACAAATATTTTTTTTTTACTCTGCGCACTTTCTGGTATTAGTCCCCTTTAATTTTCTCTAACACCCACTAAGTTAACGTGCCACATGTGTTATTTCTCAGGTTCTGTCATATTTGGTTTAATGTTCTCACTTCATTAGTACTTAGAAGCAAGAAGGTCTCTATACTGTATTATGTAACCGTCTCTTGTAACTACTGGCCCAGTACAAGGAATGGTTCTAATTTATGTAATGCAAATTATAGCCCTTTATGTCTCTTGTACTGTGATGGTGATTGTAGTTATATGTATATGTCAAACTTTTCTAGTACGTTTTCTGTAAAGTTTAAAGCCAATATACAAACCACTGCTGAACAGCATATATTCTCTGTAATATATCGCTACCATTCCTGGGCTCCCAAGGGGTGAAATATTCTGGTTTGCGCCCACATTCTCTAATGGAATCATTACCAAAGCCGACAGTAAATGTCATTATTGCGGAACGCCTACCTAATAGGAGAGTGAGGGTCTCCTGTTTCTTCACTGTACATTATGGTAGTTATGGAAACAACTGAGCCTCGTGCATAAAAAGCCCCCTCTCCACCTTATCCATAAATTAGATTTTTTTTTTAAGGTTTTTTTGTTTAATAAGTTATCCCTTATTTAAAAGATAAGGGATAACTAGCTGGGGATAGGAGACTACAAGTGGATCACTAAGGGTCTCCCACTGATCCAGAGACAGAAGAGAAAACTGTCCTCAGAATCAATAGACCACACTGTCTGTGTGCTGCCAGCACTTAATTCATTCTTTATCAGGTTGTTCTCATCATCAGTCGGTGTCCCACTAGCCAGACCCCCATCGATTAGCTTGTTGTTCCCTATCCTATGGATGGGGATACCTTCTTGACAAAAAAAGACAAAAGACAGACAGAACACCTTCCCACTTCTTCCCCCAACTCACCACCCACCCTTGGGGGCTCCATTGGGTTCTTGAGTCCACCATCTGTCCATGCAGCACTAACCTACCTGACAAATCTGACAGAGATTCCTAACGGAACCAGGGCAAATGTTCAAATATTGCTTGTGCCTTACACTAAAAAAAGAAGAGCCTTTGGAGCCTCATTTAAGAGTCTCAAAACACAGGACTAGCCAAATATCCCTCTGGGAAGATTCCAGCCCAAGGGGTGGCTCCTGTAGGAAAACCATATTAAGTGGCTCTATATGTCAATGTAATGACAAGGGAAAAACCAAGGCCAGGTATCCAGACAGCTGTTGCCCCTCATCAGTGTGGAGCAGTATTCTGGCTAGGTGGGAGCAATGCCGGCAGCCGGCAGTGATATTGTTTGGCTGGTCTCCCTGAGATCAGCAATCTGTTTCTCCTGTTACACTAAAAAAGGCATGGATCCCAATATTGGGGAATCTGACCACCAAAGCCAACCACTAGGACATGGACCTATGTCCTTTGCCCAGGGCTGGCGTCAGCACAGGGCTTACCCAGGCAAGTGGCGGGGCGCAGCACCTCCAGGGGCCCATAGAGAGAGGGGGGGGGGACCGGTAGTGCAATGTGAGCGCTGAACATCAGAGGAGAGAGAAAAAGGCGGACCTGTGAGCATCCTGTAGAGAGAGAGGGGGGGGGATGAAGGACCTGATCACATGATCGGAAGGTCCTCAACTTAATTACAGTGTGGAGATCGGTTGGGCAGAGAGGAAGAGGGAGAAGACTGAGCTGTAAGTTCTGTGTGTGTCAGTGTGTCAGTCAGTCAATGTCTGTGTATGTCAGTCAGTCAGTAATATGTGTCAGTCAGTAAGTGTGTGTGTAAGTCAGTCAGTGTTAGTATTGTAAGGGAGTAAGTGTCTGGGTCAGTAATGTGTGTTTGTGTATGTTAGTGGTGTCTCAGTTGATTGTGCATAGCATGTGGATAGATGAAAACCTGGAGCCAGCCCTGCCTCTGCCTTTCCTCACCATGATTGCTGCCAGTTGTATAGAGCAGTAGCCAAGCAGTCACATTTTATCTTCATATAACACTACGGAAGTTATAGAAAAAGCCACATGATTAGGTAAGAAATGTTAACGACTGGAAGTTGACCTAAAGAACTTTATAGGCTACATTCACACTCTACTTTGAGGGTCAAAAATATGCTTGTATAAACCTGAACCGCCTATGATTGATTTGTGTCATGGTATACGTCTGGAAATAGGCATAAATTACAGCAAAAACCTACAGCTGCGCCGGTGCAGGTGTAGATTTCTGCGCCCACCATGTGACAGATGCAGGTCCCGCTGGATCTACTAAGAGGAGTGCGCCCTTTTATTAAAACCGTCAGGTTGAATTGGGGCAGGGCTTTATTTAAAAAGGGCATACAAGTACATGTTAATAAGTGTCCCCCTTTGTGTTTTGTGGTACATTTGTTTTATACCTCAAAAGCTATGTATGCACATAACCGTACAGTTCAGCCTGTATAGGTCATCTTTCCTTGCGAGGTTAGATATGAAGTTGCATTAGACATAAAATGGTCACATTTTCTGTTAGAAAAAAAGTTTGTATCAAACTAGTTTTTCTTTTTCTTTTCTTTTTTTTATCGGTCACAAAAAATTAAAACATATCATTATTCATGTTATAATTACAATTTTTTTTTTTTTTGCTAAAATAAGCTTCAACTATTTTTGATTGCAAGTGATCACCTCATGTAGTATGCCGCTAAGTATGTAATTAAAGGTTACTTATGTTTCCTTCCCTTCCGTCTCCTCTAATCAAACTTAACCTGCCACCTTGTCTCCTCAACGCACTGCGATATAATGTTCTAGTGCTAATGCTGTCATTTATTGTATACAAGTTTCCATTTTCAGTCCCTTTCTTTTTCATCAGCGACCCCCATACCAATTGACAGTTACTTTTTTTTTACCTTTTTATGAATTTGTATAATACCATACAGTTCTGTTTTTCAAAATCAATTTCTATACACAATCATCTAGAGCAATACTGAGACAGGAAGCCCTTGAGATGCTTTTCTGTGTCTCTTGCATCTTCTTTTTTTTTTCTTTATGCAAAGAAATTGTTAATTTCTTTTTTTTCTCTATAAATGATAATGGTGAAATTTTGACATTTTTATCAGCCCTGGTACAGAAATAGAGTAACCTGTATTATTCCAAGGAGGGGGTATTGAGTACACTGGTGGAATTAATGCAAATAGGATCTGAGTGTGGAGAAGCACGAAGGAGATAAGTATCTAATGTCCACAACATTATGTGCGCTCGCCCTGCAAGTGTCAATAAGTCTCCTACCCACCACAGAAGTAGCTGTCAGCCAAAGTGATGATTTTGACATTCGTGCAGGCTCATCTGTATAAGGATTAGAATCCGTGCAAAATGAATAGTATGAAACAAGCAGCACGTCTGGCAGTGTTGTGCTATGTGTACAGGGTAGTTTTCTTGCATTTATAATTAAGATTTTTTTTTCTTGCTGTTATTTTTATTAGGTTATTAGTCTATTGCACATTGCGTCATTATGCTGTATCCTACTTTATTAGTAATGTTTAGCCAAACATAGGCCCGTTGAGTTAAAAGTTTACCCTTAGTAAATTGTTCTGATCTGTGCAAGTGTTATGTGTTGCACCGTGTATGTATTGATTTAGATTTTATTAAAACAAATGAACTTTAACATTTGCCTGTACTTTCAAAAGATTTTGTAGAAGAGAAGAGGAACTCGAAAATGCTCAGGTTTGTCCGAACCCAAGCATCAGGCATTTGATTACTGGGGGCTGAATAAGATGGATGCAGCGCTAGGTAGTCCTGGAAAACATGGATACAGCATATGAATCCAACTTCTTCAGCCACCGGTAATCAAATGTGGCATGCTCGGGTACATCATCTGTAGTAACAAGGTGATTTTAGTGCTCTCACTGCTGTTATTGAGTGCCTAAAAGCCTCCCCTTCATTGTTCTTTTTCTCTCTATTTTGGGTGTGGGACCAGAGCTAGTAAGTACACACATTGCATTATAGCTAGAGATGAGCAAACCGGGTTCGGGTTTGAGTCGATCCGAACCAGAACGTTCAGTATTTGATTAGCTGGGGCTGCTGAAGTTGGATAAAGCTCTAAGGTTGTCTGGAATGACTATATCCATGATTTCCACATAGCCTTAGGGCTTTATCCAAGTTCAGCAGCCACCGCTAATCAAATGCAGAAAGTTCGGGTTCGGATCGACTCGAGCATGCTCCAGGTTCGCTCATCTCTAATTATAGCACTGTGGTTACTTGGATTCTGTGGGACGCCTCCTGTCGTTGGGTCAGGTCACTGCTTTCTCCTTCCTTGTGCAGCTCTGCCTCCTTTGATTGGCTGCTGTGTATAATCACAAGCTCAAAAGGAAATTAAACCATTAAGAACTGCTTTCAGCAGATAAAGGGTACATTACTAGATCATACGTTGCAAGGATCACTTTCAAGAACCTACCACATTTACTGATGGAAATGAGCCTTAGTAAGGAAAATTTTGGATGGTTGCTTTAAGAATGTAACACTTAAAGTGTCAGTGCCGTTATAACTTTTAAAATCTAAATCAACAGATGTGAAATAAAGCAAGTTTGCAATATACAGTCATAATATTTTTTGTTGTTATCATGCTGTAAAACAAAGCTGAACTTATCAAAAATCCAGGCCCAGTCTCCTGAAGGCAGATTCTCTGACTTCTGCTGGTTAAAAAAAAAAAAAACAGACTAAACAGAAGAATTCCGGCCAGTACAGAAAGTCACAGCTTAATATGTCCGTCAATTACATGACTGCCTTCTCTCTGCGAGCGCTCAGATGGCCTGGGATACACAGGACTTCTAACTCTTTGAGAAAAAAAAGAGTCAGAAAACATGAAGTGCCGTGTTTTCCATGGTAACTAAAAAGAATAAAAAATAAATATAAATTGCAAACTTTATATCACATCTGCTGATTTAGTTTTTGAAAGTTATAACGACAGGTACACTTTAAAGTAGGGCTAATGAGAGCTTACAGTAAAATGCAGAGCCATTAGCTTCCTGCCCTGACAATCCCCGAAAAGTCTCTACCAGAATTTTCTGACACCAGCCGATCCTCTTCTCTCTAATCATCATGTGAAGCAGCTATACTTTCAGTAAGTTACTTTTTGGGCATTGAAGCTTAAATAGTACATTTTCTCCTTATAATTTCAGTGTTGCTAAGCTCTCACCTAGAAGACATTTTCTTCTGGTGACTGTTTGGTCTCATGTGTTTCTTCTCCTGTATCTAACCTCTCACTCTATTTCAATCGATAATTTCACACATCTGTATTACTATGATGTGGGACTTGTCAGGCTCCTGGCTAATAAAACAGTTTCACAGATCTGGGTCAGTAGACAGACCGTATATATAATAAAGGACTAGATGCACTGATGTACTTCATTACCGTTCTGAAGTATTTGTTACCAGCTTTCACAGGGAGAGAAGAATGTTCGATGTCTCCATACAAGGTCAGGCTATTAACAGTTATTAGGGGTCAACACCATTATTTTATGTATTTCTGTATACGTATCCATCAGAGCCTAGTGCTAATGGAACATGTTATATCAGTGCAATTCCATAGAGAAGAGCTAACATTATAGTGTTTGCTTTAGAATTGACCCTGAGCCAGATCATTTTTCTTCAAGCCTTTCGAGAATTACTATTGAGTGTTCAAGAGAGACCAGGCACATTGGGGTTGTCCGGCCTGAGAAAAGTTTTGCTATATAGAGCCTAAGGGCCATATTACACTGGACCATTATCGGCTTTACTTGGCTGATTACTGACCGTTCAGGCCGATAATCGTTTAGCGCAATAGGGCATTTTGAAAGGCAAAGATCAGCCAACATGCGCGTTTTCTGAAAGACCAGCACGTTGATCCGTGTAAAATAGGCAGCAGACCGCCGCTGACTTTAGTGGGCCATCCGAGTGATCTAAGGATCATTTGGGCTCTCCCTCCTCCCTATCCGTGTATGTAATAGCACAGTGCAATGAGGGGGAAGCGAGGGCTGAGCAGGTCGGCGCTCCCTTCCTCGGCGCACCAGGCCGTGTAATATTCCCCTAAGAGCCTATGCTTACCCCTCCACGCTCCCCCTGCTAAAACTTTTCTGTCTTGTAAATGGAGGGACTTCCGTCAGCGGTGGACACCAGAGACACTGCAGCAGGACAACAGGGAAGTGCGGAGAAGTAAGCATAGGCTCACAAAACTTCATTGCAGTATTCTCCTTTGTAGGCAGAGCTAGGTTTCCCCAAACTTGGTTTGGTTAGCGATGGAGAACAATAGCCTAGGAATAGTTGAGTGGATGAGGGCGAAAGGCTTGAACTTTTCCCCGCGCTTGGGTCTTCAAATTACGATCGATTCAAAGGGCGTTTTGGTCGACCGGAAGTGTAGGCCGCCGAAGCCAGCGCCACGTGGCGGAAACGAAGGCAGCGTCACGTGCGGCGATTTGGTTAGCGATGGAGAACAATAGCCTAGGAATAGTTGAGTGGATGAGGGCGAAAGGCTTGAACTTTTCCCCGCGCTTGGGTCTTCAAATTACGATCGATTCAAAGGGCGTTTTGGTCCACCGGAAGTGTAGGCCGCCGAAGCCAGCGCCACGTGGCGGAAACGAAGGCAGCGTCACGTGCGGCGATTTGGTTAGCGATGGAGAACAATAGCCTAGGAATAGTTGAGTGGATGAGGGCGAAAGGCTTGAACTTTTCCCCGCGCTTGGGTCTTCAAATTACGATCGATTCAAAGGGCGTTTTGGTCCAGCGGAAGTGTAGGCCGCCGAAGCCAGCGCCACGTGGCGGAAACGAAGGCAGCGTCACGTGCGGCGATTTGGTTAGCGATGGAGAACAATAGCCTAGGAATAGTTGAGTGGATGAGGGCGAAAGGCTTGAACTTTTCCCCGCGCTTGGGTCTTCAAATTACGATCGATTCAAAGGGCGTTTTGGTCCACCGGAAGTGTAGGCCGCCGAAGCCAGCGCCACGTGGCGGAAACGAAGGCAGCGTCACGTGCGGCGATTTGGTTAGCGATGTTGTTCTGTTGTAGTTTTGCACTAATCCAAGATGGATTCCAAGATGGAAGCTGATTGGATTCCGTACTGACTGAAAACACCCATATAGGTGGACCAAAAAAAAAAAAAAACCTACTTGTACATAAATCGCATGCTTATCGTTCTGTTGAATCAATGTGAAGCGAACGAACAACGACCTAGAAACGACCGCAAAAACGACTTGATTTAACGACCATCGCTTAATTGAATTGCGCTAACGATCTCAAGAAACTCTCAAAGCGGTCGTTTGAGATCGTTGATCGTTAGCGATTAAGCTAACGATAATCGTCCAGTGGAATAGGGCCCTTACTGTCTCCTAAGATACATGCTAAAGGAAAATCCTCCCAAATCCATTTAGTTAAAGTGTCACTGTCGTGAATTTTTTTTTTGCAGAAATCAATAGTCCAGGCGATTTTAAGAAACTTTGTAATTGGGTTTATTATCCGAAAAATGCATTTTTATCATGAAAAAGCAGTTTGAAGCTCTCCCCCCTGTCTTCATTGTTCTCCTATGGAGAGAGCTAAAGAAAAGACCAAAACAGGACAACAAAGAGTTAATCTACAAATCCCTCACCCGTTATCTGTTCTGACCATCACCAGTGACCTGTCTGAGCTCGGATTACAGCTGTCACCCAGCTCCGTGCCTGTAATCCTCTGTTATCTGCTTTCTGCTGCCGGCTAACTCCCTCCTTCCTCCTCCCCCCTCCCCTCTCCCTAGAGCAGACAGGGGACGTCTCCTGCAACAAGTCACAATTTTCAGATTTTTCAGAGTGGATGAAAAAGAGGAAGGAGGGGGGGACCTGGGAAAAGGCTTTTTACATGCAGATAATGGCAGATTTGGCTAATAAACCCAATTACAAAGTTTCTTAAAATCGCCTGGACTATTGATTTCTGCAAAAAAAAAAAATACGACAGTGACTCTTTAAGTGCAACAATTCTACCCTCCAACCATTGTCCTGGGCCTTCTCTCCTTTTTCCTCCTTTTTCTATACTAATTTTGGGATTGTCTCCAACACAGGCACTGCTGCTTACTAATCTAAGGGCTTGTTCACATCTAGAATGGTCACCATGCCACTCATATACATTGGAATAATAACAAAAAGGTATGTTTGATGGTATAGAATGCACATTTATAGATCTAGGCCCTCTTGTTCTATCCACATTACCATTATTTTTTTCTTATTACCTGTATTCCATCTCCTATGAAGTCTGCACAGATCAGATGAAAATTGGCTGAACCTGACTTGGATTATGCTGACCTCAGAAGTTTTCAGCGGCCCCCTAGAAAATGTATGTAACAGTGGGCACACAGACACATTTTGCAAGGTAATTGTGTTGCGGTTCTTGGGATAGGTGACACCAGCAGAGAAGAGGATTTATACTGTAAGAGCAGCGAGACTATAAGGGTAGTATTACACGGGCCGTTAAAGGCCCGATAATAACTGTAAACAAGCGCCGGCCTGATTATCATTTAACAAGGGCTGCAGCGACATCGTTACTGATGTCCTTGCAGCCCTTGCTTAACTTTATACATTACCTATCCAGACTGCAGGGCTCTTGCCAGCGGGTTCCAGATTCAGAGCGGCCTGTCTCAGCTGACAGGCCATTCAGCCAATCACTGGCCTTGGCGGTCCTGGGCAGTGACTGGCTGAGCGGCCTGTCAGCTGAGACAGGCGTCTCTGAAGCTTGGAGCGTGCGGGACCCGGGAGAAGACCGCAAGAGGAGCCCTGCAGCCTGGATAGGTAATGTATATCGTCAGCCGCCGGCAATGCACAGTCGGTGCCCGACAATTATAGGTTCAAACCTATATCAACGATCAGCCGATGATCGTTGTCACCGACTGATTGTTGTATTTATTACAACGGGCTGATTATCATTCCGTGTAATAGTACCCTTAAACACTGTGGCAGAATAAGTGGTAAACTCAAAGAGCTCAAAAGGAGTCTGGATACTTTTCTAAAATGTAGTAATAGTAATGATTATAGTTACTACATTCTAGAGAATGGTTGTTGATCTAGGGTTTGATTCGATTTAACAGATTTAGAGTCGAAAAATAATTTTTCTCCCTAAAATGAGGGAAATTTACTTCTACCTCATGGGGTTTTATGCCATTCTCTTGATAAACACCACAGGGTTAAACACCCTGGATAGACATAGGTCTTTTTCAACAAGGAAATCTCCTGATCTCCAGTCAGGGGAAAGAAAAGTTGCGTATGCTGCATTTCAACAGGCCTTATGCTCTGTTTCCAGCCATTGCCAGAGGAGTTTGGTTGTCGCATATTTCACTCCTCTCTTTAAAAACACATGCATGCCCTGCTGAGCCAAGCCTGCATGTATATTGTTAGGGGTCAGAAGGAATACATAGCTGTTGGTGAAAGGAGCCTATAAAGTGTTTAGGTCTACTGCATGTTGTTTTAATTAAACTCAGACGTTACCTCCACCAGGTATAACTCTCAGAAACACAGACCACAGTCCAAAGCTTGACCGATTCACTGAAACAAGTTGTTTAGAAAATGAGCTCTAATGTTTTTATCCAAACTGACTCATTCAGCTCAGCATTTCTGACCCCAAATGGGGAACATTACATTTTTCCATTTTTCTTTGATATGATTTTTATTTCTAGGAGTTGCACCTTCTTCCACATTTTGTCATATTTTGTAATTTCATATATAATTTCATATACATCCCCCCCAAAGCATGTTTTTTTCTGGTTGATGAAAGACTAAAAACTTTTTTTCACAATGTTTTCTAGAACAGTTTAATTGTTTCAAAATGCTGACAAAAATAAGTGCCTCCTTTATATCTACAGTATACACTCCTTTCTAGAAGCATACTTCACTTCTATGTAATTTGTTCTGAACCACCTCCTGTTTTATGAAAGGTAATAAAAGTGAATGTGGGATGGTCACCGCTCTTTTAAGTAAAGATCCTCATTTTAGAAACCAGTGTTTTAGGTTTCATGGTAGTAATAGATCGAGAATAATAGACCTTTAGATTTAACAGGACTGTATTGACTTTCAATAAATGTCGATAGAGCTTGTCTTATTGCTACAAGGGTAAACAGCTACTTTAGACCTACATAACTTTGTATTCTCTTTTATGAAATATGCATACAAATAGTTCACTCTTCAGTAAGCAAAATTGTGCCAAAGTGGCAGCTTCTCACTGAAATAACGGTGGCTAGGATAAGTCCATAGTTCATAAATGTCACTTTTTTCTGGGAATTGGTCTTTAGCTTGTCTTATTGCAACATCTCAGAATTAAGTCATCATAAATATTCTATTTTTAAAATATAGTTAATATTTAAATATGATTAGTTATTTGTGACATTGCTCAGGTTTGCTACAAAGTACCATTTTGGTTTCACTATTTCTTAAAGTGCTATAGCATGCATTTTTCTTGACTACAAAGTTAAGTTGTTATAAGGACTGTTCACATCACAGAAAGCTCCTGACATACATGCTAAACCTTCCCCTAAGTATATTACAGGCTCAATGTGGCCTACAGACTATGTTCATATACAAGCCAGAAGAGAATAAATGGAATAGTTTAGTGGGATATTCTATTTCATCTAATCTCATAGAATCCAGGCAGACCACGCCACTGCTACAGAGCCTGTTCAGCAAGGGTGGCTGCAGGTCGAACTGGCGTCTGACGATTAAACGGTCACAGGTAAATGCTGCAGCGTTCTGACTGACAGAACACAAAGCCATTGGCTTCCCACTCTGCCAGTCTCTCTTGTGGCCAGAGGCAGCATTACACCTCCAGTCACAAGAGGCCGCTCTCTGTCCCAGCTCCCTGGTGCATGAATGACGTCACCTGTGCGCGTCAGGCCTGGGTGACAGAAGGGACGCCAGGGGAAAGTGTCTGACCAGGTGAGTATATGTATGGGGCGGGGCGGGGCGGGATTCATGAGTTTGTAAATGTAAGCCTATGTTAATATCATGGTCATTGTCATGAATTATTGAGCCATAATTTAGAGGGAAATGTTTTAATTAAACTCAAGGTCCAATTAGTCAGCACCAGGATATAGAGCAGGAGATGTTGAGCAGATTGATAACTAGCAGGTTATTCATATTAATTTCTGCTTACTCTGGACTACTAATCGTTTAGTACAATAGCACGTGGTTAAAGGCAACGATCAGCTGACATGCACAATATCTGCTGATCGTGGTCTTTCAACATGTTAAAAGATTAGCGATTGTCTGCAGCACGTCACTCCATGTAATAGGAGCGGTGGCAGCAAACTGCCGCACCCTTCAATCTAAGGATTGTTTGGGTTGCCCCTCCCGCTGCCCCCCGCTCACTGCCTTTGTGTGTAATAGTACAGTGCAGCAAGCGGCTCGGTGCTCGCTTTTGTAAATTGTCTAAACGTATATACAGCCGTACATACAGAGATAGCTGTTGGTCAGTGTGTAAGGCCGCTTGGTGGACTTCTAAGCTTAAAATAGGCAGGAATGTAGAGGGGTTATGTTGAATCTTTTTTTCCAGAAAATTATATATCAGTCTGCTCAGCTCCTCCTGCTCTATATAATGTCCAAAAATCAGACTGGATTTTTAACATGTCAAATTCCCTTTTAATAAGCTTTGCTGGAATTGTGTTCTGTTTTTCATTATATAATGTAATACTGTGAAGAAGGTAAGCAGGATATACTGAATCCATTTTTTTTATAGGTGGGAAATTTAGAACAAAAGAAGGGGTTCAGTGCAGTCAGTTAATTAAACACATTTTTACTGTTTTGGATCTGGAACTGGCTCAGGAAATTAATAGCAGCTGGCGAATGTGATTACAACCTGATCGCCCAGGACCTCCCATTATAATTATTTATAAAAAAAAAAATAAAATAATAGAATATAATTAAAAAGTGCAAAGGAAGTGTAGAACCCATATTGCTGCAGCCCAATTACTACACGCAGTCAACTTTTTATGCATGATTTTCCTACTTATTATTAGCTCTTGCTGAAAGGTGTCCTTTAGATTAGTCAATAGGAATGATGTATTGTAGAGCAAGAAATAGACTTGGGTGGTTGTTGCAGTTAACTTCTTCTTTACTGGAGGGAATGTTAGAAATAAAATGTAACATCAGTAACATATACAAATGTATATGTCCCTTTCCTCAACTATAACTTTGTATTATATAATACGTTCTCAAATGTGCCGAATGTAGTCACTGTTAAAATACAATTGCAATATGTGTTATATTTCCGCAGTAGTAAACCAATATAGAAATAGGGAGAAGGCACTCACCAGATCTTCATGCATTATTAATTCTTACACATAGGCAACTTCATAGCAGGTAAGCGGGGACGCCAGCACCCACAAAAAAAGATTAAAGCTGTTTCACAGACTCATGTAGCTTCTTCGTGTGCTTCTTTAGACCTTTTCTTGTGCGTGCTGGCGTCCCCGCTTACTTGCTATGAAGCTGCCCGTGTGTAATAATTAATAAAGCATAAAAATGCTGTGAGTGCCATCTCCCTATTTCTGTATTGGTTTGCTACTGCAGACTGAGCACCGCCGAGTGTTTCGGTCTAGTGTCCCATATTTTTATTGAGTGCGATGAGAGTGTATTAGTGCAGTGCCAACTGCTGTCTTGTACGGTCAGTTTGTGTTATATTTCCATTGTATTAAGTGTGAACATACCCAAATACTTGCAGTGATAACAGCACCAGGTTGTAGCCCGAACTACTGGAACAGTCGCGTTCTATGGCAACAAATTCTGTATTAGCTGATGTCTGGTTTTTCTCTGTTAAAGGCTTCATACACCAGGTGACATATATCTTACCATTTAGCCAGAAACGTGTTACAAGACTGGCACGTATGTATGATACAATACAATCACACAATACAATCATCCGGAATGGCCGGTCCCTGGCCGGATCAGACCACCAAAGCCAATACCATCCTGTAGGCAGTGTTCACACTAGTAGTGGATACCTTTACATCTTATGGATACACTGTGGTATCTATATTATTTTTGTATATTTAGACAGTACTCTTTGTGTGCATGAATTTTACTCCATGTTGCAATTTTATTGTTATTTGAGATAGTAAAGAGATTTATATTGATTAAACAGTAGTAAGCCTTTTGTTTAGGAAATTGTTGATAGTGACCCAGGCAGGTCAGGTGGTCTTTTTTGGATATATATGTAGTGTGAACATAGCCTAAAGGTATAAAAATTCCAGGTATATTATTGATGATATATAGATAGAAACAGTGAAGCACTTTATGTTGCCTAAAATGTTAGTTACAAAACAGTAGAAAAGCTTACACATATAGCACTGAAGGTATTATACTCAATGAACATCAATAAAAATTGCGATTAACAACATATGAAGAAACACTATAAAAAAATCCTAAAAACAACTTTAAAAACTACTTCTAATTGTGGATGTTGGGCAGAGTGTATTGTCACATATATCCACATCAACCTATGGAGCAGCTGCAGAAATTGCCTGTGCACCGGAGTAATGTCAGGCTCCGTCTAAGGTGGTGAGATTCTTATGCATGTTTATGTTGTTTAGTCTAACATCTGTCACACAGTTTTCACTGACTGTAAAAACTTTACATTGAAACATTACAGCAAGAACTAACATATTGTGTTTAACACCGTCATTATATATATTAAAGAGAAACTGTCAGCACTGATGTGTGTATATCACTGCTGTCAGTTTCCAGTTACATATAGTACAAGCATTGCAAATTCCAATGCAGCAAGTTTGCAAAGAAAAAAAGAAACAATGTTTATTTGCAGGTGACAGTGTCACAGGAGGTTCTGTGTTCTGTCTTCGCCCACCCCACTCTGAGACCAGCCCTCTGTAATACTGCCACCTCTACCTCCTCCAAGGAACATTAATATGTCGGCTTTTCTTGGGTCAGCTGAAATATTTTGGTTTTCAAAGAGTTTTATTACATTTTTCCGGAAATGAACACAGCCCAACATAGGTTATGGAAAACAAAGGCCTACACCGGCCAACTTCATAAATCACAGGTAGAAGCGTAGAACAGATAAATCAGGAGAAGGATCAGGAGACATAAAATTAACAAGGGATCATTTTACGAGTCATCATATAAATTTGCAAACAAGAACATAATAATAACACAAAGAAGAAGGAAAAAAAAAATTATATGAAAGAGGAAACACGACAAACCCTCTCGGGGTCTGTCATCAATCCAGCCCCCTCTAACCAGGCTCTAGTTATATATTAGGACAGGAACAAAACAAACAACAACAACCAAACACAAAACCAACAACAACAAAAAAACAAAAACAAACCACAATCCCGTACACGACAAAGACAAACACAAGACGAGACGGGAAAAGAAAGAAAAAGGAACAAAAAACCCTCACACAAACCCCCCTCGCCTCTCCCTACCTGTTCATCCCTTCCCCTATATAAGAGATCCAGGGATTCCACACTTTACGAAATCGGTCTTCACGGTCATGTAAGATAGAATGCAAATGATCATTGACCATGATCCAATTTAATTTGGATTTCTCGAAGTCTAAAGGAACCACTGCTTTCTTCCATGAGGTGGCTATGGCAATCTAAGCAGCCAGGAAAAGGAAAGCAGCAAATCGCTGAGTAGCTTTAGGAATCCCTGGAACCTTGACATTCAGCAATGCATGCGTTGGGGACATTCGCACGTTACACTGAGTTAAAGAATACAGCATGTTGAAAATACGTCTCCAAAATCGTTTAACCTTCGGGCAGGACCACCAGATATGATACATTGCCCCTTCTTCCCTATATCCTCTAAAACATGAGGCCGGAGAGTGTGGGTTCATTTTAGCTATTCGAACTGGAACTAAATACCATCTCAGAAGGACCTTATAATTTGCCTCAACTAATGCAATGTTGATAGAAACCTTCGCAGTATTAGAAGCTATATCTTGCCATTCACGATTTGAGTAGGAGACCGACAGTTCTCTTTCCCATTGAACCATATAACTCAACTTATCAGAGGGGGAGGTAAACAGTGTATAAAGAACAAAATATGGGATAAAATATGGGATCCTGCAGGCGAATCAATGCAAAGGCGTTCAAAATGAGTGGTAAGCGTAACATCCTTAGCCTTTTCTTTTAGAGCAGATAAATAGTGTATTTTTGGTTATAGTGAAATACTTCCTTATCAGGTAATTTATGTATGGACAAAAAATAGTCCTTTGGGCGTATGCCTTGCCTATAATAAGAATGACCTGTCCTGTAAAGCCCTTTGTCCAGCCACCACTGAAACTGTTTCGCATGAAGACCAGGTGGAAACTCTGGGTTAGCAAACAAAGGTGCAGCCGGTGTATGGTCAGACATAAAGGCGAAGGGTTTCCGTAGTCTATCCCACAGACGGAGGGTCAAGGAGAGGAGAGGGCACAAAATTGGAGGATGGTGGCGAGCGGGCATCCAAGGCAAAAGATCCAGTGCTAATTTGGGGCATGCAGATTGCAGATTAAAGTCTCCTTTTGAAACGCTAATAAGTAAGAAAGAGGAATATTAATTGGTATAGTCCTAAAGAGATATAAGATTTTAGGTAACAAAGTCATCTTGACAGCCACAATGCGGCCCAGCCAAGAAAGATTTAGTACCGCCCAGGATGAAAACTCGGCTTTAAGTTTACGTCTCAGTGGGACAAAGTTGGCAAAAAAGAGATGGTGAAAGGACGAGGTGAGGTTTATGCCAAGATATTTCAGAGTATCCTCCCTCCACTGTACGTCAAAATTAAGCTAAATTAATTTAGTAGCGTCCTTTGGAACAATAATGTTCAGAATTTCCGATTCATCGTGGTTGACTCGAAGGCCTGAAACCAGTGCGAATTTGTCTAGAATATTATAGACGTTAGGCAGAGAGGTCAATGGAGAAGAAAGCAATAATAAAATATCATCTGCGTAAAGCGCACATTTATGTTGTACTCCATGGACCTCAATCCCTTTAATACTATCATGCGATCTAATGAGGCTGGCCAGGGGTTCAATTTCTAAAATAAATAGGGCTGGGGACAGGGGGCAGCCTTGCCTAGTGCCACGTTCAACTACAATCTGTGGGGACAAATGTCCCTTAATATTAACGTGGGCAGTGGGGGATGAGTACAATCCACGTAGAATAGTAAGAAATTTGGAGCCAAACCCCCATTTTTCTAAAATATAAAGTAAATAGTCCCAGTTAAGGGAATCAAATGCCTTGTGTAGGTCTAAACTGAAAATAAAGACAAAAAGAGGCACAGGCGCCTCGTGTGATACCAGAGGCAAACATGGAGAGTGTAGGGGTGGTAGTGTGCTCACCTTAAAGAGTCACTGTCGTAGTTTTTTTTTTTTGCAGAAATCGATAGTCCAGGTGATTTTAAGAAACTTTGTAATTGGGTTTATTAGCCAAATCTGCCATTATCTGCATGTAAAAAGCCTTTTCCCAGGTCCCCCCCTCCTTCCTCTTTTTCATCCACTCTGAAAAATCTGAAAAGTGTGACTTGTTGCAGGAGTCGTTCCCTGTCTGCTCTAGGGAGAGGGGAGGGGGGAGGAGGAAGGAGGGAGTTAGCCGGCAGCAGAAAGCAGATAACAGAGGATTACAGGTACAGAGCTGGGTGACAGCTGTAATCTGAGCTCAGACAGGTCAGTGGTGACTGTCCCAGGAGATAACGGATGAGGTATTTGTAGATTAACTCTTTGTTGTCCTGTTTTGGTCTTTTATTTAGCTCTCTCCATAGAAGAACAATGAAGACAGGGGGGAGAGCTTCAAACTGCTTTTTCATGATAAAAATGCATTTTTCGACTAATAAACCTAATTACAAAGTTTCTTAAAATTCCCTGAACTATTGATTTCTGCAAAAAAAAAATGTCACGACAGTGACACTTTAAAGCTATTTGGGCTAGTAGCGTATTACCTTAATTAGGGTATATATCCAAGCTGCAAAAGCTGGTGGTGCCTCTATACGGGATGCTCTCAGGGGGGGCCGTGTGTAAACAGAAAACAGTAAAAAGAAAAATCCCCCCAAAAAATTGGTACCATTACGAGCGCTGTCACTGCCTGAAAATCCAATTCACCAGGCGGTTGAAGAAAAACTTGTTTATTTAGTTGCACAATATTTTAGATATTATTGTATTCCACGAGAAGAATCAATTACTTACAAAAACTTTTTTTAAAAGTGTAGATAGCAATAGTTATCTGCACTTTGATAGTGGCCATTACCAAAAATGGCTGAAAAACATACCTTTCGGTCCGTTCCGGAGGATCAGCAGGAACTGCACTAGGAGCAGTGTTTTCAGGACTCAGAGTCAAGTTCTTGCCAAACGCCAAAAAATACCCAGCTTCCCTTATAAAGAATTCTTGGAAGAAGGTGGCCAGCCTAAGCCAAACACAATGGGCCACATGTATCATCCGGCGAACGGATGATTTTCGTCGGAAAGTGCCGATTTGCATATTTTTTTTATACGCAAATTGCCGATCTGCGAATAAAATATTCGCAAATCGGCACTTTCCGCCGAGTACGCCAGGGGGGCAGAAAGGGGGCGTGTAGTGGGCGGAATGGAGGGCGCGGACTCAGAGTCCGCGCGATTTACCATCAGTTCCGCCCAAATGTACGCCAAAAACCTACTCCAGTCCTCAGCTGGCGTAGGTTTTCGGCGGTGCGCACCGGTGCACACGGGATTTATGTAGAGGCAGTCCGCCTCTACATAAATCCCCGTAGCGCCGGAGCTGCGGGGGCATTTATAAGTATATGTTAATAAATGCCCCCCAATGTCTTCAGCCTGGAAAGAAGAAGCAGATGCAAGGAAATTTTAAAAATGAACCCAAGGATTTCAGCGTTAATTTTATTACCACTTATTATTCAGATCACAAAAAGATTTAGGGTATAAACACACACACACCGTATACGCAGCGTATTTACTGCTGCGATACGCAGCAAATACGCAACAAATATGCTGCAGATTAGATCTAAATAACTGAACACAGCATCAAATCTGCACCATCAAATCTGCTGCAGATCTGCTGCGTATCTGCTGCGTATACTGTGTGTGTGTTTGTACCCTAAGGGTATAAACACACACACCGTATACGCAGCATATTTACTGCTGCGATACGCAGCAAATACGCAGCGAATATGCAACAAATACGCAGCAGATTAGATCTAAATAACTGAACACAGCATCAAATCTGCACCATCAAATCTGCTGCAGATCTGCTGTGTATTTGCTGCGTATCTGCTGCATATACGGTGTGTGTGTTTGTACCCTAATGGTACAAACCCATACACCGTATACACAGCAGATACGCAACAAATAAGCAGCAGATTTGATGGTTTAGATTTGATGCTGTGTTCAGTTATTTAGATCTAATCTGCTGCGTATTTGCTGCGTATCGCAGCAATAAATACGCTGCATATACGGTGTGTGGGTTTATACCCTAAGAGTGTTCTGAACAAGCATTGGAATATCTTGATGTCTGACCCTTTCCTGAAGGATATAATACCCAGCCATCTCAGGGTCACTTTTAGAAGGGCTCGTTCACTTAAAAATGTCCTAGCACCCAGTAGACTTAAGGACACTAATACCACTACTAATAGTAATAAACCAGCCCATCATTCATTTGTAGCTTTAGATGTGGAGTGAACAAATGCAAATGTTGTAATAACATGACACATAGAGCCACCCGTTTCACATCCACTACTACAGGCACTACATTTGCTATCAAATCCTTTCTAACATGCAGTACTACTTACGTAATATATTTACTTACCTGCTCATGTGGCATTCAATATATCGGTCGGACCACTCTTCGCACTAGAATGAACCAGCATAGGTCCAACGTGGAAAGAGGGTTCCTTCTCCATAGTGTATCCCGCCATGCCATTTCTTGTAACAATTGTAATTTTTCTTCTTTTAACATCACTCCCATAGAGCACATTCCAATAGGGGGCCAGAGATTTCAGAAATTACGCAGACGAGAAAATTTCTGTATATTCAAATTGAAGACATTAGTACCACAGGGCCTTGACGAGTACATTGAGAATGTCCAGAAATGAAATAGAATATAGGATTCATTTTCATTTCATAATTTTTTTTTTTTTTTACATATATCTATTACACCTATGGGTCTAATCATACATTTATTGCTCATAATATATTCATTATTTATTTATTTTATTTCCTATTTCCCATTATCTATTAATATTTGATACTGAGTGACTTATTTATGTCTTTTTATCTTACACACACTAACAGCATGTTTCTATTGCTATATGCTTTTTCATCTTCACATCATTGTTGCAGAGATATGACGTTGTTTTTATTATCTTGACTTCATTCATTTTATTTTACTTTAGATTGTCATAACCATTATTCATTTATAATTTATACTTAAATCATAATTCATACCAGCTTGGAAACGTTGGTGTTCTGAGAGCCCGCCTCTTTTGTACTCCGTGATAGCTGTATGGGGATTCTCCTGTCAGCCAGTCCACTATCTCAGCTTATTCATTATGCTAATTCAGTTCAGAAGCCTGTCTCCACTAAAACGCTGGGACAGCTGTGGAAGGACTCCTCTGTTAGCCGCTTGGTACATTCACTGATACAGGCAGACTAGAAATACTTGTGTCTGAATAAAGTGCACCTTTTAAATCCGAAAGTAATTAGGTCCCCACACACATATAGATATACCTATATATATATGCTAGTGCTGTGCTTTATACAGTAGTTTTATATCTTTTATACTTGAATATATATTAACCTATGCTTTGCTCTCTTTCCCTTCCTGGGCGGGTGTGGTGGGTTTTGCCATGTCTTTTAAACCACACTGTTTCCATGAGTTAATTATGCACTTTGGTTCTGAGGAAGGGAGGATACTCTCCCGAGACATGTTAACGTTGGGCAACTAAATAAACAAGTTTTTCTTCAAAAAAAAAAAAAAAAAAACACGTTGTGCAACTAAATAAACAAGTTTTTCTTCATCCGGCTGGTGAATTGGATTTTCTGGCAGTGACAGCGCTGGTAATGGTACCAATTTTTTGGGGGGATTTTTCTTTTTACTCTTGTGTAGGTCTAAAGACAAGCATAAGGCCTGTTTCGTAGGGGTAGAAGCCCAGCGGGATTGTACTAGGGAGATTAAGTCTATTACCCTCCTTGTTTGATCAGATGCCTGTCGGTAAGAAATAAATTCCACTTGATCAGGGTGGATATATTGATCTATAAAGGTATTCAGCCAGGTCACCAACAGCTGAAATATTTTGTTTGTGTCATCCTCTCCTTTGCCGGCACAGGCGGTGCTTGCTCTTCATGTTCTACATGTTCAACACTGACAGGCCAAACAATAAATTTTTGGGGGCATCAGTGGAGACTCTTGATTGAGTACTTCATTGGAATTTTTTTCACTGTTCTCCTTGAGTTCAGTGATAGCTGTGTTTTGTTGGTCCATTTGCTATTGCCCCAATTAGCCAGAATCCTACTCCACACTGACGAGGGGCAAAAACCCCGAAACGGCTGTCTGTGGATGGAAGCCTGCCTTGGCAAACCCTTGTCATGATCGTAATACTCGCACCTTGAGTTAGACATTGACAAAAAGGGGCCACCCTGGTGTTTCCCTATTTATGTTCCAATACTCGCAACCGAGTGGGACTTAAGGGGCTATTTATCAGGGTGGTGTGGTGCTCTCACTATCTCACTGTTGCCCCCCCCCCGTGGCAACAGGCTAGAGATATCTGGCTATCCCGTGTTTTGAGACTCGCAACCGAGGCTCCACGGACTCCTGTTTTGCATATTTAAATTTTTTGGGGCATCAGTGGAGACTCTTGATTGAGTACTTCATTGGAATTTTTCTCACTGTTCTCCTTGAGTTCAGTGATAGCTGTGTTTTGTTGGTCGATAGGCCGAACAATAGAGCAAGATCACCTCTGTGGAGATCAGCTATGTGCTGTCCACCTCGCAGAGAACTATGGACTGTTCATTTAATACATAGATGGCTCAAGGCTACAGGAGCATAATATCTCTGCGCCCTAATAATGTCAAAAGGAAACAACCCCTTTACCATAAATGAAGGTCTTCTAAATATAAAATGGAAGAAGTAACTGTGTCTTGCTAGAACTAGACTGAGAAGGCAGCCCTGAAAATGAAACAATATCTCTTATTCTGACCCTATAGTTATATAGCAACGATTCCTCCAACCACAAACACACGGGTGTGAGGGCGCAGGTCCAACAAAAAAATATATAATAAAACTAAAAAATATGTATAAAAGAGTCAAGAGTCATGACTCTTGAGAAAGGAACCGGAGCGGTTCCGAAACGCGTTGTCTTTTAAATAAATTTTATATATATATTTTATACATATTTTTTTGTTTTATTATATATTTTTTTGTTTGACCTGCGCCCTCACACCCGTGTGTTTGTGGTTGGAGGAATCGTTGCTCTATTGATTCCTGGAGGATATCGAGAGTGGCTGCGGTCTGTCTCACATGTGCTTCTGAGTGTTGTGCCTCCTAGTTAGCACAACCTTACCAGGTGAGGATTACCTTGTTTTTTCCTCGTAGTGCTTGACCCCTACGCACGTTTCGCGTGGCTACGCTTCCTCCCCCTGAGGAAGCGTAGCCACGCGAAACGTGCGTAGGGGTCAAGCACTACCACACTGCCATGGGTGAGTCAATATGATCGGTTAAGATTGTGTTTATAGAAAGTGGCCAGAATTATGTTTTAGTCCAATTTTGGGAGGCCTGCTATTATGTATTAGAAATAGCAACACACATATTGACTCCAGATAGTAGGGATTTTTATACTCCATGATTAGAAGCAGTGTGTTTGTAGGACGCCATTTTTCGTAACCTTTTGTAAACCTGTTTTTATGTGATACATGTTGTTTTTAACCTTCATGTGAAAATTAAATTATGAATTTCAGATGAAAGCCTTGTTTTTGCTTTTCTTGTATATTATATTTTTTACAAAATAGGCTTTTTATTGGAGATTTTTATTGGGTTAATAAGGATATAGGGGTAAAGGAATAGACCCATAGTTGACAATTTATTGCTGGTACCCATTGGAACGTGTGTTTCTAATACATCTATAATCTTATAGCACAGCCTGTTATATTATAGAAATGAAAGCAAAGCTCCACCTTTCATCATTACTAGCTATAAAGCCAGGTAGTCAAAGGTGCTCTATTTTACACTAACTATAAAGCCATTAGAATAAGATGAAGCATCCATGACTCCAGTGCAACCAAGAGAAAACAGTCTGCACTGCCATCAAGCATCCATTTGCCAAGTCAATGGGCCAGCAAGGATATACACTAGACTAAGCACACACAACTATATCAAGTGGTACTCTGCTGTAATATATAGTCCTTAAACACAGATGTCTGAAGGAATGCAGCACTGACCTTTTAGTCCTTCGCAGGGGCGTAGCTAGGATTCACGGGGCTCCATAGCAAAAAAATGTAAATGGCCCCCCTCCACTACGCACAACACAAAGCAATGTGTGTGTGTGTGTGTGTGTGTGTGTGTGTATATATATATATATATATCTATATATCTATATATATATATGCTTTACTGCTGGTGTACTGATAACCCCTGACCTCTGCACGGAGCTCTGCACATTTTCCTTTCCTACTTGATTACCAGCTGGAGAACAGAGGTCAGAGGTTATCAGTGCAGAGAAGCAGAGATCTCCTTGTTTTCTGCTTGTTAACCCTTTTCTGTGTTGCAGCATGTAAGTAAACATTGGGTCACTTACACACTACAGTACATAAGGGGTTAAGCAGAAGGACACACACTCTTACCTTTTCCTCTGGATCCCCCTCCTGCTCGGGCCTCATAGCAACTGCCTACCCTGCCTCTTTGGTAGCTACGCCACTGGTCCTTTGTCCTTTTACTTAATGTCCAGAAGATATCTTTTATCACACCGCCGTTTTGGGTATGAATGAAAAAACAAAAGAAGAAATAGCACAAAGGAGTAAAAGATGGGTGCTGCATTCATCCTTCATCTTTGTCTCTCTTTGTTGTTAAAGTGGTTGTCTCAATCAATTTTCATATATCTATATATCTGCTCAGATCAGCTGAACATCATGAATATAGCATCATAAACCCCCTACAATTAGCTCATATTGCTAAAGAAACTTCAGCTGCTGCAAGGGCAACTATTGTAGGTTGCTGCAATGAGAGCCCTGGTGGGCTACATAAAGGGTAACTGCAATAGGATGCTGCAAGGGGAATGGTTATAAGTTGCTGAAATGATAACCATGGTAGGCTACATCAAGGTTCATTGCAATTGGTTGCTGCAATCTGTTGTAGGCTGCTGCAATGGGACTTTAGTAGACCAATTTAAAGGGAAGCAATCAGCAGGTTAGGAGAATCTAACCTGTTGATATCACACTATAGCGCACAGGGCACTGAGGGTGAAGGCAAATTCATTTCACAGTTTGGGGTTTTGGTGCACTGGTGGTAGGACTACTGCTCCCAGTGCACCATTCCACCTCCCGCCAGCCTGCCATTCCTAATAAATATCAGCAAAGTGGGCTCGCCAGGGGGGGATTGGTGCCCTGAGGGTGGTAGTCCCTCCCCCAATGCAAACAAACGCCTAATTAACATTAGGATTAAACTAATGCCAAGGATGAAATTAGTTAACCTTTAAGGGGTATTCCTTGTAGTCTGCTACTTTAATAAAAACTGTTGTGTTGAGTGGTGTCAAAATTCGAGTAAAGCTTTTCAATGTAAGGCGCCATTCACACTATGGAATTTGTGCAGAATTTCAAGCGGAGTCTACACTGCCGACTCCGCATGAAGTTCCGCCTGTCCCATTCACTCAGTAGGATGTCTCACGTGCACTCCGCCATCTGCCCCAAAAATTTATATTTCAGTGTACATGAGAAATTCTGGGTAAATTCCATATTGTAAACATCCCCTTATGCTTGAAGGGCCAAGTGAGAATAAGCAGGTCTTCTATTTAGTATTTCCTTAGAAGTGTGGGGGGAGGGGGGGATTTTAACCCCACAGATTATAGAGAAAAACAGCCAGTGGAATTTCCCCCCCTGTTCTGTGGCTCACCTTCAGATTGTGCAGTTAGGTTAAAACCTGAGCACCCCCCCAGGGGAATCATTTGATTTAATGCACAGACACATTCCCTGTGACTTTGCTTTTCCACGTCTTTGCGTCACATATCAATTTTGTTTGGTCTTTAAAAATAATAAAGATAACATATACGCCGACTGAAGGCAGATGACTGCTTTATGATATTCCGCAGTAGAATTCAGCGCTTTAATGTCAAGGGGATAGATCTCCTTAAGTATTTCTAATAGCCAGTGTTTGGAGGTGGTAAATACTTGCTCTTGCAAAGGATAATGTCTGTGTACACATGAAACGCCACTGTGTGTATAAAGAAGACTCATTAGCAAAATAAGATATGAGTTTGACAGGCGGAATCCACAGCGTGTTATACAAATCACCATTCTACTGACAAATGGTTTATACACTTTGTAAATGTCAGGCCATTTTTTTCTCCTCACCGGTTTTCTCGGTGTCAGATAGTGAGATTAGATGAAAGGCCTAATGGGCTATAAGTAATAAATAGTTATAGCTCGGAAAACCAAGATGAAAAGACATAAATGTGCATAGCAGATGGTGAACTACAATCCTTAGGATGTCTTTCCAGCAATAATATTTAAAGTGTACCTGTCATTTTGAAAGGGTTTTTTTTTTTTTTTATCAACCAGCGTTGTTTTGTTAGGTTAACCTTTTAGAGCGGTGACAAGGTGTTTTTTTGTGTTCTCACTTCTAAGACTTTAAAGTGTCACTGTCGTGAAATTTTATTTTTGCAGAAATCAATAGTCCAAGCGATTTTAAGAAACTTTTTAATTGGGTTTATTAGCCGAAAAATGCATTTTTATCATGAAAAAACAGTTTGAAGCTCTCCCCCCCCCCCCCCCCGTCTTCATTGTTCTACTATGGAGAGAGCTAAATGCAAGACCAAAACAGGATAACAAAGAGTTAATCTACAAATACCTCACCCTTTATCTCCTCTGACAGTCACAACTGACCTCTCTGACCTCTGATTACAGCGTTCAGCAAGCTCCGTGCCTCTAATCCTCTGTTATCAGCTTTCTGCTGTCAGCTAACTCCCTCCTCCCCCCTCCCCTCTTCCTAGAACAGACTGGGTACGTCTGATGCAACAAGTCACAATTTCCTGATTTTTTGCAGTGGATGGAAAAGAGGAGGGAGTGGGGACCTGGGAAAAGGCATTTTAAATGCAGATAATGGCATATTTTGCTAATAAACCCAATTACAAAGTTTCTTTAAATTGCCTGGACTATTGAAAAAAAAAAAAATACGACAGTGACTTTTTAAGAGACACCAAGGTGCACAGCTAGTTCTCATTCTCATTTTGAGGCAAGAGCTGGGTTATTTGCTGATGGTACACACCTGTTTTCTTCTAGCCACACATCACAGTACGTCACATACTCTTCTCTGCCATGCCAATGACATAGCGCTGATGAAATGCACCTTACAGTCCTAGATAACATATATGGGGGGAAAACTTTATTGATTTTGCAGAGTGTTGAGTGCAGAGAGGTGAGAAACTGCAGCAGAAAGGTAAGAGTTAAACTAGGCACTGAACTGCTGCTGCGTCTCAGAACCAAAAAGGAGGGGGAGATTTCGTAGGTGCCCTGAACATTTGCCTGAGGAACTGCACAGCTCATCTTCAGCAGGCAGATTGGCTCAGTTTACTGGGACACATTCAAGGTCTCTCTTAGGCTCGTTCCTTCTCCCTTGCAAAGAACATATGCTAAACCCCTCCCCCTTCCTGTAAATTTCCTTGGTCTGTCTATTACTAGAGACAGATTTTATCTGATGTCAGACAGTGGAGAGCAGATTTCAGAGAAAAGAGACATCAAGTGGCCCAGTTCTGATAAATGAAGTTAGATAACATTTACAAATACCCCACAATGAAAGGAGAAAAGCTCAATGCTAAAATGAATATTAAAATTTTTTATAAAATTATAAAAATGTGTTATCCCATAAAACAACAATACACACAGAGAGCCAGGGCAAACATTTTAAAATACTATAACACAGGATTGGCAGTAGTCCACATCAGTGGTGAATATATAATGTTTTTAATGAAAAAAAAATTGCACCATCATACTGGTATGCTTACTTAATTAGACTAGTATGTATGCATGTGCTCAATGTATTTGTATAACAACTACAAGTGAGTGCCACTCAAGCATGCTCAAATTGGATCGCTCAGTATTTGAGCACTGGTGGCCAGGGCCGGGACAAGGAGTTTTGGTGCCCTAGGCAGAGAAGGCAAATGGCGCCCCCCCCCCCCCCCCCCCGAAAAAAAAAAAAAACAAAACACTTATATATCTGCATAAAAAAGACATGTATACACACTTTTAAACACATTTAATATAAAAGGATCATTGTTTAAGGGGAAAAAAAATAAAAAATCGCTATATCAGGACCAAATATTACCTCCATACCGTTAAGAAAACAAACTATATATAGGCCAATATTACCGCCATAGAGAGACCACCGCATAATGACACTATATACACACCAATATTAGCACCACACCATGACCACCACATAATGACACTATATACAGGCCAATATTAGCACCACACCATGACCACCACATAATGACTATTTATACACCATATACAGAACAATATTACCCCCATAGAGTAACCACCACATAATGACTCTATATATACACACCATATACAGACCAATATTACCACCATAGACTGACCACTGCATAATGACTCTATATGTATTATACACAGACTAATATTACCGCCATAGAGTGACCGCCACATAATGACTTTATATACACTTTATACAGACATATATTTTGTGGCAGCCACTATATGCGGTAATATTAGTCTGTATATAGTGTATATAAAGTCATTACGCAGCGGTCAGTCTATGGCGGTAATATTGGTCTGTATATAGTGTATATATAGAGTCATTATACAGTGGTCACTCTATGCGGTAATATTAGTCTGTATATAGTGTATATATAGAGCCATTATGTGGTTGTCAGTGTATGGCGGTAATATTGGTCTGTATATAATGTACATAGAGAGTCATTATGTGGCGGTCACTCTATAGTGGTAATGACTCTATACACTATATACTGACCAATATTACCGCCATAGACTGACCACTGCATAAGGACACTGTACACACTATATACAGACCAATATTACCGCCATAGACTGACCACCAGATAATGACTCTACTGTATATACACACTATATACACACCAATATTACTGCCATACAGTGACAGCCACATAATGACCCTATATACGCTATATACAGACCAATAGTACTGCCATACAGTGACAGCCACATAATGAATCTATATACACTGTATACAGACCAATATTACCGCCATACAGTGACTGCCGCATAATGACTTTATATACACGCTATATACAGACCAATATTACCGCCATACAGGGACCGCAACATAATGACTCTATATATACCATATACAGAACAATATTACCGCCATAGTGACCACCACATAATGACTATATATACACTATATACAGACCAATATTACTGCCATACAGTGGCCACCTAAGGACTCAATACTACTCAATACTGAGGCCAGAGAACGGCTGCAGCTCCTATGTACAGTACATTCACTGCTACACTTCTGCTGGACAGGGGAGTCAGCAGTGCTGATACACATACACTAATATATATATATATATATATATATATATATATATATATACACACACACACATCCATGAAAACACATACAAATCCAAACCATCTAGTAGTCCACACACTACACACATGACATGTAACACACACTACATTCATACACATTACACACTACATGTACAGTATACTTACTCCGTCTAGCAGCATGCTGGGGGTAGTAGTCCTGGTCCATGGCAGCAGAAGCAGCAGGCTCTGGTCCTCTCACAGCAGCCGTCTCCTCCATCGTCCCGACTGCCACACTAGTCTCACCAGGAAGAGGCAGGGAAATCACATGGTGCAGGGGGGAGGGGGTCCAGCACACACGGGAGCCAACGTCCTGCAGCCTCTGTGTGACCCCTAATAGCAGCAGCCAGGGATCATTCCCAGACGCTGCAGGACGCTGTCTGTGTGCTCCTGCCTGTGACACATACTGCCATTGCCCCCCCCATCCTGATCATGAGGCAGCTTGCCTCACTACTCAGCTGCACTCCTCACCTACTTTAGGGCGTTGCTAGCGGCCGGAGCCCGTCCCGCCCGTCGGCATATGAGATCCACGGGGGTTGCTGTCAGAAGCGCAGGGCTGGAGCCTGCAGCAGCTTCAGGGCTGATGCTGCTGCAGGTGAGGGGGATATGAGGGCGCTGATGGTATGTGAGCGCGCAGGGGCAGCGCTCGGCAGCCACCAGGAGGCAGAATACAGGAGCCTGTAGTAAAAAGAAAATTATTTTTCAGAGAGACTGCAATTGCGCCCCCCTGTAATTTACCACTAGATGGCGCCCTAGGCCATCGCCTACCCTGGCCTACCCTTTGTCCCGGCCCTGCTGGTGGCTGACGAAGGTGGATGCAGCCCTATAGAGTCCTTGAAAATGTGGATGCATCCTATGGTCTACCCAATGTAGGTGTTTGGTGAGATACAACGAAAGGGTGGGAAGACATGAAAGAGTGAGGCTGTAAACCATCGTCAGGGCTTTGGAAGAAGACAGTGGCATAATTTACATTGGGGCCAGGATAATGACAGAAGTGCAGATCATATAATGCATGATACCTGATCCAAAGGAGAACCAAAAACTTCTGTTAAGGTCATATGACTGGTTCCCTGCACCAAAAGGGAAGAGAGCTTGAAATAGTAGTAAACTGATTGATTAACCAGAGTGCCATAGAGAGTTTATAACCAAGAAAAAAAGTTAAAGTTAGGAAAATCCCTTTAAGGTGCCCATAAACATTAGATTAAAGGGGTTGGCCACTTTATAGTAAAATTGTTCAGTGTACAGTATTTGTAATTGTACTCACTGCACTTACTGACAGTAGCTCCCTGTGTACCCCATAGAGCGAAAACTAGACTCCCCCCCCTCCAGGCTGTACTGCTCTGCTCTGCTAGTCATTTTTTTAAAATGATCTTTTAGAAAAGAATGTTCACAGACTGTTCCAACCTACAATAGCCGTCCTGCTGTAGTACTGTATGAACATAGATGGATTATTGGCACAGTAGGCCTATAACATAGGCCGTCCTGTATTATCTGGGAACACTAAAAGAAAAATATACAATAAATAAACTGAAATACTTTCAGATGGGTTTGTATTTTTTAGGGACCAGTCTGAGAAGGAAATTGTGATTTCTACTTGTAAATTTATAAAAGTAAGTGACCTTTACCAGCTAGATATAACCTTTTTAAAGTCCAAATCAGGACATTTTGAGTCTGCACAGGGGTAGGGTTTGCAGACCACATGACATCTTGACGGTCACATTACATCTGATTATGATGAATATTTCTATGTATAATTGAATGAAATGAGTAGGTTGAGAAAAGGCCTGTTGCCCCATAAACAGTGATCAGAATAAAAACTACTTATTTTTCCCTGTCTTCCTAGTATCCTTTGTGACTTACCTAGCAGCAGTAATGTTTCCAGAGCACCACTTCAATGTGCAGCACCCAAGCAAAGGGTTAAACGTGCTCTTACTCCACAATGAGATATACAGCATTGTTACCTGAGTGGTAATGCACCATTTATCTTTCTGTTGCCTCGTTTCTCGAGACCTTGTATGAGATCTTCCCATCCCTACATTTCACGGTAATTGTCCCTCCCTTCCAGCAGCGTTATTGAATGTGTCAGCCAGTCCTCTTAATTCACACACTCTGCGTAAATGCCCGGCTTCGGTCATTTTAATTATGTTGGTTGTCAGAGAGGCCGAGCTGAAAGTCTAATTATACAACCAAGACGGGCAGGCACATAGCTCACCCTATCTACAGCTGGACATTACTAATATTATATACTGTATGTAGTTGTTGCTGCACTGTTCTTTTTTTTTTATCAGTTTTTAGTGTTTGCAGTATAGTCATTCTCCCATACAATGCTCATTGAAATTGCAGAATGGTTTGCCGTCTGTTCACGTGTCTCTCATGCACAGCATAAAGCCAGATTGTGGAAATAGAGCTTTTATACCTGCATTTATAATGCAGGCTGAGGTGAGGAATGCTGCTAACCTGCCTTTCTCCTTCTCTGCCTTTGGTACAAAGCCAATGTGATTATCAACAGCTTTGTCACTTGAGACAGATGCTACTTGATCGCTTCACCCTTTTAAATCGGGCTAACAGCATATAGCAACCAGTCTCTGCACGCCGAAATACCTACCTCCCAAAAAACTTGCCCGAGATACAAAAATAAACAATTTTACCATATACTATACAATTTACTGGTTCTGTCCCCAGTCTATCAATGCAGATCTTTGTTCTGATTGTGATGTCAATGGTGTTATCACCAGTGACTGTGTTATTGGTTAATTCTCCCTATTTCCTGTGTATGTCCCTGTCGGGCCCCCCAGGGCTCTTTGTGTTGACACCCCGACTCCACTGTTATGAAGAGAGACGCAGGTCGGCGATTGCAGCAGATCGTTGCTATCTAGTTGTTTGACTTTCAACATGTTGAAAGACAACGATCAGCCGACATTGTTCGTGTCGGCTGATCGTTGTCTTCTAACACACAAGACAATGATCAGCCATAACGGTTAATAATCGTTTTGTGTAACAGGGCCTTAAAGGGGTAGTGCGGCGGTAAAGAATTATTTACAGAATAACACACATTACAAAGTTATACAACTTTGTAATGTATGTTATGTCTGTGAATGGCCCCCTTCCCCGTGTCCCACCACCACCACCCGTGTACCCGGAAGTGTGGTGCGCTATACATACCTGTCACGTGACGACTCGTCTCCGATCTTCAGTCTGCGATGCCGTCTTCGGCCGGCCGGGCCGAATCCCTCTGAGCTAAATTTGAAGCAGAGAGGTGGGCACCACTAATGATAAATAGTAGTTTGTAGGGTGGCGCCTACTACCCTAGGAAAAATACATGCATGTGCAAAAGAAAAAGAGAGAACCCTACGGTATACAAATGAGGCGCACACCTGGAATATTATACAAAAATAGCTTTATTAAACCGGCTACAAACAGGTTAAAAACATCTAAAATCCAAACAACGGCATCCTCCTAGGATACAGGAGGATGCTCACTGTTACACCACTATGCTCAATGGGCTATACAGGGACTAGAGCAATGCATCCCGCAATATGTTCAATACACAAGGTAAGCATAATACACAATGGCATACAGTAAATACCACCTGAGTATGAGTAGTCCCAGTGTAACAGCGAGCCAGATACCCCACGCGTATCGCCGCTACCCGGCGGCTTCGTCAGGAATCCCTCCGAGCGTCCTGAGTGCCGGCCGCCCTCTTGAGCGTCATCAGATGCTCAGCCGCGATTGGCTGAGCACAGTTATGCTCAGCCAGTCGCGGCTGGGCAGCCGATGATGCTGAAGAGGGCGGCCGGCACTCAGGACGCTCGGAGGGATTCGAAGATTCGAAGACGACATCGCAGACTGAAGATCGGAGACGAGTCGGCACGTGACAGGTATGTATAGCGCACCACACTTCCGGGTACACGGGTGGGGTTGGTGGGACACGGGGAAGGGGGCCATTCACAGACATAACAAACATTACAAAGTTGTATAACTTTGTAATGTTTGTTATTCTGTCAATAATTCTTTACCGCCGCACTACACCCTTTAAGGTGCTAAGTGTAGTTCCCTGCGTCATGTGCTTTAATTCTATTTAAATCTTCCCATTACAGTAGTGACACAGCTTTACGGCTGTGTCTTTACAGTAGCGAGAAGAATAGAATAGGTTTGACGCTCCCAGCGTCATAATGATACATGACGCCAGGAGCTCCCGATGCCAGCCCACAGCTTCACGCTCCATATCATCCGTCATCTACAGAGAGTGTGCAGGCACTCTTAGCTCTTAAATATTGTTGAGGCCATTCACTTCCTCTAAAAGTGACTTGTTCAACTTAAGTTCTCAAGTCCAGTCCACAATGTTTTACCATCTTTATCCACATTTAACGTAAGTAAAGTTATACGACCTTCTCTATTAGTCTTGTCACTCTATCAGAAACTGTGAAACTAAAGCCAATGACGTAAAAGTGCTTCTTGGGAACCAGTGCCTCCTTGTTCTCTATTTTGCTTACCAGACTTGTAGCATTTGTGGCTGCACATAACTGAAATGTTAGTTTTTTGTGCGGCCTTATGGATTCCATACACTTCAATGCGATTGGCAAATTCATTAAATAACGGTTGTGGTTGCAAACCTGCAACTATGGCCGTTTAATAAATTTATACACTGTGTGAACTCAAACCGGTGACTACTTTTGCTGTATTCCAGTATCTGTGAATCATTAGAGACTAATATTGGATATGGGGGTCCCAGCCCATTCCATTAATGCACTTTAGCATAACCTCTGCCCCCGTGAGGCACTGTTTCCTAGACAGTGCCTTGAAGTTTATGTTACAGTACAATTATATAATTCCTTATGTCAGTAAAAGGAAAGATTCTAAACTGTTACTTTTTATAACAATGTGAAAAACTTCTAGTGTACATTTGCATTCTGGATTCCACTGTTTAATTACCGCCCGTCATCGATTTGTGTATTTGCTCCTTTGTCTGAGTGGATTTTCATCTGCAGCCAAGCAGTTTGACTACGGTGTTCATTAAACCTCGGAGAATTTAATTCGGAGAGAGCCTTCTTTATAGGATATTGACTTGGAAGCAGAAATAAGGCAGCACTGTTCTCTGTTCTCCATAGAGATGCTGGCAGGTTCTCCCTGCCTTGTCAGCTTTGCAGATTTGTGTTGCCGTCGGTATCAAAAAGGACATTACTGACTTAATCAGAGGCAGACAACTACCCCGAGGTCGTTCACAGCTTCTCTGACTCTGGAGATAAAGAGGAAAAGTTAATTTGGCAATTATGGGACTTAAAAAAAAAAAAGTTTTATTTTATGAAAGGGATAGACTGCTCTTTTATTCACTCTAGTTTGAGGCTGATATGGGCACAATACTAGAATTTAGTACTAGAGAAAGCAAAGAGCTGACCGCTTACATAGTAACATAGTATGTAAAGCTGAAAAACATCTGTCTGTACAGTTCAGCCTATCACCCTACAGTGTTGACCTAGAGGAAGGGCCCTTGACATTGAGCATTGGGTCATTTGACTTTTGTGGCTTCATTACTTAGTGTTCATTACATAAACATTACATTGAATTCCTTAGTACAAAGCAGTTTTCAGTGAAAAGACTGCAGTATACCCTAATCTAACCCAATAAATGGGAGTTATTGGAAGAACTTGCTGCAAGGTGACAAAGACTACTACAGGTAGCCTAGAACCTCGGTTCTCGGTCCTCTGTGCATGAACCTAGGGGTAAACTCTGTGGGGTACAGACCAGCGTTTAACCTGCCTGACCTTTGCAGAGGAGGCGTACTCTGCTCCTGATTTACTAATAGGCAGTACAAAACATTTAATATAGGCTGGTTCCAACATTACTTTTACTCTCTTCCTACACCCCCTCCTAATCCCAAGAGATAGGGGTTTTACTAATGGGTTGACTTTCTGTACTTTCACTGCATAGCCCGGGGACTGGGGATTGTACTGCAAAACAGGGTGTGAATGGCAGGCTCACAATCACACCCCCTGAGCCTAGTATTCACTCCCTATTCTGCAGTAAAATTCCTGCTATTTAATAAAAATTGTAGATGGAACAGTACAACACAGATATTTTGGGAACAATAGGGCATAGCAAGAAGGAAAACTATTGGAATGAGGGCAGCTGAGTCTACAAAATTATCATTTAAAATTTATGACTGCCTCTTAAAAAATTCCACCATATTCCCTATGATGGGGCAGTTGTCTCATAGGGGTTTTTGCCTTCCTCTGGATCTACAAAGTAGGGTTTCTGTGGGTTGAACCTGATGGACTCTTATCTTGTTTCAACCTTATTAACTATGTCTCTATGTTACAAGGCATTGTTACCACTTGTTATAAAGTTTTACCCCTATTTATTTAACAAACTCAAGTCTTCCAGTACTTATCAGCTGTTGTATGTCCTGCAGGAAGTGGTGTATACTTGTCCTCATATGGTGTCGCTGGTGTCCCCCCATGACTGCAGAGCCTCCTCTTCCGAGACAAACTTGTTTTAGGAGTAACAGCCAATCACTGGCCACAGGATTTTTTTAGTCAGTGATTGGCTAAGCAGTCTGTATGACACAGTGCTCTCTACTGACACCTCTGTCAATGCCAGGAACTGTGCAGAGCAGAAGAGGTTTTCTATTGAAATTTGCTACTGATCTGGACATTTCCTGACATGGACAGAGGTGGCAGCAGAGAATGAGACTGGAAAGAATAAACCACATCCTGCAGGACATACAGCAGCTGATAAGTACAATCGGTATAATTTTCTGACACTAGTTTATTTAAAAACAATATTTTATCTCTGTTGTACCCCTTTATTGTTCCAGTATTTTTAAGAATAGTGTTTTGTTTATTTTGAATCATTTTTCTCACTATTATTACTTATTTTGGTGGCTGGAGTTTTTTTGTTTCTTAGTTGTTTAGTGGGATAACCCTTATAATCTTGTATTTGTTTGTATATATAATCCAATAACGTATGCATAAAGTTGTGAGATTTGTGCTTTGAGAAATCCCTCAATGAATTTATTATTCTGCCATTCCGTGTGTATGTGTCATGACTCGCCGTCTGTTTGTGCTGATTACAAATGTATTCCTCTCGTGGAGGTATTCTACACAGTAATATTTGCAGTAAATTAATTCTGCACGCTAGTGCACAGCAAGCCCTTTTGCTTTACAAGGCAGCATAGTGGTCTCAGCTGGGAGGCCGATCACTGTGTTATACTAGTCTTTTCTTTTATTCAAACTTCATGCATTCTCCCTTAGGTATAGTGATAGACTACCCAGCATCATTCACAACCATGATCTCTCAATCTACAAAATAATACCGCCTGCCATAAAAGCTAATGCTCACGTTAATTATCCTTTATTGGTGTGCCCTTGTGAGTAATTAAAATCAATTTCTAGGAAACTGTGTTTCCTGAGCCCGCAGTGTCCTGACTTGTGGTTTTCAACTTAGGAACTAAAGACGCAGCCAATTAGTTTCTGTCTGAGATCAGTGTTTGGGAGAACTTATGACATTTGCTGTTCCTCCCATTATATCGCAGTGGTAATAGCATAGTAAATTAAAAGGGCACCTGTCTCCATATCTTATTTTTTATTTCCTGTTAATAATAACAGTGCCCCCTGCCAGGACTGTATTTTCTGCAGTGTCAGGCCAGGTTCATACAATGTATTAATTTAGTTAACAACGGACGTTCTTTTCACTGAAAAGAATGGCCTTTGTTAATGAAATTAAAACATTTGCAACGATTTCAATGCAACTACTGCTGTAGTATAGACACACAGTATGCACTACGGCCGTTGTTGAACTGCGGCCACAGAAAATAGCTGGGCACACAATGTAAAGTACGGCTGCCGGTCATACTTTACATTTTGTGCAATGCTTAATTGGATTGTAGGCACACCCAAAGGTGCTCACAATCCAAATAGAAATAAAATAATGTGTAGGAGAAATTCAAGCACTTACCGATATCGTCTTCCAAATCTTTATTACACAGAAGTAATTGCAGGGAGGGGATGGTGGATCAGTGGAGGTGCAGGCGCGTGATGCAACTCTCCCTGCAACTACTTCTGTGTAATAAAGATTTGGAAGACGATATCGGTGAGTGCTTGAATTTCTCCTACACATTGTTTTGCATCTACCTTTTCTTCTGACCACCCCGTTGACCCCATACAAGATACACCATATGCTCCATCTTGTCCACCAGGGGTTTATGTTGTAAGCAGTGCGGGCTAGCTATACCTGTTATCAGAAATAAAATAATGTTCATCCGGCTGACGCAGGTGAACTTGCAAGACAGCAGCCAATGCTTGACGCTGCTAACAAAAGTCGGGCCAAACATCGGCCGTTGTCAATACACTGTGTGAATAAAAGTAAATTAGCTCTTAACTTATTATAAGGCCATATGGAGGCCTTAAGATTTAGTAAGTGCTAGAGATGAGCGCAACTCAAGCATGCTCGGCCGAACCCAGAAGTCTTGGCATTTAATTCCCGATGACTAAAGTGTAATGCAGCCCTAGTGTAGTGTGTGTATAGGGTAGTAATCCTACACAAAGTAACAAATGTCATTTAAAAGTGAAGAGATTAGAGTCGTCCGGTGGTCTATCCTTTTAAATATATTGCGGTTTGTGTGTATAAAACAATAAACATGTTAACCTTACGTGTACGCACTCTCTCGTGTCCTCATGTGGTGTCACTGGTGTCCCCCCATGACTGCAGAGCCTCCACTTCCAAGACAAACTTGTCTCAGTAGTGACAGCCCGCTCAGCCAATCACTGGCTGCAGGGTTTTCCCGTCTCAATCAGTGATTGGCTGATCAGGCTGTCTCTAATGAGACGAGTTCATCTCAGAAGTAGAGGCTCTGCAGTCAGCAGTGGACATTAGTCACACCACAGGAGGACACTGAGGGAGTACGGACAGGTAACATGTTTTATATTACAGCGTCAGGTGCACTTTAAAGGGAATGTGTCACCTTGATTTTTGTTTACTAATTAGAATTTTCTGACTATAATTCTTTTATTTCACTTTTTGTATTTTGTTATGGGAGGTCCCATTTTGATGTTTTTAACAGCATTTAGTGAAATGCTTTACAGACAGGCTCATGGACATAGATGACAAGAGACAGAGTCTGTCTCCTTGAGATGAATGTGAAGCATTACTTAGCGTGCTCTGTGACCTTTGAGGAGGTCATTGCACAGGAAGCTGCTATTGTCTCCTCTATCTACTGGCGTCACATGTCGCTGCAATGTTTTACAGATCACTTTACAGCAGTCTCCTCTTATCACCAAAGACAGTACAGGAAGTCATAGCTTAGTTTTAGACCCAAAGGTAAGAAATAAACCTCAAGATTTTATGGAAAAATTGAAAATTAGAAAAAATTACACCAAAATTCAAACATAAAAACAGTATTTAAACAATAAGTCATTTTCTGATGACACATTCCCTTTAAGGAAAGAAAGATCTTTACCTGCTAGGAGCTGGCATACAATTCAGCTACAACTTTTATGTCCGTTTGCAGGCATGAGTTCAGGTAAGTTCAGTCATAGTGAGAGGTCACGTGCCCTTTCGCCAAGCCCCACCCATGTTTTACATGGACAAATGGCATAAACACCCCTTAAAAAATGTTGGAGGTTTTGCATGAAAATTTAATTGATTCTCCCAATTGTAAGGATTTTAATAAGACTTTTATTAAGAAGTAACATTTTAGCAATTATACTTAAGCGAATGTACCATTAGATACATCACTTTTTTTTATATTACCGTTCCGTGCCGGCAAAGGGATTTTGGCACGGAATGCTGCCTGGGTCCTGCGCTCGGCGTAGTTTTCTTCTTGTGCACTGGCCGGACTCTATGCACTTTGTACATTCACACATACCTACTTCCAGATTTCATAGCATAGTATGTTTCTTTTTTATCTTTTAGAACTGACCAATTGGGCATGTTTGGGAAAAAGGAGTTTGACCTTTTGGCTCCAGTTGTTGACAGCTTTAGCCTGATGACTTATGACTATTCAAACCCAAACAGGTGAGTACTGTTTTGTTTTACAAAGTTTATGGACACACAAGTGTTACTGCTGATTAGTTTTTACATGAAAACCGCTTGCTTAATTCTGTGTCGGCCGTCTAGTGCTTACGAAAAGTCTCCTACCCATTTAGGCTGCGTGTCGCACTCCTATACAGTACAGGGGCAGGGAATCCGGTGTTAGGCTATGTACATTGTGTTTTAGTGTAGCATGTCACAAAATATGTATACAGGAGCAAAGACTTTGTATTACTGAACTCGCTGTTCCTTTGAGCTGCTACACATATTATATATGCAAGGCTGCTCAATATGCAGGGGGAGTTGGTGCTGTCCCCTCAAATTCTGTGTAATCTGCTACCAGAGCCTAGATGAGCGGGAGATTGCACAGCCCTTGAGGGCTGATGGCCTTGCTGCCAATAAGGAATACTGTTGCCATGAGGGGGGTCAAGGTTTAGATGGGTGATATGTGTCAAAGTAACATCCACATGTCAATAGGCCACATTGCCTAGCAGAACATTACTTTTTGGCTTTTGCTGCCTTGTCTTTTTCCCATACAGCATCCTGATCCCATCTCTTCCCCAGGTAACACACCTGATGTAAAGGAAATTTTTTTTTGTTAGACCAGGCCACCTTGTTTCATTATTCCGAGTTCTGTATTGGAGTCTGACATTGTAGGTGTTTTCTTTGGCAGACGGGGTAGCTATGAACTCTGACTGGTCTATGGGGTCAATGCTCCATATCCTCCAAGCGGCAATCTGCTGTGTTTTCTGACAACTTTATTTATTTATTATTGTAGCCAGACATAATTTTTTCAGCAATTTGTGCGATAGCTAGTCTTAGTTCACTATGACCCTGTTGTAGGTTGTCCTCCTTTGGTCCACTTTTGGTAGATACTAACTAGCACATATTGGGGACACCCCACACAGCCTGCCATTTAGGAGATGCTCTGGTCCAGTCATCTAGCCATCACAACTTGGTCCTTCAGATTCTTATAGTTTGCTATTTTTTTTACTTCTTCCAAACTCAGCCGCAAGAAGTGACTGTTGATTTGTTGCCTAATATATTTTACCCCATGACAGGCGCTCTTACAAGACAATCAATTTTATTCACTTTACCTGCTTGTGGTTTTAATGTTGTGTCCGATCGGTGTACTCTTCAGGGGAAAGCTATAAAATCCTTTTGTTCGCTACTTAATTTGAAAAGCTGCCTGCCATTTTTTAATAATGTGACCAAGTTCTCTTGTCGGCCTATGCATTGGGGCATTACTCCTTTATGATACGTCCTTTTTCATCTAACAAGTCCAAACAGCTCGTGCCTCAGCCTCATTAGGGGGCTGGGGGTATTTTCTGTGTGAAACAAAAGTCTCCCATAAAAGAAAATTACATTATACTTTTTAAAGGAGCTATACTAAGGATTAGACCTGCAGGGGTCAAATGGTGTTTATTGGTGTTTTGAACAGAATGATGATCTTTTCTTCTACATTGTGCATATAGTTTGTTAAGGTGATGGATGGAAAGGACTACAAAAAAAAAGAGAGCATGAAGAGAGAATAAAGTGAGCATGCGCCTTGCCACTGTGTTTGCTCAGGAGACAATTGTCATTTGTTCTTGGGATTGAAGGGGGTCCTAGCTAGTTATCCTGTATATATATATATATATATATATATATATATATAAAATAACTTTGCATCATGGGATAGCTTCATAATTCTAAATTAAAGGGTTATTTACAGAGCAGAAAAGGTTCTACCCCTTCTGCTCATCTGTGCTCCACTTCCTTCCGTCTCTGCTGATAACTTCCGCAGACTAGAGGAGGCAGGAGCATGTTGTGAGAAATGATCAATAGCTGCCTGATCCAACCAATGTCACAGCAACATTGACCAGCTCCTGGACCTTTTCTGCTCTCCAGATTGTGTTCACACGTAACTGATCCCCAGCGGATTTCACGCTGCAAATTCCGCTGCTGATCCCTTCACTGTGACTTACAATACGATTACATAATTGCAGCAGAATTGTCATCCCGCTGAGGGTATGTAAAAGGCAGCCCCCTTAACCCTCTTTCCCCCCCCCCCGCAGCTCGGTGCTTACATTATGGTGCACTCTTGCTTGCTTCGGGGCTCCTGGCATCTGGGCGTTCTGCTCAGCCAATCGGTGCGCTACCCTGCTGCAGCCACTGAGCGGGATGTCCAGGCTCTGGGAGTCCCCAAAGCAAACTGGAGCGCAGACCTGGTAATGTATGCACCAGGCAACGAGGGTTAAGGGGGCTGCCTTTTACATACTCGCAATGGAATAGCAGCGTGAAATCCACAGCGGACCGGTTATGTGTAAACTCACCCTCAAGCTTAGCTGCACTACCACATTCAACCTACTGACTACTACGGCAATGTCTTTGAAGTAAACAACTACGTGGACATCCCCTTTTAACATTTAGATCTTTGAGTCTGCTCAGAAATGTGGAAACAAGCATTTTTCAAGGAACCACTCCGTATGTCCGGTCAGATAAAGATTTATCTTTGAAAAGCAATATATTCCACTTTAAAGCTTCATGAGGCAAAGTATCAAATGGGTTTAGCTGTTCAATAGCAAATTACAGTATAACCGAAATAGCAAAAAAAAAATACTGACATTATAGATTTTATCTTGCAAATACAATACGAGGTTTTATCTGTAATATCAGCTGGGATATGGGAAATGAGTAATGTATTGTTCTTATTGTCACAGAAGAGTGGAGTAACCCAAAGGAGATGCAGGCTGGGAGCTGAGTAATCATTTACTTTCTGGAATTCCCAGGATTTCAAATAAGAAGGTTATTTTCAGCCATAGCTGAATATAAAGATGTGGACGTTTTGTCCTAACGCCTATTGATTGCCTACAGAAAATACTTTCCGAGTTCATTCATGTTATTTTTAAGGAACTGTTAAGTTATTATAGTACCAAAAAAGTCACCTTTCTCCTGCTAAAATCTTCCTAGCAATGTCTTCAGTAGCCTATGAAGGGTTACAGAGACTTGCAGGCGGCTCATTTCATCATTTAACCGCTCTGGGATATTTAATTTAGCCGGACTATGATTGAGGAAATTGAGGAACTCTTGCAATTTGCTCTGTCTGCTAGGTCCGTGAAACGACCCCAATATTAGAATATCATATTACCATTTACACTCTGCTACATGGACTGCTCTCTGAATGTTGGAAATGTGAAAGGAACTTGGTTTAATGGAGACGGTCTAGTTTATATGCAAACTCCTAACCTGTATCTGTTTGGTATTGGGTATCTGCCATCTAGCATGAGGGGTGGGTGACAGACCTCATCAGAGGTCAGACTGTGCATTCATTATTAGAGAGATGATGTGCCATTTTCTAGGATAGGAATTGGAAATTCATTAGGAGAATGTAGTGTTCAGCATACGGCTGTATCCAACTTCAAGGAGTTACAACTAATCACCTATCCACAAGTGATAAATGAATGGGGGACTGACCACTGGAACTTTCACGAATCGCAAAAACAGGGTCTCTTGTTTCCCCTGTTTGAATGGAGTGGCAGACGATTATGAGGGCTCCAACTTTACACACTGTCCATAGGACCTGTTGGAGATGAGTACAGCCCTCAGCTAGGTTCAGCAGTTCCATAGAATTGAGGGAATCAGCCTTGTCCTTACTTGAATGCTGTTACATTTAAAGGGGTTATCCAGCGAAAATCTTTTTCTTGTAAATCAACTGGTTTCAGAAAGTTATATAGATTTCTAGTTTAGTTCTATTTAAAAATCGCATTCTTCCCATACTTATCAGTTCTTTTCAGTCTAACACAGTGCTGTCTGCTGCCACTTCTGTCCTAGACATGAACTGTACAGAGCAGCAACAAATCCCCATAGAAAACCTCTCCTGCTCCGGACAGTTCCTGTCTCGGACAGAGATGTCAGTAGAGAGCACTGTGTCAGACAGGATTAAAAACATTTCCTTCAGGACATACAGCAGCCGAAAAGTATGGAAATACTCTAGGTTTTTAAATAGATGTAAATTACAAATCTATATTTCAGTTGATTTAAAAAACGAAAAATTTTTTGCTGGATAACCCATTTAAACAGAGACAGTCAAGACCCCATTCCCATAATCAGGGAATTGCTGCCTGCTTTGATCCCACAAGTCATTTACTTATCATATATCTTTGTGCCTTTACACAGAGAGATTTATCTGACAGATTTTGGAAGCCAAAGCCAGGAATGGATTTGAGAAGAAGAGAAATCTCAGTCTTTCCTTTATGACCTGTTCCCTGTTTATAGTCGGTTCTTGTCTTTGGCTTCAAAGATCTGTCAGTTAAATCTCTCTGTGTAAACGCACCATTGCATAGATAAATTATCTTGGAAGAACTCTTTTAAAGGGTATGATCATCTTTGCAACCCTTATGTTGTGGCAATCATAGGATAGTTCTAAAGATGAACCTACCCAGTGTTTTTTGGGGGAGACTTATCAAACATGGTGTAAAGTGAAACTGGCTCAGTTGCCCCTAGCAACCAATCAGATTCCAGCTTTAATTTTCCAAAGATTCTGTGAGGAATGAAAGGTGGAATCTGATTGGTTGCTAGGGGCAACTGAGCCAGTTTCACTGTACACCATGTTTGATAAATCTCCCTTATGTCTACTTGTCCTTTGCAGCTCCATTGTCTCCATAGTAACAGACTACAGGAAAATGTTGGGAAGTCTGATTGTGCAGTTGTATTCCCTTCCAGCTGCCCCATACTTCTTACTGTCTGAATAAATTAGTAACAAACAGGGAGCAAAAGAGAGTTCAACTAGAGAACCTGACTGTTGCTGGTTTGTTTCTAGTCTTCTACCACATTGATCGGCACAGGAGCTGTAAACACAGAAACATTTTGTGTTTGTATACTTTAATAATAATTTATTATACCTTATTTTACTCTATTACCATAAATCCATGTTTTATAAGTTTCTTTCTGTTGATCTAAACCAACAAAAGAGCTTTTCAAAGATTTCCCAGCATGCAGCGCTCTCCTTTAACCTTATGCTACAGTGGAAGAAGTCTGCATTGTTCTTCAGTATTGGACTAATGCTCTTTCTGAGCTTGAACCTGCACACATTCAAGCAGGTTATCGAGCCTTTCAGATATGACATTCTTCTCATTATTCCAAGTCACAGCAGGTTGTGCGGACAGCCCGGGCTTCCAGGGTGTGATAGACAGGTTAGATAAGCCCTTAGGAATCAACCTGGCAATGCACAGATGGTCATAGTCTTCCTTATTGATGTTCTTGCTTCTGCAAAAATGACTCTCAAATGTCCTCAATCACTCTGACTGTGTCCAGAGGCTGCAGCTGCTCTTGCAGAATGTTCTATTAAACTACGGTCAAACTGCAGCCAGCACTGTATGTACGGTATGTCTGCGGTCACCTGCTCCTGGTACTTTGCTCCATCTTCAGTGATGTGAATGACAAGTAAAGCCCCTTATTGCACCTCCGCCCTTCTCCCTATCGTGTCTGCTGTGCTAGGCGCTCAGATGTGAAGAAGCGATCAATGCCTTTCCCTTTTTAGATTGAGGTCAATGCTTGAACAGTTTGCAAATAAAATATGCATTAAACTGTGTAAGCTGAAAAATGGAAACACAGGCTCGAAAAGCTCCTATAGAAAGTGACACCGTATTTCTATATTATTATCCTTGACAATACATTTTATATAACTGATTGTTACGTTGTATGTAATGAAAAGATTTGTGGTTATACTTTTATTCACCTTTCTAGAAAAAAATTCATATATATATATATATATATATATATATATATATATATATATATACACTGATTAAAAGTTCTGCAATTTTTCCAATGTTGCCTTCTGTATGAATTCTTTTACAGTTTTCAAGATCAAAGATCTCTGCTGCCATTTTATAGGAGCTTCTTTACTTCCAGTGGATAAGGCCGAACTTACACACAGCGGTAAAATCCTGCTGCTGCCGCATGTGTTTGATCATTGCTGCCCGCTCCTGGAGTTACTGCATTAAACAGCAGAAGCCTATACTTACATATTGTGATTTTGATGTATTTTGCTGAAATGACAGGAGTCGCAATAAAATAGGACCGTTTTTGTAGCAATTTTTCCTAAATCGTGGCAAAGAACAGAAATATTTGAACACAGCCTAGAGTTGAGATGCTGGCCTCTTTTATTAGGTAATCTCAAGCGCTAGTGGATAGCTGTTACAGCCACAGGCTGCATGTAATAAGGGTGCCTGTACACAGAGAGATTTATCTTGCAGATTTTTGCAGCCAAAGCCAAGAACAGACTATAAAAAGGAGCAGGTCATAAAGGAAAGACTGAGATTCCTCTCTTCATATCTATTCCTAGCTTTGGCTTAAAAAAATCTGTCAGATAAATCTCTTTGTGTAAACGTACCCTAAGGGTACTATTACACGGAACGATAATCGGCCGAATTGGCCCGATTTGGCCGATTATCGCTCTGTGTAATAAATGCAACGATCAGCCGATGACAACGATCATCGGCTGATCGTTGATATAGGTTAGACCCTATTTTCGTTGGGCGCTGACCGCGCACCGCTGCTTGTAATAGCGGTGCGTGGCCGGCGACTAACGATATACATTACCTATCTACGTTCCAGGGCTGCTCCTGCCGTCCGCTTCTCCCGGGGTCCCACGCGCGCTCTAGCTTCACAGAGGCCTGTCAGCTGATAGGCCGCTCAGCCAATCACAGGTCGCGGCGGTCCCGGCCTGTGATTGGCTTAGCGGCCTACCAGCTGACAGGCCGCTGTGAAGCTAGAGCGCGCACGGGACCCCGGGAGAAGTGGAACGTGGATGGGTAATGTATGCCAGTTTAGCAAGGGCTGCAAGGACATCGGTAACTATGTCCTTGCAGCTCTTGTCAAACGATTATTGGGCCGTGTAATAGGCCCAGTAAACGAGCAACAATCTAGCAGATCGGCTCTTGCTTACAGGTATTATCGGGCCCTGCTCGGCCCGTGTAATACCACCCTAAGAGCCGCCTTAGATTTTTCCTGGTCTTTTCATGGACGGACAGGTACTGGCTTTGGTATACATCTGTATGGTAACTTACAGCACCTGTATTCTCATGATCTGGGCGTATAAAATTTCCTATAAAATAACAGCAAGCAAAGATCATGAGAAAAGAAAAGAATTCATAGAGGGAAAAAAAATTCCCAATTGTATATTTGCTTATTGCTTATCAGTGCTGCTGGGGGCAGGATTTTGGCAGAATCTGTCTCCTTCTCCTTCTGGCAGCCGACAATAGAGTTCCCTCTTTCTCAGAAAAAAGATTCTTCACAGCTTTACTGCCACTCTGTTGCAGAGCCTTTGCTTTTTCCCTGACAAGCAGTAGAAAGCCAATGCTGGTGACTGCTGTACAGAGAACATAGGATGCAGAGAACAGAGAATCATTCTGCTTGTACGGCAGCCTCAGAAGTCTCCAATAGCGCAGAGGATTTAGGCCTTTTAGAACTAAATTTGGCATTTTTTTCTGTATTGGAGGCTCAATTCTGGTTTTGACTAAACACTGACCAACTACAGCAATAGTAGAAAAAAGAAGGGGAGATACATCTCACCAGTTAGTAGATACAGCAACAACAGGTAGGGCTGAGGAGGGTGCTCGATCTTCAGGGCGTTGGCCAGACGCCGTATGCAAAGCTTAGCTGAAGGAAGAGGGTGTAGAAGTCGGCACTCCTGGACGTAGAAGTTTAAAATGTAACTTTTATTCGTGCATATTAGAATCTGGCGGTTAGCATAGCAGGACCTACGCGTTTCGCGCTACTGCGCTTAATCATGGTCTAAAGATAAATGGATATTGCAACGAATAAAAACAGGTGACCAGCCAATGAAAAGATCCCTACGTCATGCATCATGTGCTTGAGAAGCACAGGTGTAGCATGAATTAAAACTCCCACTCATTGCGTATATGCCTGGATAAATTCCAATATATTTATAAAGTGAAAGTAAATGCTAAGTTACAAATAATGATAAAGTAGGGATGCCTAGTATCCAAACTAAATATCATTTCGGCCTCCTTGTGTAAAACCTGTTTATGCCAGTCACCTCCTCTCAGTGGTTTCTTAACCCTTATGATGGCGTATGTGCTGAAGGTGCTGACATCCCCTTTATGTGTCTCAATAAAATGTTTTGCTGCCCCCGATATGTTAGTCCTGTGTTGCTTTCTAATACTCGTGAGATGTTCACTGATACGTTGCTTGTATTTTCTTGTAGTACATCCCACATAAGACAAATTACAAGTAGTGCAATTGATAATGTAAATTACATGATCACTGTTCAGAAAATCACCTGTCTCATAATCTGTTTGTATTGGGGTGAATCAAACAAAAAATGTAATAGTCGATATTCTACCCCGTGCATAAAGCAAGTGCAAATGTAATACATATGGGGATATCCTACTGGGTGCTACAACAGCAAAACAATACATATACACCTACAAAGAAATACTGTACCCAGACGTAATATAATCGCAAAAAGATATTTTATTGGTCACAAACAAAAATAAATATAAAAATGCAATAAAATCGCAAAATGAATCAGAACAGATGATTACAGAAAACACATGGGTAAAGTGCATATACTAAAGTGCCGGCATATAACAAGAATGTGCAAAAATGCAAGTGCTACAAATAAAATGCCTGGCACAATAAATATTTAAGTCTACATATTCAGCAGGGGTTCATTGCAGTAAACAACATATACCAAATAATCATAAACTAATGTCATAAAGAACACCGCTACTGAGACATTACCTAAAGTGCTGGTTCACACAATACCTATGAGGTGCGCCCCGACGCGCGTTTCGGCAACACGCCTTTCTCGAGGGGTTTGGTAAGGATTGTGTATCTGATTCAGTCAGAAGATTTGGTTGAGACATAGTGTAAAAGAGGCGGGACAAGACCTAAACAAAATCATAATCCCAAGAAAAACAACAATAAACAGACAAAAAACGCATACGACGTGCGGGGAGAAAACACAGACACCGCCCAACGTTACCCTGCACGGGAAAGATGCAGGAGGGCTTATTTATCATCCCGTCTGAACAAACACAAACTAGGACACCTTTTATTCCTGACAGATTTACACCTATGTCTGAACAACAACAAACCAGGACACCTATTATACTTGACAAACCCACACTTACCTTAAATTCATCAACAACGTTTCCCATGCAATTGGAGAGTTCCACCTCAATACATAACACTAATGATCATGAGATATTAAACTTGTCATCTTTTCAACTCAACCAGGATCACAAAAACATACTGAAGAAGGGTCTCACCTTTGTGCCATCTAGTCATTTTGACATGTTTCATACCCTTATGGATATCAACCGCTTTGCTAGATTGCTCACAGTCAAAAGACATTTTTTTCATTCCTGTTTAGAGCCTTCATCCATACTTATGAATGAACATAGTGCAACTAATAATGAATTTGTGGAATTGTTCTTCCAGGATCAAGTAGATCTTCTTCACTTAATTGAGCTTGGCATAGATGGCACTACTGAACGGCAGGGACAAATACACAATGTACCTATCATGGCCTCTAATCCTTCTTTTTACCCGTTTAAATCTCGTGTGGAGGCGCTAGACCACTTCCAATATGCCATGGAACGAGACCTAAAGAAATTATCGACAAGCTCTACTCAGAACAACATTACAAGTCGGGAGAGAAATGCAATAAAGGAATTACAGGCCAACAAAAATTTGATAATCAAGATGGCCGATAAGGGCGAGAGATTGTGCTACTTGACCGCACATCCTATTGTGACAGTGCTTATAAAATTCTTGATGATGTCACAACTTACCGCAGGCTACAGTCTGATCCCACTCTGGTCTTTAGGGAGAGTTTGTCCAATATAGTTCAGGAGGGAATAGCACTAGGCATTATGGAGGAGAAACAATACAATTATTTTGTCCCTGCTGCTCCCACATTGCCGATATTTTATGGCCTATCGAAAATTCATAAGGGAGCCAACCCCCCTCCTTTGCGCCCTATTATTTCAGGGGTTAACTCCCTCAATGAAAAAGTATGTGCCTGGTTGGACTCGCTGCTCCAGCCACTGGCAGTGAGGGTACCAGGGTACCTTAAGGACTCAGGTTCAGTGTTGAACATTTTCAAAAACTTTATGTGAAATTCTTATTTTTCTTGGTTGAGTTGCGATGTGACAGCTTTATATTCGTCTATACCTCATGACTTAGCGATTGTAGCTTTGTCACATCATTTGTACAAATATAGTAGGTATAGTCACGAATTAAAAGAATTCATTGTTGACTTAACTACATATTTATTAAAACATAACTATTTTTCTTTCAACAATGAATTCTTTTTGCAGACCAAAGGAGCCCCTATGGGGGCTAGGTTCTCCTCAACTTTAGCAGGTCTTTACATGGCCTGGTGGGGGGAGCAATTCATCTTCACCCCCACAAATCCATTCATCCATAGCATCATATGGTATGGTCGTTTCATAGACGATCTGCTCTTGGTTTGGGGGGGTGAGGAGGAGGAGGCATGTCAGTTTGTCCAATACATAAAAAACAATGTATTCAATTTATCCTTCACACATTATTTCCACAAAACAGAAATTACCTTTTTGGACATTAACCTGCAAGCCTCGATCTCCAAAAAAGCTGTCATCACCTCTGTCTTCCGCAAGCCTACTGCGGGAAACACCATACAAGCTATTCCGCTTGGGGAATTTACTAGGGTGAAGCGTATTTGTTCAGACAGTGCGGTTTTTGAAACCCAATGTAAAGAAACTGCAACTCGCTTAATGAAAAGAGGCTATAGCAGACAAATAATACAAAGAGCCCAAAAAATTGTTTTCACTAAAAACCGTCACTCACTGCTGTAAAATCTGTCAGAAATGTACAATGTAACAGGAGCCACCTACTCCGATCACATGCTCCACCACATACTCACCCCAATACAAACAGAATGCAGACATCCTTAAGAAAAATATCTCTATTTTACGACAGGATGAAACTCTGTCCGAGATCTTGAACCAAGGTTTTAGATGTGTACTACGCAGGGGTAGATCGCTGGGGGACCTGTTGTCGTCAAGTATGCTGCACCCTGAAATACCGCACACCAGCCGTAAACTTACGGGCTGTTACAAATGCAGAGACATTCGTTGCCCAATTTGCAAGTTTGTGACCCATAACAAAAGAACTTTCAGTGATAGTTCCAGGGAAAGAACTTATGAGATAAGTGATTTTCTGAACTGCAACAGTAATCACGTAATTTACATTATCAATTGCACTACTTGTAATTTGTCTTATGTGGGATGTACTACAAGAAAATACAAGCAACGTATCAGTGAACATCTCACAAGTATTAGAAAGCAACACAGGACTAACATATCGGGGGCAGCAAAACATTTTTTTGAGACACATAAAGGGGATGTCAGCGCCTTCAGCACATACGCCATCATAAGGGTTCAGAAACCACTAAGAGGAGGTGACTGGCATAAACAGGTTTTACACAAGGAGGCAGAAATGATATTTCGTTTGGATACTAGGCATCCCAAAGGTCTCAACTACAGAAATGACCTACTTTATCATTATTTGTAACTTAGCATTTACTTTTACTTTATAAATATATTGGAATTTATCCAGGCATATACGCAATGAGTGGGAGTTTTAATTCATGCTACACCTGTGCTTCTCAAGCACATGATCCATGACGTAGGGATCTTGTCATTGGCTGGTCACCTGTTTTTATTCGTTACAATATCCATTTATCTTTAGACTATGATTAAGCGCAGTAGTGCGAAACGCGTAGGTCCTGCTATGCTAACCGCCAGATTTTAATATGCACGAATAAAAGTAAAATTTTAAACGTCCAGGAGTGCCGACTTCTACACCCTCTTCCTTCAACTGACCAACTACAACTACACATTGACAAACTTTAAGGTGTGAACGGAGCCTAAGAGTATGTTCACACTGAGGAATAAGTGAGTAATTTTAAGTGGAACCCACGCTTAATTTTACACATATTCTACTTGCTATTCTGCCTGTAAAATATGTACAGACAAGTGTCCCATTGTGTTCAATGGAATTTCCACTCTGTTGTTCACACGGTAGAATTTACACGTGGAATGTTCTACCCCAGATTCCCCTAGAGAAATACCATAGAAGTTATTGAGGCTTTGAATTTCTGCTTTACGCTATCATTCCACTCAAATTCCACGCCTATTATGCCAAAGAGGAAGAAGAGTACATTTCAAGCAGAGAAGTGTGAACATTTAGTGTAAACATACCCATAGAGTGTAAATGCCATGTAAACTTTCTCAACTATTCAGAAAAAACGGAAAAAAAAAAGCCACTTAGGGTAGAGGCAAAAAGAATGTGTAGTTATGTTCCAGGGATTTCTTACAGGGTCACACTGTTTCTTGTCTTTTAGGCCAGGTCCTAACTCCCCAATCTCATGGGTGCAGGCATGTGTACAGATTCTAGATCCTGAATCAAAATGGAGAAAGAAGATCCTCCTTGGGCTGCACTTTTATGGGATGGACTATTCTGCTCTTGGTGCATCTGGTGAACCAATCCTTGGGAGCAAGTAAGAACAAATTTCTTTTTTCAATAGTATTGAGTTTGTGACTTAAAGGACAACTCCCGCGGGACCCCCCCCCCCCCAAAAAAAAAAAACACAGACACCATACTCACCATCCCTCCGGTGACGATCGCCACTCCATTCGCCCGCCGTCCGCCTCACCGTCACCGCCGTCCGCCGTCCAGCGATGTCTCTGATTTCCGGGTCCTGGGGATGGAAAAGGCTGCCAGTGCGCTTGCCTTTTTATTGGCTGGAGCGCATCACATGGCTTCCAGCAACCTCAGCCCATCAGGGCTGACGAAGCTGGAAGCCATGTGATGCGCTCCAGCCAATGAAAAGGCTGCTGGTGCGCATGTGCACCAGCAGCCTTTTCCGTCCCATTCACTCTCTATGAAGACGCCGAGGAGGAAGAAGACCCGGACCGCCCCCCGGCTCTGACGTCGTCACCAGATGCCGCCCGGGAGAAGAGGACCGTGACGATTGTAATAGGTAATGTATATATTCTTTAACTTCCGGGCGGGGGGGGTCGGGGGTCCGAAAGTGGGGGAAGGGGGCCAGACCGGGTATTTAACCACATTACAAAGTTATATAACTTTGTAATGTGTGTTAAATAAGCTAAAAAAAAATTTCGTGGGAGTTGTCCTTTAAGAAAAAAAACTTAAAAAATCGACTGCATTATATATTTATATATACTGTATATTTAATCTGTTTAAATTTTAGATTTCATATGCAGAAAATGATATAGTGATGTTTTTCTGCTCGTTGTTTTTTTTTTTTTTTGCTATCTCTGAAAGGTTATACAAAACTATCATCTCTGCTTGCTCCTATAACAAAAGCAAGATGCTGTTACTATAATTGTTTCACTTATTTGTATCTGGGAAGAAATCAGCATAGCTCTGAGCACAAAACAGCAGATTCGGGCCGATCGGCTTCTCCGTTATCTGCTTGAAAAATAGCTCTTTCAGAATTACTTTGCAGCAGCATGATTCTGCTGCTACTTTGTATATTTTAGATGCCACCTAGTACAGCGGACCTTGCTATTTGTCAATGCTGCTGATATATATTGTAGCATAATGTGAGAAGCCACAATACACATTCTATACACAAACGGTAACTGCTCCCTCAGCGCTCACTGTAAACATGTCATAAATAGAACAGCCACCATGGAAAGTGGGTTTTGGAGAAACATTGGAGGTGATGTATACGGAAATTACAGTATGCAATATGTACAAATGCTTGCTAACCATTTAGACACCCATAAGCAACTTTGCTGCAATTGTTCGGTTTTCTTTTACAGTTTATGTTCTCCAGTGTCATACATTCTCATATTATAAAAATGAATGGTATTCCAGCTTTCTTTTCAAAATGGAACTTTTTGGAGTTGACTTGATATTTTAGGTCTTTTCTTAGCTCTTTTTTTTTTGCACAAATCATCTATGCCATTATGACCAAATGTTAGACCTCTTGCAAGCCCCTATACTGTACATTCCGCAGTAGTTTGATAGGAATCATTATTACTTATCTGGCACGTATGCAGAGTTACAGCTGCCGTAACCGAGTAAAAGGACCAGCTACATGGAACCAGTTGGTTGTAGGAGATTGGCAGTGATAATGGTGTTTGGTAGCTGGTAATGAGTGAAGTTCCTATATGAAGCACCCTATGTATCATATTACAGAATGATCTGATGTGTTGGAGGAGCTTTTCCTCTGAAGAGGGAATCCTGTTTAGACCAGTGTAATGTGAATAGGTGAGATAAGTATCTAGTCTTTTCTTCCTCCATTAGCTAGACCTCCCCATTTAGGACTACCCTAAAGGGGTTACCCAGTGCTACAAAAACATGGCCACTTTCTTTCAGAGACAACACGACTCTTGTCTCCAGTTCTGGTGCTGTTTGCAATTAAGCTCCATTCACTTCAATGGAACTGAGCAGCAAAACCCCGCCCAAGCTGGAGACAAGAGTGGAGCTGTCTCTGGAAGAAGGTGGGCATGTTTTTGTAGCGCTGGATAACCCCTTTAAAGTAAATGTACCATCAGGTACATGCTTTAAGTTTTTTACATGAATAGATCAGTGCCGGTGAGGGCACCAGCACCAGCACCCAGTTCCTATGCAAGGCGCCGGTCTATTATGGGTACACTCGCATAACACCACCAGCCAGAGACAATGCCCAACCTACACATTCATCTTTCTGGAGCAGGAAGTGTAATATTTGAGACCTACATGACAAAAAACAGGCCCTTAGTCAAACCTATGTGTAAGAGAAACACCAGCCCCACCTACCAGACCTGCCAGTCCCTGACCAATACACAGACATGACACCCTAGCTGAGCTCATACAAAGCAATGCAATTAATAGTAAATTTATTCTGTTTAAGATTATTGTCCAGTGCGTCATACAAATGTGATATTTTCTAGAATAAAAAATCCTATGTGCAACCAGTAAACCAGCAAGCAATGCTGGAAGATGTCGTCTCTAATTGCAGAATTGTAAATACAGCTCTGGATCTGACAGATGCTGTGACTGGGAATGTATTTACAGAGTTCCCCGGTATATTGTTTATCCTGCATCCATTACCGATGCCACGCCGTATGTTACATTTTAAGTGAATAGTTTGAACATACAGAGTATTTTTATCCATTCCTACCTGGAAAGTTTTAATGCAGTGGTTATGAGTGCTACTGACCCACTGGTTTCCCCTATCACAGATTGTATAGTTTGCCTGAGGCAGGTAACAAGCCTCTGGTGATAACAGGTGTTCCCTGAACGGCTGCCTCTGTAATTTTCCTATATTTAGCTTACCCGAATGACACCATTTCACCACTAATACAGTCAGAGGGTGCATTTGTGACACTGCTAGCGTTGGTTGCTTGACGTGAGACATACATGACTAAAATCACAAATAAATGTTACCAGATATTGTCATATTGCTTGGTTTTATATATGGGAAGACTGGATATGTGATTGTATAAAGACTTTGACTCAAAGGGAATCTGTCAGCTGCAATTCAGGTTTAGGTTTAAAACTGCTGACACTGTTAGATAACTGTTAGTACAAAGAGACACACAGTACCCTTCACTACTCACAAAAAGTTAGGGATATTTCGCTTGCGGGTGAAAATTATGGAAAAAAGTTCCCTCTTCAGTGATAATATATCCTGAAAAAAGGACATGTAAGTAGAAGCGGCAATGGGGATTTCCTCTCAATTTATTGAAACACCAGTGGTTGGTATACCCCTACAAAACATCAATGTTTTATTAACTGGTCATGTGCCCTGGAGCATCAGTGACAGCTTGACCATGACATCTTATGCTGTTCACAAGTCACCTGATTGTCTGCTGAGGCATGGCATTCCACTCTTCTCGGCTGATCCCATAGGTTTTGTATGGGATTCAGGTCTGGAGAAAGTATAGGCCACTCTATATGAGGTCCCCCAGTCTTCAGCAGTCGTTCTTTAATGATGGGACCGCGATGAGCTGGAGCATTGTCCTCCATGATATTAGTTGCCTTTGTTGTTCATGCACAGGCAAAATGACTGGAATAATGATGTTATACAAGTAGTATGGTATGTCACTGTACCAGTCACAAAGTATAGGGCAGTTCTGTACTGACTAGACATACCTGTCCACACTGTACCACCAAAGGCAACAGTAGATGACCCATACATGGGGGTAGGCTTACAATGGTTCAGTATTGCTGATGGTGGGGAATCACAGCAATTGTGTACAGATTTTTTTTTGCTCGCTTATGAATATAAAAAGAGATCCCAGAACAGCCATAACCAAGCTGATCCTTTGATTGGTGGCTTACCTGTGTGCAAAGCCTCATTTGCAACCACAGAATGCTGGAAATCAGCATCAGATATCTGAGGGTATCCTTTAGATTTAATGACAGATTATTCATACAGAAAAAATCATCATGTGAACATACCCTAATGCTTACAAAGGATTGATTTGATCTGCCGGGAGCCATAAGAAGCCAAAGAAAATTATTGCGTATGCAAAACAATACATGTTTATGAACTCCTTGTACTTCCATATGCTTTCTAGGGCTATGTTCACACAACATAAAAATTCATTAAACAACTTCTGTAGTTGCTGTTTTGCAATCACAGCTGTCATTTAATGAACTTGCCGATCCCATTGAAGTCTATGGAATCGCGGCCAGAGTGTATACACACTGTATACACTCCGGACGGGATTCCGTGCAGCCGCGCAAAAAACTGACATGTCAGTTTTGTGTGGCCGCTATTCATTGAAAAGCGGCCACACAAGACTGACAGTGCAGTCAATGCTCTGGCATGCGGGCACACCTGAATGCACACGCATTCCAATTAAAAAGAAATGACGTTCATCCGGCCGGTACTGCAGTGCCGGCGGGGATGAACTTTACAGACATCGGCCGTTCTGTGACCGTGCTGGATTTCATGCTGCAAGTTCGCAGCAAAATTCGGTGCAGATACCTTCCCAGTCACTTCAATGAGATGACATACTTGCAGAAAAGTCAGCCCCCTTAACCCCCGCAGCCTGGGTACATACATTACTGGGTCCCTGCTCTGGCTTGCTTCGGGGCTCCTGGCGCTCAGCCAATCAGTGTGTTGCGGCTGTAGTGGGGACATATATATATGTATATATATATATATATATATATATATATATATATATATCTATATCTATAATATAAAAAATAATCCAGCACCTCTCAGAAATTTGTCTGTGTTCTATTATATATACATTAACCGTAGAAATCTACTTAACTACATTATAATAAGCTAGGGCTCTGAATCAGGGTAAATCTTCTGATCTTCCATAGGCAAAGATGATCCCAGCAGCTAAAAATAGTCAAATTCCTTCTCTTCCCTTTTCCTTCATATTAGAGGCACAGCAGAGGCGAGGTAATTAGGTTACCTTATGTTCAGAACATAAATTCTCATTTAATGTTAGGTGATCCACGGGACATTTGCAGTTCAGTGACTTTAATGGATTGGGTTTTCTCTGGGAGATGGTTATATTTTGGCAACAGAGAACAGCAGCACAGCATCACCTGCAAGGTGACACGGCCGTAGTCAGGCGTCAGAGCCTGTTTGCTCATTAATTCTGTCACTCTTTGTTCTGTAACACCGTTAGCGCGTCCCTTCTATTACACGGTAGTGGAGACAGAAGGGTTACCTGTGTGATGCGTGGAGCAGTGCCATTAACTTGTGGCACGGTGGGCTGCTTTCTGTTCCCATTAATATACTGGTCTGTAGAGATGGCTACAGAAGGATCTCTGTACAATGTAGCTCGACCTTGGAGCCTTGTTGCGTGCTAAATATCAGAAGTGACACCTATAGCAATTACTTTAAAGGGTCCCCTGCTGAGATATGCATTGGCTCCCACTAGTGGACTCAAGCCCTCTATGCATTACATGAGAATGGCCTTTTATCTGCCCCACCTTCCACCATAGAGAGTTAAAGGTGAATCTATTAAAGGGTTTATCCAGTGCTACTAGAACATGGCCACTTTTGCAGAGGAATAAAAGCATTTTTCTACATTCTGGGAGCACAGACGGATATATGAACAGCTACCATGTGTCTCCTTGACCTAACAGTGTCAACAGTCTGGAATTTGAATTGCATCAGATTAACTTTAAAGAGGATGTACCTGGTGGTACATCCTCTTTAATCTGAACCGACGGATCGAACGGCGCCGTCACGGGGAAGCCGGTGCCGCCCCCAGTGGGAGGGAATTCCCGGTTCCCGTGTACCGCGCCGTTCTATGCACCGGAACCGGCCGGTGCTCAAGCACTGGAGATAGGCCGGGCCGCCCCCAGTGGGAGGGAATTCCCTCCCCTGTATGGCGCGGCTCCATTAGAATGAATGTAGCCGCGTCATAGAGGAGAGGGAATTCCCTGCCACTGGGGGTGGCCCGGCCTACCTCCAGTGCTTGAGCACCGGCCGGTTCCGGTGCATAGAACGGCGCCGTCCACGGGAACTGGGCCACTGTCCGAAAAACGGCACTGGCTTCCCCGTGATGGCGCCGTTCGATCCGTCAGTTCAGATTAAAGAGGATGTACCTGGTGGTACATCCTCTTTAAGGGTCATTTTATACCCTTGCAGCCATTTAAAGGCATTCTTATCGACCACACATCCCCTGTTTAGACTGTGATAACTTTACTGGCCGGACAAAAGATCCAATCAGCCTATGAGCGAGGATGTGGTATGATAGGGAAAATGTACAATGATGGAGTCTATAAACATTTCTTCTAGTAGAAGTATTTTAAAGAATTACTATAAAGCAGTTTGCTACTGTTTGTTGATAAGTAAAAGCAAAGGGTTCTCTGAAGCATACAGATATTGTGGATGGCATATACTCTGCTTAGTCTACAGAACAGTTATTGTCCCTGTATGCAATCCAAATAACATCTGGCTGTCAAATTGAGCAAATCTTTTCAAAATGAATTTCAAGAAGTTCCCCTATCTCTAGTCATGACTGCTGCCCTGGCTCTCAGGTATAGACATACAGTCTAGGCTTGCAAGTCAGCATTAAGGGTGTCAACTGCATCTGCAGAGAAATGAGATGTGCAGACTTGGTACAACATACATTCACTGTGCATGTACCAGATGCCATTGGAACTATACATGACCCAGAACTATGACTACTTTTCTAACACTTCACAGTACCTGCTACTGTGTAACCTTTCTTTTTCTTTGTGCTAAAGGTGACTTTTTAGAGAGTGTCATCTTTAAAACAGACCATCTCGTACAATGCTGTAGCTATGATTTAGGGACCTCATGTGATGATTAGAGATGAGCGAAACTCAAGCGTGCTCAAGTCCAATTGTTTGGCATTTGAGTACGAGTTGCTGAAGACGTGCAGCCTTTGGCTGTATCCATGTTTTGTTCCGGACTCCCTAGGGCTGTATGTAACTTCTTCAGCCACTGGTGTTCCAATGCAGAATGATCGTACTCAAGTATGCTCAAGTTGTGCTCATCTCTAGTAATATGTTGTCTTCAGAGGGATTGTATCGCCTAGATGTTTACTCATTAAAACCAGATACTGAAACATTAATTTTTTTAAATTGGTTTCCTTTTTGTTATTGTAATTTTCATAAAATTCTTATACATTAATATGGTGGCAGACATCTTGCTTGAGTTATTTATAGTATTTAGAGATGCTCTTTACAAGTCCCATAAACAATAGTAGCAGTAGTAGTACAATATACTGATGCTGTTGCATTGACATGAATGTGAAAGCTTTCTGGGCCTGCTCTGTGACTTTTAAAGAGGTAATCCCACAGGGAGGGGGAGGCTGAGTTGTGAACATCACCTATTGTACATACAGTTGTGACACCTTTTGCTGTACAGACCTTTTCCCAGCATCTGCTTGCTTATGAGGAAGTCTTGGTTAAGGCCCTATTACACGGACCGATTATTGGCCGTATTCAGCCGATAATCTCCCTGTGTAATAGAACACAACGATCGTTGTAGTTATTTGTTTTTCAACATGTTAAAAGACAAACGGCTCATATAAACAGCGATCTGCTGCTGTGGCCCCCCGTGGAATAGGAGTGGTGGCAGCAGACCCATGCTATATGCTATCGGCTGCCCATACGATCAAGCGATCACCCGTGCAGCAGCAGCGAGCTGGGATTGAGGGGCAATTAAGCGCTGACAGCTCCTCCAGTCGCCCCGTGTAATAGGGGCTTTAGTTTTAAGGGCCAATTATCTGCAAGGGCATTGAGCAATAATCAATCTGTGTAAAGGTGTCAATGATCAATTGAGGGTTGGGAGAACGTCCCCTATTCGGCTGATTGCATATTTTGTACAGTGGTAAAATTTATCGCTGCACATCTCCCTTTGTAAACTGGGGATGTGCAGCCAATATAGCATTGAAATGGCCACATGGATGATGCAGTGATCGTTTGTACAACCTGGCCATATGATTAGTCCTACTTTCTAAAGGCACTGCAAGAGAGTGCTGCTATCACTGATATGGCCCCATATCGGCTCATGTAAAAGGTCCCATGGTCCCTTAGGCTTAGTGGTGAGAACAAAAATTGCAAGATTTTATTTAAAAACATCATTTGAACAATAGCTAATTCCTTTAAGCAATAGGTGTATTCACTTAAGCAATGATCATGGTTGTACTCACTATAGTAAGGAAATTAAGTTGGAACAAAACATCACCTTGTCCCTAGTACTGTGCTGCAAGATTGTACAATTTGACTTACAGAAAGTGACAGTGACATTGTCCAAGGTCACGCTAATCCCATTGAATATTACTGTGCAGTCTATTCTGTCTCCAGCAAGCAATCCATATGTCAGGGACAGTAAGTACTCAGCTTGCTCCTGACATAACCTGGCACAGAGAGCTTACACTGTCACTTCAGACTGCAGTAATAATGAGCCGGAGCGCACACAGTGTACGGCAGCTTCTCAATGGCTTCTTACAGTGTTATAGGAAAACTGCATTAAAATGGGACTTTACAAAGTAATTATTGATTTGGGAGACAGGACATGGCTTCAGTGTTTGGTTATAGAACACATGAGTGATATCTGAGGCATAACTTAAAAGAAGTCTGTCAGCTAATTTTTTGTAAACTACAGACATAGGCACATACTGTAAATCAAAAGCCAGTCAATTCAATCATACCATTGTTTTTGGTGAAGGGGTGTCATAACCTATAAAATCATCGTATTCTTCCTGGCTCAGAAATGCCCAGACGGCAGTGCCAATCTGCTGAAGTCCTCCTTCTTCCCCTGCCTGATTGACATCCAGGGTTTGGCCTACAGTGGACACTAGCGGAGTATCAAGTCTTCTCCTACAGGCGGCCCACACGTGCAGAAAAGATGTGCACCGCTCTGGCATACAGGAGTAGGAAGTCCCTGCTTCTGTACATACTACACAATACGTTCGAAATGTACGTTCACAGCTACAGTGGACTTTGCCAGCCGCCACTAAGAGATCTCGGGGTGAGTGGGTGGCTGGCGGCAGTGAGCAGAGCTTCCCTTTAAGCTGCGTGGCTATTCACCACACAGCTTAAAGAGAACACTGTTGAGCGTCACTGAACATGGGCCATTGATCAGAAGCAGAAAACCAACACAATATATATAGTGTTAGTATGTTGAATATCTTGGCTATATTTAAGATTAAAGTGAAATTATAGTTTGCCATGTGAATACTAACCTGGTTCATAGACATATATTTAGATCATAGCCTTCTTACTGCCTGCAGCTGCCACTAGAGGGAGCATAGGATCTTACAACACACTGGAGCAGGCCCACTAAAAGTTTGCAGCCTTAGGGCCGTATTAGATGGCCCAATGTGGCAGGTAAGCAAGTGCCGATCTGCTAGAGCCTATTATAAGGATCAGTTATAGTGTGGCACGATGTCTGTGCAGCCCTTACTTTTAGTTTAAGTTTAACTTGCCTCTCCATGCTCCCCGCTGTCCTCCTGCCTTTTTACCACAGTCTGCAGGCGTCTCTGTTGCTTTTACACCCATCTCTTAAGCGTTAGGCCAATCACTAACCGAGACAGAGCCGCAGCCCGTGATTTGCTGACCACCTATCACTTCAAAGACGGGTGTAGAAGCTTCAGCAGCGGTTCTGGGCAGCAGGGAACAGGCAGGAGGACACCAAGAAGTGTGGACAGGTAAGTATAAATCTTTATGCAACAATCTGACCACAGTGACATAGGCTATTCGATACATTTGGTGCAACTTCAGACACCATTGTCTAATTTTAAGTTGGTACTGTCAATTGCCAAAAAATAATTGGCCACATTAAAGTTTTGATTACTCAGGTTCTGTGTATTTGGACCTACACAAATCGCTAGAACCAGTAGGGATAAACATTTGCTATTAGCTTTCTCCCCCTACTGTGGCCTGGTGGTAGTAGACAGATTCCATAGTAAGTCTATGAAGTCCTTCTCCTGCAATGAGATAGTGAGAGAAGTTCTCAGTCATGTGCTTCTCCCCCTTCAGTCTTGCAATCAATAGGGCTCTGAATACCCAAAATCCAACTGATCAAAACTTTTTTCAAAATTTTTTTATTTTTTTTTTAACTCTCTTTACAATTAGTAGTCAAATAAATCAGCTTAAAGTCCTTTCCTCTTAATGTACTGCTTTTTAATTCGGGTAATGTCTGTCGTAATGTCATAACAGATCTGTATACAGGTTGGAGCTACGATTTTCCGACAGGGGTTGTCTAACAACAGAGACATATGTGAGCCGTGCGTCGGCATCTTTCCCTGCATAATGTCCAAATGCTGATGAAACAAGTGCAGGCTAAGTAGAAAACAGGCTGGAAATTTTTCATAACTGAGTCAGTCTTGGCATGACTTTGAAGCCTTGCCCAGTATTCTTGACACATTCATATGTCAGAGGAAGTGTCGCCAGTACTTCATGAATTGGCGTTTGGATTGATCACTGTATTGCTCAAAGTATTTTTGCCAAATAAATGTATTAAGTGATTTGATAAATCTTCCTGATACGTCTCCAAATCTAGTGAGTACAGTGAGTACATGATAAAACTCTAGCTGCTAGCAGCCACCACTAAGGGCGGCTAAGTGTATATCTAATTGTACAGCTACTATAGAACCCAATGGGAGGTATAAGATCAGAATGGAGCTGGGGCTGCAGGCAAGTTTGTGACCGTGTTCGGAAGCCTTAGCAAATATCTGGTAGTTGCACACTACTGTGTATAGGTGATACTACTCAGGTAAATACATAGATACATGGCTTGCGGCATAGGTAGGAACGTCATTTATGCTGCTGTTGACACTAAATTTCTCCCCATGCTGCCTGTTTCCTGCAGATGATTTCTGACTGTTTTCAGACAATCAGATATGTCCTTCCATGTAGTCACCTGGACTTTGCACATGGCCACTGACGTGCAAGCTGTTAGATATGGCACAGTCTGCGGCCTTCCCTGAGGCATAGACCCTATACATGTGACACCTTAGCTTCTATAGGTTCTGCTAGATGTCATTTGCCTAGACCTTCCTTCATGACATTAAGGCAAGGCATGATGGGATATGTAGTTAGTAGGATATACTGCCTACAAATAGCACAGCCTTTACATTCAACAAGGTGGACAGAAGCGGAGTTATTCTCTTAGAAGTGACCTGTGAGAAATGCCATGACATTGCTGCAGTCTGAGCTAGGTTAGGTGATGTTCACAACTCATCTGGATTGACACGGCCAGAGTGCGCACTAGAGAAGCAGAATGTAGACATCCCCCCCCCCCAACTGACCCAATGAAGGCCTTATGGCTTGGCTAGTCTACAATGCATTAACATTACTTTTCTTTTTTTTTCTTACTGTATAACAAATCACAGCAGACCTTGCTTTACTACACAGTGAGCCGTTGCGTCCTGTGGCTGATTATACAAGGTTAAGGTTATGCCATGGCATGCATTTTGGCTATACACTGGAAGTATACACTTAAGGTTAAATACCCTTGGGGGTACATTTATCAATGTTGCCATTGAATGCCATAGAAAAGGTGTAGAATCTTACCCTTTCTGTGGCATATGCCAGGCTATGGCAAGGTGGGGAGAAGTAGTGGCCTCCTCCCCCGCCTTATGGTGTGTTTACACAGATTATCTGACAGATTTTTGAAGCCAAAGCCAGGAACAGACTATAATCAGAGAACAGGTCATAGAGGAAAGACTGACATTTTTCCTCTTTTTAAATCCATTCCTGGCTTTGGCTGCAAAAATTTCTCAGATAATCCATCTGTATAAACGCACCATAAGCTGTCATAAACCATGCAGAAATCTACACCTGCTTTTGCGCAGGTCCCGTCAGCTTAACTAAAAGTCATGTGCCTCTTAGTAAATCCGACCAGGTAATTGAGGACGAGGCTTTATTCAATAAAGGTCCCCCTTGGTGTAGGTCAGCAACATATAGAACAATACATTACATTACAGTACTTTGTTAAAGGGGTTGGCCACTTTATAGTACAATAGTTCAGTGTACAGTATTAGTAAGTGTACTCATTGTATATACTGACAGCAGCTCCAGACTCCCCTCCTACAGGCTGTGCTGTGCTTTTAGTTCTATGAGGTACACAGGGAGCTGCTGCCAGTAAGTGCAGTGAGTACACCTACTAATACTGTACACTGAACTATTTTACTATAAAGTGACCAACCCCTTTAACAAAGTCCTGGGGTATAGAGAAAAAGTTCATGTGTCCGCGGGAGTTTTTCTTCAAGAAATGGCAATATATATTTGTTGCTCTGACATAGCCTGGGAAAAATCTGTAAATATGGAATTAAGTCTATTGTTACCTGTAGTTTCCTAGTTAACTGTTGGTTGGCAACCTAGGAGTTAATTAAAGTAGTGCTTTACCTTCTTCATCTTTTTCAGCAAGGTAGTGAATGATTTATGGAGCAGAATCCCCCATCCCTCTGCAGCGGCCTCTGGAATTGTATCTGTGCTCTGTGTAGAAAGGTTAGGTGGGATGCTTGTGAGCGAGTATCTGCTCTCTGATAAATAAAATAGCTGATTATTTATTCATTAAACTGAAGCCATGGATAACACAGCAATGTTATTAATGGGAAGCGTTGGCATTACCTGCCAATTTACACACTCAGAGCCGCAGACGCTCTCCACTCTTAATCCGGCTATTTCAAGGCTTAGCGCCTGACTTATTGCCTTAATGTCCGCATTTTTATTTTAGCCTAAAGGTGAACATTTTGCAATTAGGAGGGTAATGGGAGATTATTAGGTTAAATAATTCTTAGGACGTCTTACTGGAGCTTAAATACCATTACTATAACCTCTGCTACCTCAACATGTAAAGGTTCTTTTGCAGCAGCAGATGCCTGTTATGAGCACTTCTACATCTTTGATCAGTGTTAAGCCCCTATTAAACGGGGCGACGGAAAGGAGCAAACGAACAATGTCAGCGCCTGCTTGCTCCTCGTTCCCCACTTACTGCCGGAGCTATTACACGCATCGTCAGCAAGCGGGTAAGTGCAGGAGGGGCCGCGGGGGACTTCCCGGTGATCGCTTGATTGCCCAGGCAGATAGCAGATAGAGGCGGTCTGCTGCCTCCGCTCCTATTCCACGGAGCGAGGGCAGCAGATCGCTGCTATCTTGGTCGTTTTGTCTTTCAACATGTCGGCTGATTGTTGTCTTCTATTACACAAGGCGATTTTTGGTTGAATACGGACGATAATCGTATTGTGTAATAGAGCCTTAAAGGACAAGTGCCATGAAAATCTTTTTCCCAGTAATTGAAGCACATTACAAAGTTATATAACTCTGTAATATGCTTCAATCACCTATCTGCCTCCCTTCCCTGTCTTTTCCCCCCTCCACCCCCCAGCAGGAAGTGTAAGAAACTCACACAGACCTAATTACTGTCGTCACCAAGCTCTTCTCTCAGCTTCTTCTTGTGACGATGCGTCATCAGCAGGAGGGCTGCTCTAGCTCCTGTTACACCAGCCTCCCCTTCCCCTGCCTTGTCAGGTGACTCAGCTTGCTCGGCTCTGATTGGCTGAACAACTGCAAGCCATCTGAGTCCATGTCACTCAGCAGCCCTCCTGCTGATGACTCATCGTCACAAGAAGGAGCTGAGAGAAAAACTTGGTGACGACAGTCATCAGGTCTGTGTGAGTTTCTTACACTTCCTGCTGGGGGTTTGAGAGGGAAAAAGACAGGGAAGGGAGACAGATAGGTGATTGGAGCATATTACAGAGTTATATAACTTTGTAATGTGCTTCAATTTCTGAGAAAAAGATTTTCATGGCACTTGTCCTTTAAGTGAACAGACTGTTTAGGTGTGGCAATGTTCTCCAAATCCAAATGCTTGCCATTTCACTCCATGCTGCTGGTGAAGATTGATGAAGCCCTAGGGAGTCCTGGATAACATTGATACAGCCATAAGCCTTAGGCTGTATCCATGTTTTCCTGGTAGCCCTAGGGCTGCATCCAGTTTCTTCAGCTTGTGGGGGTCAAATGCCGAACGTTCATATTCGAAGAACTTTCAAACAGTTGTGCAAGTCCGCTGAATTGAATTGCTGCTCATTTACTTAATGTTTAAATTAAATATTGGGAGGAATTAGAAAAAAAAATCAAGTTTGATCATTCCCAAAACCCCCTTCTCTTAAAGCCCTATGACACAATAAGATTATCGACTATATTTGGCTGTTTATGGGCCGCTACGGCTGATAATCTCTTGGTGTAATAGGTAGTGTTAAAAGTCAACGATCAGCCGTCGGCTCATCGTTGTTTTTCAACACATTATAAGAAACCGATGCCTATAGCAACAGTCTGCTGGCCATAACCCTGTGTAATAGGAGTGCTGGAAGCAGACCACCTCTATCTCCTATGCGCCACGTGGACATAAGGACCCCCCCACACACACACTTCTCCCCACACGATGTCTGTACATGTAATAGCAGTGATTGCACTTGCATGCTCCTTCAATATTGGCCCTTGTAATAGGGCCTCTATTGATGTATATAGAGAGATTGAGAGTGATAGCTGTCAGACATTTAAAGGTTTGACGGATAACTATTGATGGAGTATGAGCACTTTTACCGTTGTCGTACTTCATGATGGCGGCGTCGTTGTCTGCTATGAATAGATCTTTTAGAGAGAAATCTGGCTGTACAATGTGGTCTGTATCTCCTTTTTCTAGCCTGGTGCATTGAGTTCTTGGTGGGCTCTGACTTTATAGATAAATCCAGGCGAAAGCTTGTTATGATACAACAAAGCGAATGTTCTAAATTTCGCATAACAAAGCTTTTACATAAAAGTGAGAAGATTTTTGCATTTTTACACCGTCTTAGGCAAACTAAATAGGGTATAACTGCATTTTATTTATTGCTGAGCAGGCGACTGTGTTCAGCTTCATTAGACACGCTGCTTTAGTAGGGATTTGCAATGCCAACTTGTCAGAGCTAAGCTATAGCCAGTGCCCGCACAAGCAGAAGTGAGAAACATAGCCTCCATTAATAGTTGTAGCCATCAATGTAAGGGAGTATTATGGTCCGGGCAAAAAAAATATCAGTCTTTGAAAGTTTTTGTAATTTTTTTTTAGAATAAACAAATACAGATTTCCAGGATAGCTTCTGTAATACTTGCCGTTGGACTTCCAGCTATTCTGTCCACATGCAGCCATAGAATGGTAGTGTGCCATGTGGACGAGGACCGCATGCTAAAGCTGCATGTAATAACTCAGATTTTGGGCCTGTGGGGGGGGTTTAGTAAGGCATCTGACATGCCAAACCTAAGTAAAACATGGCTGTTCAAATGTATTAGGAGGCATGAGCATCTTACTAAATTTGGTGGATCACAAGCACTTTCGGTGCACCAGAATTATAAATCTACACCAGATAGACGACAAAAGAAGATAAATCCAAAGATAAATCGTATGAAGACCACAACGCACACCAGTCCAGAAGTAGTTTAATGAAACAGGTAATGGGTAACAGTTTTTTCGCTATGATCCCATAGCTGAACAGAACTCCCTCCTGCTACGTCATTCTTTCTCACCTTTTAGAATAGTTGTCTAGGAACATCAAAGATGTATGCATAAAACATGGCTTTCTAAAAAATTTGCACCTTATAGCTGGTATAGAGGGATAATAAATCCCCCTATGTGTTTTACCTGTACCTACTGTGAAGCAAGGGCCATATCTGCCATAAGCCTAGATGAGTTTATGGCCTCAGGTGGCAGATTTTTAGGGTCCCTGAGGAGCAGCATGTTCCAGTGTAAATCGTACTGTCTAGCATCTTCTGTCACACACCACTGGCTTCATCGACCCCATTGCCTGCAAATGACAGCTAGATGTGGGATGCAAGGCAGTCAGGACTGGGAATGCTAGTATTGTTATATACTTCATAAAAATAGTGATCACTTTCCCTTTAAACCGAGTACAAAGTATGATGGTAGTATGGCCATAAATAAGATTGTCATCAGCAGTCAAAATGCGTTGGCCATCCAGGGACACTATCTCATATTTGGCTTACATGTCCTAACATAAAAAATTTCTGGTCTATGATTGTTCAATATATACGCAATATATGCGGATGCGATATTCCATTAGACCCTACACTTACACTCTTATGGGTACCGTCACCTAAGTTCCCTCTAGCCCATAATCATCTCCCTACATTTTTACTGAGAGCAGCACAACTGTAAATCCCTCTTCCTTGGAGAGATGAATCACCCCCAACACTTAAAGGGGTTGGCCACTTTATAGTAAAATAGGTTAGTACAAAGTATTGATAAGTGTACTCACTGTATATACTGACAGCAGCTCCCTGTGTACCTCATAAAGCTAAAATCAGACTCCCCTCCTCCAGGCTGTGCTGTCCTGCTCTGTTTTGTTTCAGTCCATAAAATGGCAGACATGGAGGAGCATGTGACCATGCCCTGTCCACTGTGTCCTCCATAGACATATACAGGCTCAGTGGTGGACACTGGGGGCGGGGCCTGGTCACATGCTCCTCCATGTCAGCCATTTTATGGACTAAAACAAAACAGAGCAGGGTACCACAGCCTGGAGCAGGGGAGTCTGATATTAGCTCTATGAGGTACACAGGGAGCTGCTGTCAGTATATACAGTTACTAATACTGTACACTGAGCAATTTTACTATAAAGTGGCCAACCCCTTTAAAGAATGGATAGAAAAAACACAACAAATAGCTGGCTTATAGGAGCTTTGTAGCTGGTAAAATGGCGCCCATGATAAATTTCTTTCTATTTGGACTCCATGGATTACCTTCTTTAATGGTTTTCTGGCCCCCCTCTCTATACTCCAGAAGTTGCCATAATCTTATAAACAGTGTATCATGTAAAAGGCTGTAACTTTGTTCTATGACTTTTAGCAAGGGACTAAAATACCTATCTACAAATCTACAGTGTAGGGCCATGTTCATACCGCGTAACAGACCGGCCGTTCGTGACCCGGCCAGGTCGCGGAACATCCGGTCTATGAAAAGATCATCCCAGCCGCTACTGCAGTACCGGCCGGATGATCTTTATGGCCGCAGTCGCACTCGCATCAGAACTCTCCACAGCACACTATGGAGCGAGCGGCTGGAGCCACTCGCTCCACAGTGTGCAATGACATGGTTTTCTACGGGCGCTATTCATTAAAAAGCGGCCGTGAAAAAATGACATGTCAGTTGTTTGCGGCGTCGCTAAGGATCCCGGTCATATCTGTATACGCTTCGACCGGGACTCCTAGGCAGCAATAGATGTATATTTCCGTATAAATCACTGCCGTTGTACAACGGCCATGGTTTTACGCAAATATATGGTGTGTGAACATAGCCTTAATATGTTCTGTTTCTTTTTGTTTTACATATTGTTTCCTTTTTCGCAATATGATGTTATTGTTATGGGAATTCACTATTAGGTGTAGTTCCTACTTTACTCTGAGCATCTGGTTTTTCTTGCAGTAATCTGCACCAAAGTTTATTACAGATATGTATGATTTCTAGAGCTTGTTATTAGGCTATCTGTACCCGCAAGGTCCTGCGTGACCTCTATGTTTATGGCATGCTCATAGCTGTTTTATGTTACATCTTCTTCAATAAAAATTTGATTGGAAAAAAAAATGCATTGGCTTAAAGGGATAGTTCACCAAAAATGTTTTGCTTTCAAATCAACTAGTGCCAGAGATTTGCAATTTACGTCTATTAAAAAATATCTCACGTCTTCCAGTACTTATCAGCTGCTTTATGTCCTGCGGTGGTATTCTTTCCATCTGGAGAGCAAGAGAGGTTCTCTATGGGGATTTGATACTGCTCTGGACAGTGACTGTCATGGACAGAGGTGGCAGCAGAGAGCACTGTCAGACTTAAAAGAATACACCACTTCCTGCAGGACATACAGTGGCTGAAAAGTACTGTACTGTAAGACTTGAGATTTTTTAATAGTAAATCACAAATCTCTGGCACCAGTTAATTTAAAGTATTTTATCATTATTTTGCTGATCTACCCCTTTAACTCTTGTATATGTCAGGTGCTTTCAATCATTTTAATTAAGAGAAGCAATAAAGATTGAACGTTTTTTTGTATCACACTTGCAGACCTGAATTTTTTTCTTTTCTTTGTCTTTACCAAGGATGGAAAGCACACTATCACCATGCATCTATAAAGTGTATACACAGCATTGAGATAAAAAGTGAGCAATCAAGCAACTATTAAAGGCAATGTGTGTGTCATATATACACCAGCTATAGAGGGGACTAGCATGATACTGTCATTTCCAGCACTTACCAGGCACTTGTCCCAGAGGTCATGTAGACTACAATTGTATGGGACAAATGTATTTGATTTCCTTAGATGCTCTTCAACTTGGATTGGCTGATTGGAATGATTTTATTAGCGTCATTCCTCATGGGAGATAGATCTGAGGGAGGCTGGGGCTTTTTCTCGGGAATTACTGCTTATCATCATATTGAAGAGCGATTATTTTTAGATTCTTGCTCCCGAATGACTAATCCTTGTTTTGTAATCCCAAAGTGCAAACACAATTGACTTAGTGTCGGGGAGGGGTTTGATGAATTAAATGATAGTGTAATAATGGGCCAGAATGTTCTTCACATTGTCTCCAAGATTCTTGGGAATTCCCTGTTGGTTTGTGGAGATTTATGTGGTCATTAGTGGTGTGTGCGGTAGTCTCTCGGATTCCACATTACAGTGCCCTACCAATAAACACTTGCTCTGCCCTTTGTGACTTTGGTAGGTACAGCTTGTATACACTATATTAATTACATAAATCTCTGCCTAAGCAAGAAGGGGATGACTTTTTGAGTCTGTATATCTCACTATGGCTAGTATCACCAATGTACAGTAGCTTCATCACCACCATAGGGTTAAACAATTACGGTGCCTAAAATCCATCTAATATCCCAGCCAATATTTTTCCTGGGCAACCAAATGCCAGTTTCATGTGGCTGCTAGCACATTCAGGAGGAATCCTACTTTGTATATTAGAGAAGCACAGAAGGGGGCTAATGTGACTACTGAAAAGTAGTTACTGTGACTATATAGGTGGGAATGTAAATACAGACACAAATATATATAAAAATACAGTGGTGCCTTGGATTACGAGCATAATTTGTTCCAGGACTGCGCTTGTAATCCAAATCCACTGTTATTACACAGGCCGATGGGAGCCCGATAATACCTGTAAACAAGCGCCAATCTGTTAAATGAGCGCTCGTTTATTGGGCCTATTACATGGCGTGATAATCATTTATCAAGGGCTGCAGGGACATTGTTACCGATGTCTTTGCAGCCCTTGCTTAAACTATATACTTTACCTATCCACGTTCCAGGGCTGCTCCTGCGGTCTGCTTCTCCCTGGGTACCGCGCGTTCTAGCTTCAGAGTGGCCTGTCAGCTGACAGGCCGCTTAGCCAATCACAGGCCGGGACCGCCGGTTCTAACCTATATCAACGATCAACCACTGACAACGATTATCGTTCCGTGTAATAGTACCCTTAAACCAAAGCAAATTTTCCCATAAGAAATCACAGAAATGCAGACAATTGGTTCCACACCCCAAAAATAATGATTTATTATTCAAAATAACATGTAAAACAAATGAAACAAACATTCAGAAACAGCAGAATGTGATATTATAAGTTACTGTACAGTAATGGAGAGGATGGGAAACACAAGGGCTGACAGAGACTGCAGGGAGCATGAAGGAATGAGCAGGGCAGATGTGGGCATATACATGCAGCACTCTCTGTCCGGGGAGAGAGGAGTTACAGCTGTGAAGAGATTACCTCCACAGTCTTGTCCTCTGATGCAAGCCCCAGCCACAAATGGATCTGCCATAATTTGGAAGGTGAGGGAGACTTCCTGGGTCAGAGTACAGGGCTGTAGACCCCGCTATGCAGACCATGCCCCTCCCCCACTCCCCCTCCCACCCAGTACAGGAAACTCTTAAACCAAAGCAATGCTCTTAAACCAAGTTACAATTTTGAAAAACTGTGAGCTCTTAAACCAAAAAATCCTTATGTACTGCAGTGTGTAAGTGACCCAATGTTTATACGCGCAGTCCTTTGTGTTGTGCGTAGGGGAGGGGGACCCTTAAATTTTTTCTGCTATGGGGCCCAGTGAATCCTAGCTACTGGGTATATTCTCATATAGATTGCCACAGGATAGGGCATAACTAAGAACTAAGAGATAACTTGGGGGGAGGGGTGACTGCTTGGGACTCCTACATTCTTGAGTAAAGGGACCCCAAAATCCCAGCTAAAAGGACCTGCATGTCACACATCCGTACCACCACTCAATAATTCTCTACAGAGCTGTTCAAGGGAACCAAAAACTCCATTTGCTTGACTTCTGTGCCTCCATAGAGGGTCCTGCTTTTAGCTTGAATTTATGGGTCCCCATACTCGAGATCTCAGGGGACCTCAGCAGTCAGAACACTCACAATCTGTGGATAAGGCATAACTTCTCCAGATGGGAGTAGAAGATGTTTCTGGGCTTCCTCCCCCATGTGAATACAGAGAAGGGGCTGTCTGTCTTGATTCTTGGATCTGAGGTAGTAATGTGTCTCTTTAAGAAAATTGCAAGACCCACATCCTAAGCCTCTCTCTCTCTGCTAGCCAATATCCTGAATGGTACTGTCAAGGAGTACCCATAAAGTAGCCATTTACTGATGGGTCATCTTCCTCAAAGAGAATATTCTGGTTTGGTTTATAATCCTTAGTCATGTTTAAAGGCTCTTTAAGGAGTTGTTCGTAAATATACAGGGAAGCTTAGGCGGCACTGACGAGTAGTCACTTTTCCTTCTAAGGGAAAATTACTTTACATCCAAATCATATAGATATAGATATTTCCCCATTTTCATTGTTAAAACACATCTGGGGTCAGAATTCGAATAAGGAATATTTTATATGTCCTTTAACTTTTCTTGTCACACCATAAAAATCAAAATGGAAAAATAAATGTAGTGATAGAGTTAAGTGGAGAATGCAGACTTATCAGTGTAAATGCAGCACGTGGTATGGAGCTCCGCTCATAGTATTCCTCATTTATAGAATCTCACTGTCGTAAAACAAAAGTGCTAACTAGCTGAATAGAGGAAATCTGCATCCCTGTAATTTTGCTCTCTTTCTTGTTTAATGAAGTATTGAACGTTCTCCAGCAGCGGACAGATTTACACGATTTGGGAGGGATTCCTGTAGAGTGATGAGAGAACATACAGAAATGATGTGGTGCCTCCCTGTTATGTGTCAGCTGATGAGTCGTCTAACAGGCTGGAGCGGTATGCTTTCCAAGTTATTACCATACATTCTGGTACCTAGCACCCACTCCTGGCCATGGCTGTGGTAGAATGCAGATGGGATTGTCCTCCTCTCCCGCCCTCACTCCCCTTCCTCCTCTCTCATCTCTGATAATAAGCGAGGCTTGGAAAGATATTGTTTTGCTGGCAGGTGACCTTTTCCCTGCATGCCTGCCTTCGTGTTCTGTAATAATGCCATGACCTTCCAAGGTGGCCCTTATTATAGATAGATTGATGTGTCTACTCAGAGTAGTATAAGACCTTGGGCAGAAGGAAGTGAGGAGTTAACACTTCTGGACTAACGCAATGGGGTTATATACCTTGTGTATTTACTGTATAACAGTATATTCATTCATATATATATATATATATATATATATATATATATATATATATATATATATATATCTTCATGAACAGAGATGGTCATCGTACATTACTTTACTATACTATACTGTGCTTTTCTATCCTCTTTTATGCATCTTTCCACCTTGCTTGTACATTATCTGTTTATATTTTAAGAACCTCTTAAGGCCCTATTCCACCAACAGATCTGACAACAGATTATCTGCCAAAGATTGGAAGCCAAACCCAGGAGTGGATTTGAAAAGAGGAGAAATCTCTGTCTTTCCTTTATGACCTGTTCTCTGATTAAAGGGGTTGTCCGGCGAAAAAAAATTATTCACAGAATAACACACATTACAAAGTTATACAACTTTGTAATGTATGTTATGTCTGTGAATGGCCCCCTTCCCCGTGTTTCCCCCCACCCACGCTAGACCCGGAAGTGTGGTGCATTATACTCACCGCATGTCGTGTCGTCCACGGTCTCCGATCGTCAGCAGTGACGTCTTCTTCGGGAGCTTGGCGGATCTTCCCGAGTGCCGGCCACCCTCTGCAGCGTCATCCGAAGCTCAGCCGCGATTGGCTGAGCATAACTGTGCTCAGCCAATCGCGGCTGAGCGGCTGATGACGCGGCCACGTCATCAGCTGCTCAGCCGCGATTGGCTGAGCACAGTTATGCTCAGCCAATTGCGGCTGAGCTTCGGATGACGCTGCAGAGGGCGGCCGGCACTCGGGAAGATCCGCCAAGCTCCCGAAGAAGACGTCACTGCTGACGATCGGAGACCGTGGTCGGCACGCGACAGGTAATGTATAGCGCACCACACTTCCGGGTACACGGGTGGGGGTGGTGGGACACGGGGAAGGGGGCCATTCACAGACATAACATACATTACAAAGTTGTATAACTTTGTAATGTGTGTTATTCTGTGAATAATTTTTTTTCGCCGGACAACCCCTTTAAAGTCTGTTCCTGGGTTTGGCTTCAAATCTTTGGCAGATAATCTGTCATCAGATCTGTTGGTGGAATAGGGCCTTTAGACTCTGTTCACACTGCCAACTTTAGCTTCTTTTAGGTAATTACACTTTTTACAGCAAAGAGTAGAAGAGGCTGCAGCCAGTGTTTAAAGTGTTACTGTCGTTTCATGTTTTTTTGCAGATATCAATAGTACAGGAGAAACTTTGTAATTGGGTTTATTAGGCAAATATGCCATTATCTGCATTCAAAAATACTTTCCCCAGGTCCCCCCCTCCCTTCTCTCTCTCATCCACTGCTCATTATCAGGAAATCTCCACTCTTTTACATCAGTCGAGTCCTGTCTGTTCTATGGAGTGGGGAGGGGGGAGGAGGGAGATTAGTCGGCAGCAAAGAGCAGAGAACAAAGGATTACACAGCGGGAGCTGTGTGAAAGCGGTATTCAGAGGTCATAGAGGTCAGTGCTGACTGTCAGAGGAGATAGCCCGGTGATGTAGCTGTAAATGAACTCTTTGTTGCCCTGTTTTGGTGTCTAATCTCCCTCCACCGCTCCCCTCTCCATACAAAACCATGAAGACAGTGGAGAGCTTCAAACTGCTTTTTCATGATAAAAATGCATTTTTCGGCTAATAAACCCAAATACAAAGTTTCTTAAAATCGCCTGTACTATTGATTTCTGCAAAAACATTTAAACAATAGTGACACTTTAAAGTTAAAGGGTTATCCTACAGTTAAATTTTTTTATATATTGTTGCACTGTTGATAAACATAGCAAACATGTTATGCTTACCCATCCACGCTCCCCTGGTATCTCGATTCGGCATCTCCAGTGTTCCCTGCTGACTGCAGCTCAGCTACTTCCGAGACAAACTCGTCTCAGGAATGACTGCCTGCGCCTAAAACTTCCAGAGAATATTTGGTGTAGAGTCAACTGCAGAAGCACTTCTGAAAATTGATAATGATCAGCTGATTGACACAAGTCCAACTGCAGAAACCTCCAGTTAGCTGCACTACCATAGGACATATGGGGACGGCCGCGTATTCTGTATGACATGGAACCTGGTGGGAATTGTCCTCCACAGTGTACATTCAGATGAATGGTGGCCTGCATTATTCTTAATGGTGCCAAGCTTTCTGCAGCAGCTCTCCACTTTGGTTTAAAGAGTAAAATCTAAAAAAAAAATCCTGCCCCCTCCCTCCCCCAACATGGCGTCCATATGATCTTCTTTGAAGAGGAGAAAATCCCTTTAAATATTCGATCATGTACTCCTCCACCACCATAGTCTCTCATATCAAGTCAATAAATGGGCATCATTAGCCGCCCAGATGTAATGTGATGATGTGGCATACTGGTACACGACAAACGTAATTCAAGAACTAAGTAATTTATAACACAGTATTACCAATTTTCCATATGAACTAAAGCTAGAAAAGATAAAAGAAAAAAAGCTAGAAAAAAAACAAAACAAAAAAAAACCATAAGGAGCATTAAGCTCTTTCCTCCCCTTCCAATTAGCATTACTCCTGTATAAAGCTCTCTGCGTCTATATAGATATAAGTGTACCTATTCTTGGATAATCATGAAAAGAACAGCCACTCAAGCAGTAAAATGGGTTAACACATAATTCGATTTTGGACAAAACCTTGTCCTGCTTTGTGTATAGCATCTTATCTGCTGGAAAAGCCATTTAAATATGAATAGAGTGAAGGGGATTGTGCTGAAATCGGTAATCTCTTTTAATTTGTCTGGTGCTGAGTCTGTGGGGGCCTGATGCGTCTATTGTCTCTGAGAGCAGTTGAAGCAGAGGGAAGGAAAATCGTTTCTCCCTGCCTGTCCACACTCTAAGCAGTGTCAAGCTGTCACTGTTCATCCCCACCGGCAGCGAAGCAGCTTCTCCTGTGCGAGGAAATGTAGAAGCTGCTCTAAATCCAGATCAATACCCCTCCAAAGCGACATGCCCCATCAGCCCTTAATGGTTTATCAATAGTGTTTGGCACATCAGGAGTCTCAACTTCCATACATTTTGCATTTCAGCAACAACAACAAAAATCTATAAAAAATGTAAATATAACACTTCTGGTTAATTTTGAAGCATGTTTAGGTTGGCAACATTTTATGGCAACTATTGTGAGCCTTAAAAATGTGGGTTGTGCAGAACTGGCTTTCTCCTCTATTGCATCAAGCCTTACCTTGTCGTTTTCTGATGATGCATAGATACATATAGGTAATATATCAACTTCTCACCACACCTTGTTAGATGCATGCAAATAATAACCTATTTATGCTAGTTACTATGGTGAGAGTTTTGAGGTCATTGCATACCAGATTGTTATAGATGAAAACTCTTAGAGGGAATGTAACATCAGCTACATTTGCTTTATGATTTTCGCATGGATAGAATGGTGCCGGCTTGGGGAAGTCAGTGTCGGGGTCCTTTTATGAACTGCAGCCCAGTTCCTGCATACAGCACCGTTCTATTACCGGGCACCGGCTGGGGGTAAACCCCCGCCCCTCTATGATGTGGCTACATTAGAATTAGTGGAGCTGCATCATAGAGGGGCGGTCGGTTTCCTCTCACTGGGGGCGGGCTGGCCCACCTCCACTGCTCAACCCCCAGCCGGTGCCCAGTAATAGAATGGTGATGTACGTGGGAACCAGGCCGCGGTTCAAAAACAGGACCGCAGAACCAACTTCCCTGCACCGTTGCCGTTCTATTCATGTGAAAACCTTATAGTGAATGTGCTGATGGTACATTCGCTTTAACCCACTTTCTTTGAATAAGTACAATCCAATGTTCTATACTTGCCCCTTAAAGGGGTTATCCAGTGTTAGGAAAACATGGCCACTTTCTTCCAGATACAGCTCTTGTATCCAGTTAACATTAAACCTTAACATCCAAAGTCTTTTAGACAAGTTGTTTTTCATATAAATCACCTTAAATGCCTATTAGAGAGTACCTTTCAGGTGTCCCAGGTGCCTCAAAGACTGGCCCCACGACCTGACCAGTGAGAAAAACTGAATTTTGACACTGTCACAAAAAGCTAAAAATTAACTTTGATGGGTGCATGCCATGACTGGTATCCAGTCAAGCTCACTGCCCCCTCCTCTCGCTCAGACACGCCTGACTGGTGAAAGAAGGGCAAGGCTAGTGTGACTGGAGCCACTGTGACCCCCAACACACACACCATGACCAGATAAAGGTCACGTCTTATTTTTTAATTCTATGTGGCATCGTATAGAGTAGATGAAAACAGCCTATGAACGATGTTCTCCTCACCAGCGAGGTCCTGGGGGATGTCTTTGAGGCAACTGGGACCTGACAGGTTCACTTTAAGTTCCACAACAATAAGCAGCTTTAAAATAAGATTTTGTAAATTCAGTACATGTGTTTCACAGATTCAGTAATAATATAAAAAATTCAAACAATATCCAGTTTTATAATTCTTACAACTATTTGTGAAAATGTGATGCAGCAACTGGTAAATTGCCTTTAAAACATTAATGTTCTGTATGGTGTAAAGTCTTGATGGAAGTGACAGAAATGAGTAGAGATTAAAATGTAAGCGAGGACAAAATAGCAATACAAGTTAATTTATGGTGATTTCTAAATAGAGATGTCAATACAATTTCCAGAGTGCATCTTTAAGGTGTGCAGTCAAAAATGTTGTCTTTTAAGAGACAAAATCCCCTTAGGTAATACACAGTTTTAGTTTGTTCTCCACAATTTATCAATAGCAAAAAAATAAAAATGATGTTCTGCCAAGTAAAAGAAGTTTTGAAAAAAATCTCACATTTTCAAAGAATCAAATAAACCACAGGACAGAATAAACCAGCCCCCCCCCCCCCCCCAACACACACACCCACACACCGTTCTGCTATGAAACAATACTACGAGTTAAAGGGAATATTCGTATCTTAGCTTGTTGTCCTCTAATTATAGGACCTCTGGAAACCCCACCAAATGGAGTGCTCACTGCGGCCTGTGCTTTATTTATTTTCTATGGAGACCTTGACAGCATATCTGTCCGCCATCAAAGGATGTTGGTTACTCTTCAACCATTGACCATTAGCACGTCATGATTAGGTCATAGTGGATTGACTTATACATGTGCCCGGTACTTCTATCCAGCAGACACAGTGTGCAAATTCACCAAACTTCATTAACTCCAGTGCATATTTCACCCCTTGATCTCATTTAATGCAAAATTTGGGTTATATATTTTCAAATCAGGATGGAACATTACAGGTTCATTTGGTCAGACTTTTATTATTAATCTCGGTGATTGGGTTTCTCATTGCTCATTTTTCCATACTGTATCGGTAACCTCTTGCAAGTCCATTTAGAAAAGGCACTAAAAACTTTTTTTTCAGTCCTTAAAAAAAATAAACTTTTGGTTGTGTGCTTTGGGTCATTGTCTTGCTGGAGGACACATGATCTTTTTTATGTCTTCTCTTCAGCAATGGTTTCTTCCTTGGCCTTTGTTTATAAAGCTCTGCTTGGTTTAGTGTGCAGCATGTTGACTTCAGGCTGTTGCAGTTTGGCCTTCAGGTCTTTGGATGTTAGACATGTTTTTTTTTTTTCATTGTTCACACCAACCTTCATAATATCATTGCGCACTGTTGAAACTGGGATACCAAGGTCTTTGGAGATGGCCTTATACCCTTCAGAAGTCTTGTGTTAGCTAATAATATCAGTTCTGATGTCCTCAGACAGCCCCTACTGTATGTCTTAAAGAGGATGTACCATCAGGTACATCCTCTTTAATATGACCCACAGATAGAACGGTGCCATCACGGGGAAGCAGGTGCCACGGCGCCCTTCTATCCACGGGTACCGGGTCGTGGCTGAAGCACTGGAGGCAGGCCGGAATTCCCTCCCCTCTATGACACGGCTCCATTAGAATCAATGGAGCCGCGTTATAGAAGGGTGGGGGATTCCTTCTACTGGGGGCGGGCCGGCCCGCCTTCAGTGCTTCAACCCCCGGAACCCGTGGTTAGAACGGCGACGTAAACGGGAAGCGTGCCACGATTCAAAAAAACTAACCACAGCACTGACTTCCCTGTGACGGCGCCGTTCTATCCGTGGGTTATATTAAACAGGATTTACCTGATGGTACATCCCCCTTTTTATATATTGGCTAATTCAATGAGCACTGACAATTTATCACCGGTTGATTCTCATCTGGGATTTAACACAATGTATGTCACAATGTCAAAATGTATATTCATACTCTATTAAGAATTAAATGTAAAAGCTGTCAATACCAGGGCCACAAACATTAGGTTTTTCTATTTTTCCCTCCCATTGTTTTTCATTTTGAAGGGAAAGGAATCAGCAGGTTTGTGCAAATGAACCTGCTGACAGCTCCCTGCATCTGTGTTCATAATCTTTTTGCCGCCAGTCTTCTTTCTTTAATAGGTCCTGCCGTTTTTAAATACTTTAATCAAACAGAAATATGTAAATTAGCATATTAGGAGCACTAGGGGTGTTCCTCGGCCCCCAGAGCACCCTGATTGACCCACCACCGCTGCCTCCTTAAGCCACGCCTACCTATGCATATTCAATTATGTATAAGTAGGCTGGTGTTTAGGTAGACGTGAACACGGGAGGTGTCAGTTTGACCGAACAATGCTGTGGGGGGCTGAGAAATTCCCCCAGTGCTCCTAATGTGCTAATTTACATATTTCTGCTTCATCAAAAACAACGGGACCTACTAAGGAAAAATGACCGTCACCGAAAAAGATGAGGTACTTGACTGCAGGGAGCTTTTGCACGAACCTGCTAAGTCTCCCTTTAAATTGTTGTTTATTATCTGCATTTAACACGAGTGCTCTAAACAGAAAAGCTGTTTGACTATGAGCAGATTAGCCAAATCTAATTTGCTGATAGCTCCCTATTGCGCATGGGGCACTAAGGAGGAAGATATGTCTCTTACCTTCATCCTCAGCACCGTTCCCATGCAGCTAGTATTTGACACAGCCTGGAGGTGGGGCATTTGATTTTGGCTCTATGGGGTACACATGGAGCTGCTCTCAGTAAGTGCCATGACTACACTTATTGTTACTTTACAGTGAACAACTTTACTATAAAGTGTTCAACTCCTTTAATCCTTGGTCCGGTAAGGCAGTTTGGAGCACTGCCCCACCCTAGAGTGCCAATTTGGCCAACCCGCTCCACTGATGATAATTAAAAGGGGCTGGCCAGATGGGGGAGGAACAGCGCTTTGGGGGTGGGCGGGGCTTCAAATGGCCTTATCTGACCAAGGATTAAACTAGCAAGTGCTCAGGAACAGCGCCTAAGATGAAGGTAAGAGACATGCTTATAACCTTAGTTATAGAGAGCTAGTAGAGAGCTATCAGCAGGTTAGATTAATCTAACCTGCTAATAGTTCCCCTTTAAATCTTTTTTTTTTTCAGGAGATATTCCACATTATGTACTTAAACTTTATGGGTGCCAATAACAACTAGCAGAACTGTATGTATGGTGTCATTGATTGTGCTTTTCTTTTTAATCCTATTAAATCATATTGCCTCTGTAGATAACCTAGTTGCCAACAGCTATGATCAGGGTGCAATGATTATCAGATGAATAAATCCAATGGAAAGTGTTGTGTGCACTCTCGACTTTCCTTTGACTGAAAACGTTCCATGTGCTTCAGAGTTCACCGATCATATAATTGCCAGATTTATGGTATTTTTCGGTATGTTTTGTTATGTTTTAAAATATTTCAGTTTGTGTCTAGTCATTGAGTGATGGAAAATGCATTCTGTAGCCTGCTGGTTGCACCTTGGGGAATCTGAATTTCCCCAGCAGTCCCACATTATATTTCAAACTTGATTAAAGGAAGGGATTCTAGCGAGACTATATTTGGCAATTGCTTTTTAGATGGAGTGTCCAGATTAGACTGGCCCGAGTCGAGCTTATTGGGCAGTGGACAACCTGCTGTTATAGCCAGGGGACCATAGTCTAGATGCTTTTTGCTTTATATTTGGATGATATTCTGGTTTGACTGATAATTCCTAGTTGTTTTATTGAACCTTTATTGTTCTGATTATTACTAGAGATGATCGAACAGCGCTGATTTTCAGGTTCGTACAAACTCGAACCATCGGCATTGACTCCCGCAGTCTTTCCTATGTCTCTCGCAGTCTTTTCCTATGGCCTAGGCTGTATACCTGTTTTCCAGACGGGACTCGGGCTGTCTCTTCCTTCCCCATGGAATAGGAAGACTGCAGGAGTCAAATACCAATGGTTTGAGTTTGTATGAACCTGAACATCAGCGCTGTTCAATCATCTCTAATTATGACTTGCATGCACCTTTTTTTAGGGAGCATTGTATGCCCTATTAGATTACCTACACCAGAATCTCAGAATCTTTTGATCCGGGCACCCTATCGTTGTGATTACAGTGGGTGCCGAAAGGGTTTATGTGACTTTCAGGGACCCTTATGAAATCCTTTCAGTTCCTGTACTCCTCTTGGGCCCTTATCCCACATAAAAATTTAAAACACAAAGCAAAACGAGTTGTTTTTTTGTTTATCTAATAGTAAAAAACTGTATATTAAAAAAAACAGAGAGTAAAGTTATCGCTTTATTTAGGCTGCATAGTGAAAAAAACAGAATTTTCATCACAAAATAATAAAACTTTCTGGCACAAAAAAAAAAAAAAAACACGCATCCTTCGGCCCCATACTCTGAGGTAACCTTACTGAGAGAGGCCTTTGAATGCTTTATAGGCTCAGATAGGCTCAGATTTATCAGTCTCACCAAGACCAAAAATTTATGAAAGTCTGCGTCTGTCAGGCACAGATTATCAGAAGGTCTCAAATATTTGTGGTACCTGCCTTATTTCTTGACAATCTGTGCCCAGCTAGCCAAGTGGGTGGTACTTAGCACAGAGGGGGTGTGGCTTTGCACAAAGTCAGCATTGGTTGACCCTTTGCAACAAATTGACCAATTTTACCACTGCTTTTATTGTATCAGAGCTTGGTAAATATATATTTGTCTTTAGACAGGTTAAAAAATCTAGGCCACTGTTCTACGCCTTTCAGAATCATATTTTCTGTTACATTGTATTTATAAGATGTACAGGTCTCTGCTCTGCTTCTAAATACGTTTACTGGCCCTTTCTAATGTAAGTGCGGCTTTGTGGTCTGTCCACAGTCTTTCCAGTTTTACCTTAGCAACAGCAAGGGGGCTAATCCAATGTCCTATTCTGCTCACTACTATGGGAGGGGAGCAGCCAGGTAATCAGAGCTGCCTGTGGGTGTCTGGTGGGAGGAAATCTTACAATCAAATTGAGCCATGATTATATTAAAAATGAGATATAGATTTCAATCACAAGCAAGGGAATAGAGGCCGATACTACACCAGAGACAGCTCAGCAGGTAGATTCATTTGACTGTTTTGTATCAACAAGCTGGTGGGAGCCCCAAATAATGAATATAATACAAAGTTATACTTAGTTAGTGTTTATGTGTAGTTTGTTTTTTAATATTTTGCTTAAAATGAAATCTTACAAAAAGCCATTTATGAATATCCCCTGGGGGGGGGGGGGAGATAATTAGGGGGGTGCTGTTACATTGCGTATTAATTTACATTGCCCATGACAGCACCAGGAGAGATTGCACAGATAAAACGTCAAGGCAGGAGCACCTTAAAGGTTCCCATACACTTTATACTTTAGGTGAGTTAGGACCTTGGTATGAGGTGTATGGACCTCTCCCGACTGACCACCGACAGGTGAGGTCAGTGGAGATAGGGGTGGGACATGATGGAAAATCACTGCATGACTTCATTGCTCAGGGAGAGATTAGCCTCAACCCTTCCCTCTCTATAGAGAACACTTAGCCATGCTAAATGTTTCTGTTTATGGTGTGGACAGGGGTCAGATGGTAGAGATAATAGACAGCTATGGCCATCACTTATTGAAGGTGTAAGGAAGAATACAAAAGCACATCAGCTACATTAAAAACCAGCACCAGAAGTTCGTATATAATTTGATCAAACCATATTGCCTCATGTACTACGTACAGGTCTCTGATACACTAAAGTGTAGTCCCTATGCTAAATGACACTGTGTTGGTCAGTGAACGCCAACCGTTCGAAACATGCGCAAGCAGGGAAGGGAGACCACAGAATGGCCCTGCAACCCCACTGTCACAGGACCAAACCTCAAGGGCCCCTCAAACTCCCCAGGCGCCGCCGGGGGACAAAGCAGCCACCAAACAACTAAAGTGTGAATAAGGTTTTACTACTCTGAAGGTAGAACTAGGGAGAACTAGGAAGTGCTTACCATGTGTGCACAGGTGCTTCCTGCTAATTTGGATCACATGGGTCTTACAAGGGAAATTTGATGCAGTACTGCAATGAAATGATTAAGTACTGACTGGGGCCTGACCGGGACTGGCTTGTTACAAGTAAAATATGCGTCAAAAGTTTTGATTGATCCGGGTCTAGGTGCAATGCGTTCCTCTCCTCGCTCTGTGTCACATAATCAGTCGGATTCATAACGTAAGTCTATGAGCCTGACTGTTTTCACTGACACAGAGCAATCACTTTTCACATGTGAAAAGGTTTGGGAAACAAGTAACACTCCTAACAGCAAAACATTTCTTAACAGCCAAGCAATGGAGTTCGGTTTCCTTTTGGCAAATATTTTTTAAATAGATTTAAGGAATCTGATTAACAAGGAATTGACCACAATCTTAAGGCTAGATTACACGTAGTGGTTATTGTTTAAAAACATGCTTTATTGACAAGCGACTAATTACACGAACAGATATGCGAATGATCAGCGAACTACCAACGATAAATTTTCAACATGTTGAAAGACAAAAATGAACAATTTTTCATTCCTTGTTTGATCGTTGGGTGTTATTACACAGACAGATCATTTTTGTTAATTTTTATAGCGAATTTTTAAGCAATAATCGCTCCGTGTAATAGTGCCTTTAGTATCCAGAAGGACCCCAATACTGGTAACTGCACATTAAGGGTAAGAGACTAATGGTGTGTATACAGAGAGATTTTTCTGACAGATTTTTGAAGCCAAAGCCAAGAATGGATTTAAAAAGGATAGAAATCTGTCTTTCCTGTATGACCTGTTCTCTGTCTATAGTCTGGGGAGTAAACTCACCCTTAGGCTATGTTCACACTACGTAAAAAACATGGCTGTATTTTATAACAACGGCTGTATTTGCACAAACAACAGCCGTTATTATGAAATACGGCCGTGTTTTTTACGTAGTGTGAACCTGCCCTAAGACTGAGACTGAATCTGGCTATGGGAATTCCTGATATATTAAAGGGGTTATGCTTGGACAATGGAAAAATCTTCTGAATCCTATGAAATTTTTTTGAAGTGACTGACTTCCTTCCAGCCATTAAAGCAGGCTCTACCTGAAATCCCCTTGCCCAAAATTCCAATCCATGAGCTGAAACCCCTTTACCTGAAGATGAAGGCATGGAGAAGATCCTTTTTTCAATGAAACAGAAAAGCATCCACTCTCATTGGCCTGTCTCTTGGGTTCAGAGAGAACATCCTTGCATTCCTGCGTTCCCTGTCCGCTCTACATCTGTGTATGCATTGAAACCAACTGTGCAAATTTTTTTGTAGGTGACATTTTTTTTTCTTTAAAAAAAAAAAAGTGTTGGTGTCACCCTTCTGTCCTAACACCCCCACCACGACACATCCTGACCCCTGACTTGTTACCCTGACAACTCTCAACACCCCAGACTTGTCACCTTGTCCCACCGTACCTCAGACTTTTACCTGTCCTTCCCTTACCACAGACTAGCTCCATGCTTCCTTGACCACATGCCCCCACATTTTATCTCCACTGCAGACCTAGTAGGACCTGTGTGGTCTTACAGTCACACGCTTAAGGTCAGACTGAACAGACTGATACATTTCCCCTTTATTTTGTTTTATATTTAACTGTTATTGTCTCAAACAGCCCCCCCCCCCCCCCCCAAAAAAAAAAAAAAAAAAAAAACATATATTTTTTTTGTCTTTTTTTCTTTTAATGCCACCCATACATACATTAGATATGTTTTGTATTACGTGTAATGGACATAAACAAGCTCCTGAAATGAGAGCATATAGGAATGTAGGCAGCAATAAGCGGATGATACCTTCCCTGTGTATCAGTCTAGGAGGCCAAGGCCAATATGGAATTGTCTACAGAGGATGAGATCTGAGAATATCATATGAGAAGCCTGCTGAGTCCACCCTTGTGGGTTGTGCACCAGATGTAAAGCAGTCCCTGGTTGAAGATGTAGACATCTACTTATAGGAAACTAGGCACCATATTGGATCTAGACCAAATTGTACTCGATTGTGGCTCTCTAATCTACTCTATTACATCTTTATACAGTGATAGGTCATATGATAACCACTCAAACCACTCCTAGAAATTTCAGAGCCGTGAATGCTATATACATCTCTCTGTGGTTGGCAATGTATCCAGAATACAAATGTTTCCACAAAATGCAGTTCTGCTAAAATAGCTGACTGACATGCATAGCCGTATTCCTCTGGCAAATGGCAGCAAAATGGCAGCACAAGGCCTGCCTGCTGATCCATCTCAGCGGCATTGAAACATACACTATAATAACTTACACAGCTTGATTTATTAGATCAGTTAGGTGCGCTGAGTCCTAATGCATCTGTATACACTATGCTGAAATAGAATGAAAGGCCATCTTGTCGGAGAAGTAAAAGGAAAACAAACAGATACGTATTTGGTAGCGCTTTATTCTTGTTTGTTTTTCTGTTAGAGGGGGAATGATATATTGTCCAACGCGTGTCAGCCATGTAATCGCAGTGATTGATTGCCTGAGGTCTCTGGCCATAGATCAGCAGGAACGTATTGGCTAAAGGACGGTGGCCATAAATACACATGCTCTTGGGTTCATCCCTCCTTTTATGCATTTAAAACCACATTTTGTGCAAACCTCCTCATGTAATTATCTTCTATAAAAAGATTACTTGCGTTTACGAGTGAAAAATTGTTCCTTTGTGTCCTATGAAAAATGGATGTTTTTTATTCACTGTAATAATGCTGTCATTTTGTCATCTACAAAACACTTATTATCTTTATCTATTTGGTTAGTGATGACATAATTATTTTTCAAACTCTAGAAATGGAATTACAGAGGACGCAGATGCAACTTCACTTCTGCAGGAGAAAAAAACAGCAGATATTTGTGGTATTAGACGTTTTCAAGAAATAAAAATACTTTAACAAGATAGAGGATAGCAGGCGTGGTAAATACAGTCTTCCACATTAAAATTACAACACCAAAAACGAAAATGAATAGAATTATGGAAATCACAGGATGGACGTGTTAATGATATGCATATGATAAAGGGATGAAAACAAACAATTTAAAAGATCTTGATTTAGGCTTTGTTCACACCCAGTATTTTTGCTTAGTATTTTGGTTAGTATTTTTCATCCAAAACCAGGAGTGGATTGAAAACACAGAAAGGCTATGTTCACCCACTGCTGAAATTGAGTGGATGACCACAATTTAATGACCATTGTTTTAAAATAGTGGCAATAATTTGTACACTATGGAGTGCTGTTCATTTTTGTAGATCGCCACTCGTTTAATGGGTCTATTACATGGTCCTATAATCGTTTAGCTAGGGCTGCACAGACATTGTAAGTGATGTCCGAACAGCCCTTGCCTAAAAAGATAACACTTTACCTGTTCACGCTCTTGTCTTCTGCTGCGCTATATATACGTCCCAGCAACACACTGCAGCCTCAGAGCAACCTGAGCTGACAGGCCGCTCAGCCAATCACTGGCTGCAGCCAGTTGCAGCTGAGCGGCCTGTCAGCTCAGGTTGCTCTGAAGCTGCAGCGCGCATTGCTGGGACGCATACATAGCGCAGCAGAAGATCGGGAGTGTGGACAGGTAAAGTGTGAACTATTTGGGCAATCGTCAGCCATTTGCCGTTCATTGCTGCTACACGTAGCAATGCGCAGTCAGGAGGTGATGATTTTAGGTGTGGGCCTAAAGAAAAGATCAGTCGATGATTGTTGTATCTATTACATGGATGGATAATCGGCCGAATCAGGTCTATTCCACTGATTATCGTTCTGTGTAATAGGGCCCTAAGTGCCAAAATACAGGCTAGAGATGAGTTTACAGTAAGTTCCAGTTTGTAAGACCCTGAACACTCAGCATTTGAACTCCATGTTTTCCAGGCAGCCATAGGGCTACCTCCATGCTCTCCAGCAACCGGGAGTCTATTGCCGAGTGTTTGGGTTTCTCTTATATACGCACTTACACACCTTGGCATGCTATTGGTGAGATTTATACCTGTCTATGATAGACTGTACAAGCAGATTCACCACAGCAGGCACTGAGGCCTTCAGAGGGCCTCCGGATGCCATGGTAGCCAGTTGGCACCCTGTGGTTGGGCACCTATCAGTTCACTCTCTAAATAGCACTGCCACTATTTATTGCGGCATATAGAGGGTTGAACATATACATTTATTAGCCAACCCCACTCAGAATCATCTGTGTCCCCTAGACTGATCTTATAATAAAGTTTAAAGGGGTCATCCAGGCTTAGAAAAACATGGCTGCTCTCTTTAACAATTAGCACCTCTCCTGTCCTCAGTTTGTACGTGGTTTTGCAGCTCAGTTCCATTGAAATGAATGGAGCTTTGTTGTAATACTGCACACAACCAGGGGAAAGGGGTGTTCCTGTTTTTCCAAGAAGGTGGCTCTACTTTTTCTGTTTCTGGATGACCACTTTAATGGCAAACTAACAGCAGGTTAAAAGAATCTAACCTGCTGTTCTCTTCTCATAGTAGTTATCTTACCTTCGTCCATAGTGCTGTTTTCCTGCAATTTGCTTTTTCAGAATTACGTGAAATAGATAGTTAGGCGCCCTGGGGATGGGCCTACAGCCCCTCCGTGCATCAGTCCAGCCGCCCCTCTGCAGTTACACTCTTCTAACCTGCAGTTTTTTTCCCTTTAAAATGTACCTCTCCTGCAGAAGTAAAAAAAATCCCATTGTAATATCCTTATTAGAATTTGTATAGTCTTAGGTGTTACTATCACGTTTGTTACAATTTGATACCAGTCACCACCAGATCATTGTTGGGACTTTTTAAAAACAAGAATTACACACCGTGGATTTTGTTGTAGTTGAAATGGATTTGGTACCAAATTTTTCTTCTGATTGTTTGTTGATTGCGGGTGTCCGGCATGTTGTACACTCTGATATTGTACCATTCAAACCTTTTTCAATTGTAGTGTTGTGGCAATATGATTACATGGTTGTGGAGCAGGCTCAGCCATGAAATTCTTAATAGTTTTCCAAGGCGGCAATCGAGATTTCTACACTATCTGCCCATCACGTTTACACTTGAAGGTGACAGACACTTAAATGTTTGGCGCCTTTATAATATAACACACAAGAACGCATTGTGACAGTTTTCATTTAACATTAAAGGAAGGGTTCATTTCTTTGTCTTACTTACTTCATGTCAGAATACAAAACATCCAATATGAATGCATACATCTACAGAGACTGGCAATAGCTCTGTCAGGTCTAAAGTCAGAACACATCTGTTAAAAAATGCTGGCAATTGTACTAATATTACATTGGTGTCATTCAGAGTATTGGCTACCCATGTAATATATGGATAGGCCAAGTGCCTAGAGTTCACTCTGGTTATTAGAGGAAGGGGGCTTTAATTAGGAGACCTCCTTTTTAATGTGCCCAAAGTGGAACAATTCCTTTAACTTGCCATTAAAATTATTTAAAGAGGCACTGGTGCAATTATTATTATTTTTTAATAAATCAACAGGGGTTGTGATAGCAATCAATATTGTAAAATACTCTTTTAATTATTTTTTTTAATGATTTCTATGTTTAAATCAATGCTAAACATATGTACACTAGGTGTCTCCCCCCTCTGTCAAAACTGCAGTCCATGCTTTCTCTGTTAATAAAAAAGAGATGTAAAATAGGAAGTCCCAGCCCTTTAGCCGCTCACAGACACGCCCTTAGTATTAATTGACAGCCCTTCCTGAGCGGGACAACACAGCTGCCACCAGATGATCTGACATGCCTAGGTGATACTTCTTACCCTCTGCCATCCTACACAGCCATGGTTCATCCACCCCTCGCTGGTCAGGCACCCATCAGCGCTATCTTTATCCGGATGCCTCTTTCTTAGGCCAGGGACACTGCAGGCAGCTTCTCCAGCCTTACCTCTTCTCCCCAAGGCCGCCATCACCACTGCTACCGCCCTGAAACCCCCTCCTTCTGCTTGTCATGCACCCACCAGTGCTACCTTGGCTACCGCGGTGTCCTCTAGTGCCTCTTTCTGGGGACACTGCAGGCAGGCCTACAGGACTTGGCTCTGTTCTCTGCACAGTGATCGGTGACTGCTTTCACTACTACTGTGCAGAGGCTGCCAGACATAGCAATTGTGTCAGGCAGCCTCCCCCTTGGCCCAGGACCTGAGTGAGGACGGGATGTGCACCATAGACATCAGCAGCCACCTAGATGTACATCTTAGGTGAAGCTGTTCAACTTGAGACCTGAGCTGCTCAGTCCTGCCTGGTCACCATGGAGCCAGATAGACATCTGGCTTTCCCCAGTCAGTAGGCTCCAGTGACTCTGCCATTGTACACACTGGGGATAGGGACTTTGGGTCAGGTCTGGTGAAGGTGATTCTGGAGAAATGTCTGATGTTAGTTTCTTCTGTGATTTTCTTCTGTAACTTCTAGTGTAGGCTGAGATGTAGCAGAGCTGACTTTGCCAGTTTGCTAGTTGTTGGTCCCCATAGGAGATTCTCTGTCTTGTACCTCGGTAACGCTTGATTCTGTATGTATCTTCTTGATTATGTAAATCCCATGCAAGCCACATCTTATTCTATTGTTTTTTAGATCACAGGTAAACATCTACATGATGATGCAGGAATAGTAAAGGGGTTTAGAACCCTCATTTTCAGATATTTTATTGGGAAATTTCTTAGTTAATAGGCAAGGGGGGGGCGCTAATCAACATCATTGACAATAATGAGGAATGGTTACAAAGAGCACTTCTCGCTTTGGAGGAAGAATCCCTTAAAAGCGACTCTGTACCCACAATCTGTCCCTCCCAAACCACTTGTACCATCAGATAGCTGCTTTTAATCCAAGATCTGTCCTGTGGTCCGTTCGGCAGGTGATGCAGTTATTGTCCTAAAAAATAACTTTTAAACTTGCAGCCCGTGCCAAACGGGAGTATCTGTGCCCTAATTTTGCACCACCCCTCCGTCCCTCTGCCTGGAGCATTCCTAATGATGAAGACGGTGGGGAGGAGGGACGGAGGGGTGGTGCAAAGTTAGGGCACAGATATTGCAGGCCACGCCCGTTTGACACGGGTTGCCAGTTTAAAAGTTGTTTTTTAGGACACCTGCCAAACGGACCCCAGGACAGATCTTGGATTAAAAGCAGCTATCCGAAGGTACAAGTGGTTTGGGGGGTCAGATTGTGGGTACAGAGTCGCTTTAAGCTACCCCTCAGTAGTGTGGAGGTTCTTGCTCTTCATAGTTGCAGAATATATTAAGTCAATTTGACTTCACTCCTATTCTCTTTCCACAAATAATTTTCTTGAATTATCAGTATCCAGCATCGGAAACATTAGTATAGTTTCTGTTACAGCAATAATAAAGGAAGGTGTTAGCAAGCTGGGCACAAAGGGTATATTAATTTTATCAAGGAGACGTCAGCACTCCATGCAGCCCCTGGTTTATTACGGCTAGCCGTGTGGATTGTATCTTTATTTGCATTTTAATCATTTGCAAGATTTTTTTTTTCTGTTTGCCTTTATCAGATATTTTGACATTTAGCTATTAATTTCACAAAAGGTTTTTTTTCATCATTATTCTATTCATGATTAAAATTATCTTTTTTTGTGAGGCTGTTATGATAAGATGCATGCGAAAAGATTAGTTTGTTTTATGATGGTAAATATATTTAATTACCACCCGAGCAAGATTTGTAGCAGTGTAATGTCACTAATAATGATTTGTTATGGTGCCACGCATTAGTATTTCCATGAAAAATAGAGGGGGGGGGGGGTGCTTAAAGGGGTATTCCCATTATAAATATTTATGTAAGATCCACTAGATGTGCTATAAATATTCGATGGGTGTGAATATGTTCAATGGTTGTGTTCTCTGATTCACACTGGCTGCTTTTGACAGTGAGTTATACAGAGAGGTTTCACTGGAAATTCAGCCAATTTGGTTAAAAAGCACAGTTTTCTTTATATTGGATACACCATTCCACTCCCAAATAATAACCACTGTGTACGCCGGGGCTGTTACTTCCGGGTCAGGGAGCGCTCCCTGACCCGGAAGTAAAAGCCCCCGCGCACACTGACCTTCCTGGTGCATGTGCTGCAGGGGAATCCCGGGGACACCGCCAGGTAGTGGAGCATCGGCCGGGAGTTCGGGAGTGCGGAGCGGCGGGCACAGGGGATGAAAAGAGGGAGCCAGCGTCAGCCGGGGGCCGTCCAACACCGCAGATGAGAAGAGAGCTGCAACGGGGGAACGAGGTTAAAGGTGAGTTGTTGTTGTTGTTTCCCCCCCCCCCCCCCTTTTGTTTTTATCTACTTGACAAGGGGGCATATACAGTGGGGGCAACACAGTGGGGGCATATACATGAGGGCAACATGGTGGGAGCATCTACATGGGGGAGATGTATACGAAGACAACACAGTGGGGGCATATGCATGGGGGGCAACATAGTGGGGGCATATACATGGGGGGGGGTAACATAGGGGGGGATGTATAAGAAGACAACACAGTGGGGGCATATGCATGGGGGGCAACATAGTGGGGGCATATACATGGGGGGGGTAACATGGGGGGGGATGTATAAGAAGACAACACAGTGGGGGCATATACATGGGGGGCAACATAGTGGGGGCATATGCATGGGGGGCAACATAGTGGGGGCATATACATGGGGGGGTAACATGGGGGGATGTATAAGAAGACAACACAGTGGGGGCATATACATGGGGGCAACATGGTGGGAGCATCTACATGGGGGGGATGTATACGAAGACAACACAGTGGGGGCATATGCATGGGGGGTATGTATAAGAAGACAACACAGTGGGGGCATATACATGGGGGGTATGTATAAGAAGACAACACAGTGGGGGCATATACATGGGGGGTATGTATAAGAAGACAACACAGTGGGGGCATATACATGGGGGGAATGTATAAGAAGACAACACAGTGGGGGCATATACATGGGGGGATGTATAAGAAGACAACATAGGGGGGTATGTATAAGAAGACAACACAGTGGGGGCATATACATGAGGGGGAAAGTATAGGAAGACAACACAGTGGGGGCATCTACAAGGGGGGGAAACATAAGGAAGGCATCTATATGGGGGAAAAGATAAGGGGGACAACACAGAGGGGACCATCTAAAAGGGGGGACTACACTGAGAGGGGCTGTCAAGGAGATGCACATGGGGGCCATATATATGGAAGACTGAACAAGGGGCCATCTCTACACAGAGGGGGGCATATACTATAAGGGGGGGGGGGTAACAGAGTCAGCCTACCCACTAACTGAGGGTGTAAAGGGGCCAATACAGATGTGCAGTTTGTATAGAGATGAGGATGGTGACAGAGTGAGGAGCCTAATATCTCTGTCTGGCAGATTATGTGGATTCGTGGCTCGAAGAAGTTCTCATAATGGCCCAGGGCAGATGGAGAAGATGATGAAAAGGGAAGAACTCTGATCAAAGAAGACGTCCCCTGTGAGTCACCTGATGTAAGTGCACTGTAATGTATATGGTGTACAGAACCTGTGTAGAGCTGGGTCTGCCTCTTCTGGATGAGGTGATAGTGATCTGTGTACAGTGGATGTTATTCAGTACCAGCGGTGGTATTAGTCAGTATGTGGTGGTGTTAGTCAGTAGCAGCAGTGGTGGTAGTATGTGGTGGTATTAGTCAGTATTGGTCTTAGTATACTGGATTTGGTCAGTAACAATATGGTGGTGATGGTAGTGGTTGTGGTGTGGCGGTAATATTTGCGCCTTGGTAATATTGGTCTCAGTATACAGGATTTGGTCAGTAACAGCATGGCGGTAATATGTATGGTGATTATATTTCCATCCTATATACTGGTATTATTGGTAATATCAGTCTTTATCTATCTATCTAAGAAATTCAGAGTGAATGCAGCACTCGTGTAGCGATGAATGTGGTGCCAAGCGGTATATACCAGTGACCACCCGGTATAAGTTATATAAATCAGAAGAATACCGCAGCACTCATGGGATAGACACGTTGTGTTGAATTCTATCCCATGAGTGCTGCGGTATTCTTCTGATTTATCTATCTATCTATCTATCTATCTATCTATCTATCTATCTATCTATCTATCGCATAGCTTGGTCAAGGAAGGGGGGGGGCCCAAGTTGAACTCTTGCACCAGGGCCCAAGGGACATTAGCTACGCCCCTGGATGCAAACATGGAACATGGAGGTAGATAGCGGACTTCATCCACGGACCTTGAAAATCACTGAATGTGTGAGTTAGGCCTAAGGGCCCTATTACACAGCCAGTTTTCTCTGACAAATATCTGACAAATTATTAAAGCCAAAGCCAGGAACATACTATAAACAGAGGACAGGTCATAAAGGAAAAACTGAGATTTCTCCTCTTTTCAAATCTATTCCTGGCTTTGGCTGCAAAATCTGTCAGATAATCTGTCAGTGTAATAGGGCCTTAACCCCTTCCCTCCACAGGACGTACCGCCACGTCCTGCGGTGGGGGGGGGGGGGGGGGAGAGTTTCAGAGAGGGGCCGTGCCGCGGCCCCGCTCTGAACCGCCGTGATCCCGACTGCTTACCGCATCAGCCCCAGGGGGCTTCTAATTACTGTTAGTGAAAAAAAAAAAAAGTGTTTTCAATAATAAAAAATTCCCTCCCCTAATAAAAGTTTAAATCACCCCCCTTTTCCTATTTTATAAATAAAATTAAATAAGTAAATAAACATATTTGACATCGCCGAGTGCGTAATCGCCCGAAATTTTAAATTATCACATTCCTGATCTTGCACGGTAAACGGCGTAAGCACAAAAAAATTCCAAAAGTGCAAATATTTTTGGTTGCATCAAATTCAGAAAAATTGTGATAAAAAGTGATCAAAAAGTCAAATATATGCAAGTAAGGTAACGATAGAAAGAACATATCATGGCGCAACAAATGACACCTCACACAGCCCCATAGGCCAAAGCATAAAAGCGCTATAAGCCTGGGAATAGAGCGATTTTAAAGAACATTTCGTGTTTTTTTAAAGGTTTTGATTTTTTACAAGTCATCAAATAAAATAAAAGTTATACATGTTACATATTGTTGTAATCGTAACAACTTGAGGAACATATATAACAAGTCAGTTTTGAAAAATGAGGGCTCTTGTGGGTCTGTAGGTGAAAAAATGCAAGTGCTAAGGCCTTTTAAACCCGAGGAGGAAAAAACGAAAATATGCCCAGGAGGGAAGGGGTTAAATGACGGTCCTTAAAAATCACTGGACGTGTGAATGAGGCCTACCTTTTCTGATTCTGAGATAACCCTTTTAAGATAAATACCACTGTAAAAATGAATATTAAGTAGGACATAATAGAAAAAGTATTGACAGTAGGTGATGGAGGTGAAAGATAAATCCTTAGTCATAGGGGATTCAACCTATTTTCAAGCTCCACGTCTGACTGTGGCAGGCTAGGGAATAACTATATTCATATAAAACTTTACAACTTTTCACCTTCTAAGGGAGTTTAGCACTGAGGGATTAAGGGGTACATGCATATTGATGATGGCGGCAAAGCCTTTCGCTATGTTACCTTAGTATGGCATTTAGGCCGCACAATGTGCACATATGATTTGAAAATCAATATTTAATGAATTTCAAACTAGATGTATTGTATGCAGTAAAATGAGATGGCAGCTGTGCAGATATCTTCCTATTGCTTTTTAGCTACCTCATATTTTTTAGCCTTTTAAAGGAGGATACGGGCACATTGATGATGCATTTTGAGACTTTTTTGCACCATAAATCCTTGCAAATCTTTCCAGTTGTTGGGTCATCTTTAGCAAAGGTATCTCTTACACCCATAATTGAACAGTTTCCTGACTAAACTCTAAAGATGCTATAGAGAGGATATCATCTCCCCTACCCCTTGGTGACACCAGCTATGGCCTTATTCTTTGGCTAAAGGTGATACCTCATCTATCAGACATTATGTTTTAATGTGGCTACTGAAATGTGAATAAAATATTAGAGGTAAACCAAAACTTTGATCATGGTATTTATTATTTAATCAGCCTATACCTATGAATTGATGATAATCTGCCATAATTTAAATGCCCCTATTTGCGTAGGAGGAGGACTGGCTGAGATCACCAGTATTTTCCACGCAATGCCAGTTAGCTCTCCATCTCACACTAGTGAAACCAGAGTCTCCTCCAAAAGGAAGAGTCACCCATCAATACACAGCTGCTTTAGGGTTCTTGGCCTGATCAGGAAATAACTAGCAGGCTAGAGAGGTTGTATTACATGGCCTGATGAGCAGTGTAGTTTGTCCTGATCTGCTAGATTGGCGCTCGCTTACTGAGCCTATTACATGGCTTAATGATCATGTAGCAAGGGCTGCACAGACATTGTTAACAATGTCTGTGTAGCCCTTACTTTCACATAGAAAAAAAAAGTTTATGTTCACCCATGCTGCCCTGGTGTTCTGGTGCCTTTTTTCTGTATATTCTGCACTCCGTAGCTGCCTCTGACACTCCTGGCCCCGTATCTTCAGTGGCAGACTGCTAAGCCAATCACTGACCGAGACGGGACAGCCCTGTGGCCAGTGATTGGCTGAACGGCCTGTCAGTACAGATACAGGGCCAGATGTGTCAGAGATGGTTTAGGGGACAGAATAAAGGCTTCAGGAGCCTCGATATGTAAGTATAAACTTCATTATTGTCCTTTACCGTGTTATCAGCCGTGCAGCAGCCGCGCTATTACACGTAACTCATCGCTATTACACATAGCAGTGCACAGTTGGCAGATGATGATTTCTCAACATGTTGAAAGACAACGATCATCTCTTTGGCTGATTATTGTCTTTGTTACCCTGACCGATAATCTGCTGATTCTGCAGATTATCTCTCAGAGTAAGAGGGCCTTATAGGGCTCCTTGAGGGCATGCCCACTCTGATTTAAGAGATCAGGGGTATGGGGACTTATTTTTTATCCAATGCTCCATGGGAAAATATATGCAAATTTGCTCTCCTCCAGGAGAACGAAAACTCACAGTATATCAGTCTAGCCTAAACTGATGAGAGGCAGGAACCCTGAAAATGGCATTTGGTTTAGATAATATGACATACTGTAGTTATCTCCCCCCTGACAGACCTCTGCAACGTTGGGCTCGGGGTCCTTTTACAGGATGCAAACAAGTGCCAATGAGCGAGGTTGGCTTTTGTTTGCAGAGCCTTCAGAAGGCAGGATGAATCGTGAGCGATTGTGGTATTGTTTGTGCGGCCATTTAAATATATTACTTTCGACTACACATTCACAGAATGATGTGCAGCTAATAGCAGTATATTTTAGCGCAGAACAAAAAATGGGATCAGCCGAGGATCAGGCGTTTTCCTACTCCGCCTCAACTGATCGCTGACACTTGTACATGGGACGATTAACAGCTGAAGCAGCATTTCTAGCAACACTCCTTGTTTATAATCAATGTTTTTCTTTACAATGATTTTCATGTCCAAGGTTTTCAAATAGTTAAAAGATACAGTATAATAGAACTGTATAATATTATTGTCTGACCAGTTCATCCTTCATGGGACATTATTAGAGGGGCAATATGAGGAGAGTCCCTTAAAGTAGATGGCAAGAGATGTATTAAAGAAATGTTAAGTAGAAATGTTTCCAGGTTATGAGGTGGTGATCTTCAGTGTCCAATACGCCGCCTAACAGAATATTTTCTACTTATTGAGTTGAATGTACTGTGGCCTCAGCTTTCTAAACAATACACAAGTGAAGGTCAAGTAACATAATGTGAATGGGCAATAAGATGCATTTCTGCTTATACCTTTAAGCTACAATATCCAGCAAGCAGTGCCCTCCAGAAATATAGAGGCGCTTTCTAGCTTGTTTTTATCAAATGCCAAAAAGTCCCCATGAAGTCTGGCTACAAGATACTTTTTCTGCAGCATTTCTCTCAATTTGTTTTCTTTTAGCCAAAAAATGTGTGGGACCTGATATGAGTTTGCAGTGTTATTATCAAAAGACACCATGCTCTAGGTATGGCTTTTAAAAAAAAAAAAAATTTCACCATAGGCTTCTCAGTAGAATGCTGTGAAAAACATCTGTCTGAAAAATGCCATATAATGTTTTAAACATGCAGGATTGTATTAATGCATTTCCCCCCGTATATGACATAAGTGTAAACGCTGTATCAGATAGCCCATTATGCTAAGCTCCCCAGCTGATTTTCTCTTTTTTACCCAAAGCAATATGTGCCCAAATTGGCCTGATTTGACAGATAATCGCTCTGTGTCTTAAGACCCTAAGAATGCCTCAGATTTATCTTAGCGTCTCATGCATATATTTCCCTGTGTAATAGAGCCAGTGATCAGCCGTCAACTGATTGCTCACTTTAAACCTGTCAAAAAATAATCTGCCATTGGCTGCCGTTGTAATAAAAAATGAGCAGCAAATGGCTGATTAAAGGAAAGGGCTACACTAACAATCTAGCGATGATCGTTCAGCCCTGGCTGCATAATCATTTAGCTGGGTAAGAGATCCATGTCCTCATGGCATGTTTTATGTATTAGTATCTATCATGCTTTTATGTACGTTGGAATTCTGGACAAATACCTGTTTATGATCTTCCTGATGAGGACTTCAATCTAATTTTTGAAGCCAACTACTAGTTGGCTTAAAGGGGTTGTTCATCTCCTTTGAAATGTATGGAGCTGAGCTGCAATACCAGATACAACCTGTGAACCGGTGTGGTGTGTTATTTTTGGAAGCAGACATATTTTTCTAATCCTGAACAACCCCCTTAAACCGTCACAGCATCTTGCACTTGAATTCATTGTCATATCTGTAGCAGACATGGGAAAAGTGTCTAAAACTCACAATATGTTTTTTTTTTTTTTTTTTTTAAACAAATAACGCCACAATCCTGTAGTATTTGCTATAGTAAATCTGCCCGTGTGTTTTATTTATTCCAGCTCCATCTTATATTTTACTCCCCTCATGTTGTGCATACTTTTTACGTAACTCTCAATTATATATTGTTAATCTATATGTTTGCCCTGGCGCCATGGCAACAGCAAAGCCCTCGACCCCAGGCACCCTGCGTGATTTTTCCATACAATATACATAACGGTGAATTATTTTCAATAAGGTTGTATGTTGTGAGTAGTCATTATGTGGTGATTTTACTTTATACATGTATGTTTTTAACCTGGTTAATGTTCCCGTTGCCCTTGGTTATTATTATGGTTATACAGAAGCAATGACTGTCACAGCACCCGCTCGAATGGCCGCCATAGTCTCATATCTGGTAAATTCATGTTCTTAGTTAGCTTAGCACCAAGTGTTTAATATCACATTAATTCAGCAGAATAATCTTCCAACAGCTCAGTCATCTCTTTTTGTCACCGGAGAACACTCTTTGTTCTGAAAGTGTCACTTTGGGGGTCCAAGAGACGGGCAGATGTCTCACTAACCATTAGGCATCTGCTCATGAACAGTTGTTCTAAGGGAGAACATGTTAGCTGCTGCTTAAAATACGATTTCACCTTCAGCAAATATATTGAGAACCTAAATAATTGGCTATTCTCTTACATAACGTAATTTTAATTTACCTTAGCCTTGGAAGCATTCTATTGATAATGCACAGGGCTGCTAGGATTAGGTTGTAAGATTTTCCATTTAGCACAGTGCCAATTTTATCCTAATAGCACATAGGATGCCTAAATAAAGCCAAAGAGTACACAGGATTTATCATTTCTGCCCCTATCTCACTGGTTATGTACATACTTCATTTAAGGGGGTCCCTAAGGAAGAGCTGGAGAATGCAGTGCCATGCCAAAGGCTCCGGGACCCCCGCCGGATCTCATTCTCCCCAAAGTTGCGATGTTGTCACGACTCTGGGGAAAATACCAGACCTGTCTGATGGATTGCCCCCTCAGCCAATCAGTAACTGCAGCTGTGTCCCGCCCCAGTCACTGACTGCCTGAGCGGGCAATCCATCAACCATATCACCCCTTCAGATGGAGATCCTGGAGCCCGGTGGGAGCCCCAGAGCAGTGAGACAGCGCTTTGGAGGCATGGGTAGGGAAGAGGGTAGGTAGAGATTGTTTATTATGTTTCTCCCAGCCCCTGCCTCCTGGAAAATTATGATTTTCTCCAGACTCCTTCTTTAGACGTGTCATCAGGCATCAAAATATAGAGAGAGTCTCACAGCACCTATGTTCCAGGGAACAGCACAATGATTGATTGATTGATGCATGCTTGATGCCAACAATCCACAAAGTTAACCCATGAATCAGAAGCAGTGGCTTAGCTTCTGGGGTAATTTGGGCCCACCAGGGAATTTTATTCTACGGGTCCACCCTACATATACTAGATATAAGTTTCTTGATATAATATATAATATAATAAGATGAATATATAGGAAGATGAAACCCCAGGTTACTATATAGGGGCAATGAATGACCAGGTGACAGGCGTGTGCAGCAGTTCTGGGGGTTTATATGTCATCCTGGAGCTGCTACACAGGGAGGCCCAGTTCCTGATCAGGGGCTCACCAAGAGTTAGGGCCCACCGAGGATTCCCCTGCTCCCCTGTGGGCCAGTCCAAGCCTGCTTGTGTGGCAGGGGGGCAAAGCATGGCCTGACTCCATGGTGCTACCACACTGAGCAACCCGCCTGAAACCCCCCCATGGCCATGGTTAGCACTTGCAATTCTGGTAATTAAAGGTGGGACCTGGACTTGCCAACAGTTTCAAGTCCATGTGCAGCCCACAATTACCTGTAGACCACAAGCAATAGTGGCTGTGTCTGGTTTAGAGCTCGGTAAGGGCCAGTTCACACTGAGCAGTGTCGTGCAGTGTCTGAATGGGAGGGGCGCATGTGCCTCCGCTCCCGAAGCTCTCCACTCAAAGATTTTGACATTGAATTCATTGCTCAGTGTGAACTAAGGGTGTAACTAGCCTGAACCTCTAGCTATACGCTTGTAAGGTCAGTCAGTGGTATCTGCCTACAGAAATGGGTTTTACACATTTTTGAGGTTATCCTCACATACTGTTCTCCCCCAAATCTTTGTATGCAATGGCATTAGCTCCCTGCACATGAATCAAATATATATTAAAGAGCCCCGTTGGTCAAACGTGCCAAAATAATATCCTTATGCTGTATGTCAAGGGTGTTTATATGAGCATAGCTTCTTTTTTTATTCATTGAAAAAGCATTCTCAGCTCTGTTATTTAGGAATTATGCAAAAAGTATAGAGTGTAGAATGGGTGCCTGCGGGAAATTTATGCCACTGTATACCATTACAATGTCATACTTCTGAGGTATTGCGAATATATCCTGCTGCAGATCTCCAGTGTACACCGCTAATGCTGTGTGAACAGAGACTAATGTGCGTGAAGGGGCTTTTATTAAGAGGTCTTTGTAGTTGTTCTTTAATATTAACATTGAGTACAGGGCTGTAAGAAACACGATGAAATGTTCCTGGCTAATATTCATACGCCGCTGCGCTAAAGATCTCACAACAGGGCAGACATGAAGAGAGAAAAGAGAATTGAAGTCCACTCTACTCGCTGATAAGCCGAAGTCTGACAAAACACTGGAATCCACAGCGCTCTATTACCGGGATGGCTATTACTGTAATTGTTATTTGGAGACTATGCTGATTGATGTGTATTATGATATTTATCCAGAATGCCCTCTGAAGGAACACTCATAAAGACATGAATCACTTACTGTAATCATCCGGCTGATTAAAAAAGAGGTGTCCAACCCTCTTACCACATCAAAACCCGCTCCACTTCCAGCGAAATCCCAGAAGTTGGAGAGCAGAATCAAACACTGCACTGTTATTACGGATAGAAGGCCGAATATTATTCAATCACATTGACTTCTAGTACAGACAATTACCAAATGCATATCAAGTGGAGCTGTTTCCAAACTCTGGGATTGCTCATGACTTTTGTCTGTGGCTGGGTTCACAGTTTCTATGTTCTAGGGGCATTACTAATGATGAAGACGGTGGGGAGGAGGGACGGAGGGGTGTCACAATGCTAAGGCATGGGTACTCTAGGCCACGGCAGTTTGACTCAGGGCTGCAAGTTTAAAAGTTGTTTTTAAGGACAATAACTGCATCACCTGCCAAATGGACCCCAGGACAGATCTTGGATTAAAAGCAGCTATCTGACGGTACAAGCAGTTTGGGAGGGACAGATTGTGGGTACAGAGTCACTTTACGCTTCCAATAGACTGCACCCTTGTGAACTTTTTGTTTGACACTTTTGCACTTTTTATGCACCTGGGTTACAGAGCTCTTCCAAACCAGTCATTATGCAGCTTTTCCCGGTCAGCATACCATTGCTCCTCCTAGAAGATCGGGTAATCATGGATAGTCTCTCGGGAGGAGTTTGATGCACAAGCGTTAATCTATGTTTACACACTGTGGGTACAAACCCACTTGACGTATTTGCTGCGTGAATCAGTCTTAAAAATAAGCAGGCAAAACGCAGGTTGGCTTTATACAATTGTTCTGCGTTAAAATACGCAATTGCGTATTTTTGAAGCGTGAAGCTTGTTGTTAGCAAAGCATCAGTTGTTAACAACCTGTGCAAAAAACGCATGTAGCTTCACGCTTCAAAAATACGCAATTGCGTATTTTAACGCAGAACAATTGTATAAAGCCAACCTGCGTTTTGCCTGCTTATTTTTAAGACTGATTCACGCAGCAAATAAGTCAAGTGGGTTTGTACCCTGTAAGATAAAAAAGGTATAAGCAGGGCCGTAGCTGGGGGGGGGGGGGGGGCAAAGGGGGCAGCTGCCCCAGGCGCCGAGACCAGGGGGGGGCGCCATCACAGGGAGCAGAGAGAGGATGGCAGTGGATGAGGCAGCCTGGAAGCCTCCTGCCCTCTGTCAGGCAGGGGATGATTTTTGCTTCATGAAAAGAGGTATTTCCCATACTGTACTATCTCCTGGCTGCTGTTTAACTATAATTTGCACAAAATCGCTGCATTTTTACCGCGATTTTGCACAAATCAGGGCTAAACAGCAGCCAGGAGACAGTACAGTAAAGAGATGGTGAAGGACCTTGACATGTGACTATGATGTCACCGCAGGTCCTGTATGTACACTGCTCTATGAAGGAGGAAGAAAGAAGATACAGGTGTGTGGGAAGGGGAGGACAATCAGGGGGGCACAGTGTGGAATGAGGAGGAGGACAGGGGGTACAGGGTGACACTTGTCTGGGATGGAGGGAGACACATAAGAGAGTTGGGGTCCAGTGTTTATTTAGAGGTCTGGTCTGGTTGTACATTATTCTATACTTAACCCCTTAATAACTGCCCTATCCAAATATTTATCACATTTATATAAACCTTACATACTATCTGCAGGGGTGGGGAACCTTGGCTTTCCAGCTGTTGCAGAACTACAACTCCCATCATGTCTGGACAGCCAAAGTTTCAGCTTTGTCCATGTATGATGGGAGTTGTAGTTTTGCAACAGCTGGAGAGCCAAGATTCCCTACGCCAATCTATAAAGCACCTGTATCTGTATATACAGCAACCATAATACAAGAGTCATTTTTCTAAATTATTTCTATTTTGAATTTGGTGATGGACCTTACTGGAGGTACTGCTGCTGTTGTCTCCGCTGCTGAGAGGAGTTGATTGAACCTCGGGAAATCCTAGGTTCTATAGAACTCGAACATTCACGAACCTGCCGCATTTGATTGCTGAAGCCTTCCCGGTCTGTGGGAAGGAGGAGACTGCCCGGGTACCGACTGGAATTCCGGAATTCAGCCTAGGTAATAGCCTAGGTAATAGGCTAAATCCCGGAATTCCATTCAGTAACCGGGCAGTCTCCTCCTTCCCCACAGACCGGGAAGACATCAGCAATCTAATGCAGCAGGTTCGTGAGTGTTCGAGTTCAATTGAACCTAGGATTTCCCAAAGGTTTGATCGACTCTACTGCTGAACCTACCTGTGCATTAGGAGACGGCACCATAAAATCCCATTACACTGGGAGTCACACTGGAGATAGATCCGGAAGCTTCGCCTCCTAATTCACAGACACAGACAGCAGGGAGCGGAGACAATGGCGCCTCCACAGGTACAGACAGCAGGGAGCGGAGACAATGGTGCCTCCGTTAAGGTACTTAGGGACCAAATTTTAAATGGGAAAAATGGAAGTACTTTAAAAAATGCTGATTGAGCCCAGAGCTGTCTGATAATCATTCTTCATAGAAACATTCCAGGTATACAGTAAATATGATATTATTTATCCCATATTGTGAACACCACACTAGTGCTGCCAGAAGAGATGAGCGAATGGCTCATCTAAACTTCATTGAAAAAAACCCAAAAAACTGTATATGTTATATACCAGCAGTGAAAGGACGACATTGGCCCCCGTGTGCTTACTGTGCATGGAGGGGGGGGGGGGGGGGGGGCGCAAAATTGAATCTTTGCCCCGGGTGCAGGAGACCCTAGCTACACCTCTGGGTATAAGAGTAAAGCCCCTATTCCACAGGGCGACCTGAGGAGCTTTTATCGCTCATTTGCTGCTCGTTCCCCACTCACAGCTGGTGAGCAGGGCCGTCTTACCCATTGGGCATGGTAGGCGGCTGCCCGGGGGCCCCTGCCCACTGTGACATACCTGTATTTTTTGCTTTATAAGACACACTTTTTTTCCTCCCAAAGTGGCAGGAAAAACAAAGTGCGTCCTATAAAGCGAAGACGGCTCCCAAGCAGTGCCAAGCACCGCAAGGAAGCTGTCCCGCCCGCCCCCTCTATTGCCGCTCACTATGCATATGCCCTGAGCGACCCCCTACGCCCGCCCGCCCCTTGTATCGCCGCTCAGCTGAGCCGATCAAAAGCCCAGGAAAGTGCAATTAGCAGCACTTTCCTGGGCTTCTAAACGGCTCAGCTAAGCGGCGATAGAAGGGGCGGGCTGTGCGGGCGGTCCAGGAACTCACCTGTCCGCCGGCCCCAGCAGCTGATATCTCCCGGAAGCGCGCAATCCCGTCATCCTCTGGGCATAGGCAGGACACTGCAGGACACTTCGGCACAGGCAGTCTCTCTGTACCCAACTGCCTGTGCCCCGAGGGTGACGGGAGTTCGCGCTGCCGGGAGACATCAGCTGCTGGGGCCGGCGGACGGGTGAGTAACTGGTTTGTTGTTTTTCTGTTCGGCAGGGGGCACTGGCTACTATGGGGGGCACTGGCTACTATGGGGGCACCGGCTACTATGGGGGGCACTGGCTACTATGGGGGCACTATATGGAGGGATTGGCTACTATGGGGGGGCACTATATGCGGGCATTGGCTACTATGTGGGGTACTATATGCAAAGATGGGGGGGGTTTGACAGCGGCGGCCGGGGGGCCCAATTCGCACCTCTGCCCAGGGGCCCATAATACTGTTAAGACGGCCCTGCTGGTGAGTGTGGGAGGGCCCGCGGGGAGCTGCAGGATAGCTGCCCGGGTGATTGCTAGATCGTCCGGGCAGCCCATAGAGGTTAGTGGTGGTCTGCTGCCACTGCTCCTATTCCACGGAGTGACAGCTGCAGATCGCTGCTATCACAGTCGTTTGTTTTCCAAAATGCTTGAAAGACAAACAACTGCAATGATCAGCCGACATGAATGTTGTCGGCTGCTCGTTGCCTTCTGTTCCACAGAACGATTATTGGCCGAATATGGACGATAATGGTTCCGTGGAATAGGGCCTTAAGTTCACACTATGGAATACGCGTGGAGACTTCAAGCAGATTCCGCCGGGTGGTCTCTGCTTGAAGTTCCGCCTGCCCCATAGACTCAATGATATTTGCCGATGGATTTCACCATCCGCCCAAAGAATTGACAGTCTCCAGGCAGATTCCGTAGTGTGAACGTACCCTAAAAGGCCGTATTGTTAATAGAAAATTGGATGGCAGTGCACACACCATATAAAATAATGGTCGTAATTGATTACAACCATCCAAATAAGGAACATGCTTGTTATTTACCACCTGCTTTGCCACCTACCTAATGGGCAAAATATAGACATTGTTTTATTCTCACCCAAAACTACAACCGTATTTTATTTTATTGTTTTTTTTTTCTGTGTGTGAACAGAGCCTTAATCTGATTCAGTTGGGCTTGTGCACAGAACTCCCCCAACATGGATTTATCCATGGTTACCCAGTATTCTTGCTGCAGAAATTGCTGGAATCGAATAGGAAACAGCTGCATTATGGCAGGTACACTTTAGGGGGACAAATGGCTTCATTTACTCGAACAGCCAGCATGCTGCTGTGCAGGAAAATCCCGCAGTTGTTGGCCCCCCCACTAATCATAAAGTAATAGTATATTATAGCAATATGCCATCACTTTTAACTTAATTTTATAGTCATCCAGGAAGTAATGGGAAATGAGCATTCTCCAAACAATTGATTTGAATGGGCACTTGTACATTGCTGCGTCCTGTCCCTTTATTACACACATTGCACTCCAGTGTGGCTGATATTACTGTGCAGCCAGCGTTCTACCAGACGACGCTTTCACATACAGTTTAGCAGCTGCTTTATTAACATTACTTTCTATGAGTTATTTGGAGCCCGGTGTTGGTGAAGTCACAGTAGCGTCTGTGTGATTTTCATTATGTAGATGCTCGCAGATATATATCCAATGGAGCATATTAATTAAAGACAATGTTTTCCTACTTGTTTTCCTTCTGTCAATTTGCCGGGAAATGACCCATGAAAGCTGATTTTTGGTGAGAAAGCAAAATTGTACGATGACTTGCATGAGCTGCTTTATGATTGAGGAAATGAATGTCATTTACTTATTAACAATGTTGTCGACCTATTTGGAAATTGGGCTCCGCATTGTAATTTCCATTCTGGCTGATAATACATTTGCAGTTCATTAACATTACGTTGCATTCAGTTTTTTGCTGGCGACATTGTATTATACTAGATTGAAGCTACTGTGTATGTATTGTGCGATTCTTTATAGCTGGAGAGCTGTATCATATATGACACGTGTGGGTGTGCTTACATGTCAGGTTTGCCTATGGCAGATCCAACATCTATTGACTAGAAAACCAGCTTCATTATATGTGGAATCTCTGGAATCTACCTATTATCTTGTATTTTTTTTCTGAGGTGCGGATAAAAATACATATGAATCTTTGTGGCATTCTGCTGGATGGTGTCCTGTGTGTCTAATGTAGCGTTATACAGTGTACAAATCACATAGAGTGCCATACAGTATGACAACCAAATAACAGTGCCACATTTTGGCCAAATAAAACTCGCCAAAGCCAAAACAGCAATGCGGTATGATACGTACATCATTGTACACTGCAAAAATATGAGCTTGTACAGTCCTTAAAAAGGGAGTTCACAAAAAATTATCCCCCCCAGGCGCTGGCACTTATACTCACCACAGCTGATCGGTGGCCCGCGGTGCCATTCAAATCCGGAGCACGCTCAGGTCAGCCTCTGCTGTGACTCCTCTTCTGTCTCCTGTGATTGTACGCCAGTACTCGCGCACTTCAATGCATTCTCTATGGAAGTGTGTGACTTCTGGCATTCAGTCACAGGACACAGAAGAGGAGTCACAGCAGAGGCTGAAGTGAGCGCGCGCCTGATTTGAACGGTGCTGTGGGACCAGAACCAAGCCGTGCCGCGGGACACCGATCAGCTGTGTTGAGTATATACAGCAGTGCCTAACGGGGGGGGGGGGGGGGGTCAGGGGCAATAATAATTTTTGGTGAACTGCTTCTTTAACTAGAAGTCTTCCATAGGGGGTAAATACCTAAGTACAGCACTCACACAAAACAATATATAACACAGCATTTGCAATTACTTCTATCACTGCTAAATGCATTAAAGGGGTTGGCCACTTTATAGTAAAATTTCTCAGTGTACAGTATTAGGCTATGTTCACACTACGTATATATTTCAGTCAGTATTGTGGTCCTCATATTGCAACCAAAACCAGGGGTGGATTCAAAACACAGAAAGGATCTGTTCACACAATGTTGAAATTGAGTGGATGGCCGCCATTTAATGGCAAATATTTGCTGTTATTTTAGAACAACGGCTGTTGTATTGAAATAATGGCAGTTATTCACCATTATATGGCGGCCATCCACTCAATTTCACCATTGTGTGAACAGATCCTTTCTGTGTTTTTAAACCACTCCTGGTTTTGGTTGCAATATGAGGACCACAATACTGACAGCAGCTTCCTGTGTACCTCATAGAGCTAATATCAGACTCCCCTCCTCCAGGATGTGCTGCCCTGCTCTGTGGTGTTTTGGTCCATAGGATTGCTGACATGGAGGAGCATGTGACCAGGCCCCGCCCCCCAGTGTCCTCCACTGAGCCTGTATATGTCTATGGAGAACACAGTGGGCAGGGCCTGGTCACATGCTCCTCCATGTCTGCCATTTTATGGACTGAAACAAATCAGAGCAGGGCAACCCAGCCTGGATGAGGGGATAGTGATTTTAGCATCTCTGAGGTACACAGGGAGTTGCTGTTAGTATATACAGTGAGTACACTTACTAATACTTTGTACTGACCTATTTTACTATAAAGTGGCCAACCCCTTTAACCCCTAGACGACCCTGGACGTAGGGTTACGTCATGGAAGTCTGTCCCCAGACGACCCATGACGTAACCTTACGTCATGGGTGTTATTCCCGCTATGAAGCGCGCTCCGGAGCGGAGCGCGCTTCATAGGAGGTGGGGGCCGGCTGCAGTGAGCAGCCGGGACCTCACCGGTAATGACACGCTGCAGCGATCGCGCTGCCGCGTGTCATTAACCCCTTAAACGCCGCGATCGCGGCGCGACCGCGGCGTTTAAGTGTAAGTGACAGGGGGAGTCCCCTGTCACTTACCGATCACTTACCGGTCACTTACCGATCACTTACCGGTCACACTGCGGGGGTCCCGATCGGTAAAACGGGCCGCCGGAGCGCTCTCACCTGCCTCCGTGCGGTCCGATCGGCGCTCTGGTCACTGAGCCTGCACAGGCAGGCTCAATGAGCAGATCGCCGATAACACTGATCAATGCTATGCCTATGGCATAGCATTCATCAGTGTAAAAATCCAAGTACTGTATGTAAAAGTCCCCCAAAGGGACTTCAAATGTGTAAAAAAAAAAAAGTTAAAAACACTAACACACTACCCCAAAGCCCCTCCCCCAATAAAAGTTGAAATCACCCCCCTTTCCCATTATATAAATAAAACATATAAAAATAAATAAATAGATAAACATATAATATACCGTAGCGTGCGGAATTGTCCGATCTATTAAAATATAACAAGCGTCATTGCGAACGGTAAACGGCGTACACGAAAAGAGGGGAAAAAGTGCGCAGATTACCGATTTTATGTTACATTATATATATAAAAAAATTAATAAAAAGTGATCAAAACGTCCGATCTTCACAAATATGGTATTAATAAAAACTAGAGATCATGGCGGAAAAAATGACACCCCATACAGCCCCGTAGGTGAAAAAATAAAACCTTTATAAGCGTCACAATAGTCCCATTTTATTTATAATTAATTGCCAAAAAAAAGGATTTCATTTAAAAAAAATATATAACATTAGAGAATCTGCGTAAACCTGCATATGGTTGTGTTCGTACTGACCTATAGAGTAATGGTATCATGTCGCTTTTACCATATAGTGCATTACGTAGACACAGGAACCCCCCAAACGTTACCATATTGCATTCTTTTTTGCGATTTCACCAATTTATATCTTCATAAATAATATATTTGGAATTCCATCATACATGTTATGGTAAAATGAATGACGCCATTACAAAGTACAACTATTCCTGTAACAAATAAGCCCTTACATGGCCTGTAGATAAAAAACTGAAAGTGCTGGAGCTCTTAGAAGGGGAGGAGGGAAAAACGGAAACACTAAGATCTAAATTTGCGCGGTCCACTGGGTCATTTTGGGCCTGGTCCTCAAAGGGTTAACCATATCAAAAAGATTCTCCTGTGGTCAATGTAATACTCCTGTGCTTTTATTCAGAATCTTCAAAACCTGATAAATGCTGAAGATGTAAGGAAAGAGGTTCATGTTCCTCTGGGACTGTCTTCCAGTATATAAACTCTGGATGGTAGATCGGTAACTTGCTGTCCTGAATCTGTGGCTACCTAATAATTTTACTCAATTACCCTATGTTCCATACATTTAGGCCCCTATTACACGGGCCAATCAGCGGGAGCGAGCGAGCGCCGACATGTCAGGTCAGCGCTCTCTTGCTTCTTGCTCATTGCTTCCTCTCCCTGTAATAGCGCCAGCAGCGAGCTGGAAACGAGGAGCAAGCAAGCACTGATCTTACAGGTAAGTGTGTCGCTCCTATTAGGTGGAGTGACGGCTGCAGATTGTTGCCATCATTGTCTTTTGTCTTTTAACATGTTGAAAGACAACGATGGCAACATTGTGCATGTCGGCTGATCGTTGTCTTTTATTACATGAATCGATAATCAGCCAAACATGGACGATAGATATAGATATCTTCCCCTCCTGATAATGATGATATAATAATGCATGCCTTATTATCTGTGAGAACCAAGTTGTCCACCCATTGGAAATCATCCATGACCCCATCTGTTAAAGAGGACCTGTCACCCCCCGCTAGAGACCCTTATACTTACCCCGTGTACGAAGTTCCGTGATATCTCGGCAATGGTACCGGGTCCAGGAGCGGTACTTCGCGCACGGGGTAAGTATAAGGGTCTCTAGTGGGGGGTCGGCTGGGCTCTGCACAGGGGGTGACAGGTTCCCTTTAAAGAAATGTTAAAAAGTAAAAAAGATATTTGTTTGTTACACATCTAAAATTGCTTCCTCTGAATTTTTTTCCACAATTTCTTTACCGATGGTTGGATTTTTTTATACAATACGGTAAAAAATCTTCCTGAAGTCTCCCCCCTATGGAGAGAAGTTTGGATGCTTACATACTTTGAAATTTTAGTCTCTCATTATTTCTTTTTTACACTAATGTTATACACTTTAATGACAATGGCAAACATTACCTTATTTTATTTCATGTCTTTATATTGCAAAAACTCTTCCTTAAATTTTTATGTTTTGTTTTGTTACTTTACCATACTATTATACTCATCTCAAGCCTTTCAGAGATATTTTACCTGTTAGTAAATCAGTTTCTTATTGTTTGAAAACATAAAGAAAATGCAATAAAAAAAAAAAATAATAATAATCTCATAATAAAATTGTTACAGATCATATTAAGATTATTACTGGTTGGTTATCTTCCCTAAATGGCTCTCAATGTTACAATCTCTACCACTGATACTTCGACCCAGAGAATAATCAGAGACCTAGGATAGGGCTTCATATTGTACAACAACACAAAACAAATGGAAAGATAAATTTGCCTGACATAAATCTATACAGCTGCGGATAGTGGGAGACTGGATAACACAATCTTCAGTTTACTGTATATATATATATATATATATGAACATGGGTTTTGATCCACAGTTTCACTGTATATCTCTCATTAATTTCCTACACACTCTGATTTGCCACAAGACATGAAACATAACCCCTTTTATATGCTACCTAGAGGGCATGGACTAAACGTAGACGCATACTCCTTGGCTCTTTGCTTCTGACATTTTTAATTAACCTCATTTTAAGCCTGATAAGCACAGAAACACTTAGCCAGCCGGCCAACATGGGAAGACCTCAACAAGCCTGATAATCACAGAAATAGTATCCAGAATATAAAGCATAACTTTTAATAACTATGGAATAAAAACACAAAAAAAAATCACATAACACCCATTGTGTCTACCTCCACCATCACCAAAAGGTAACAACACTACCTATAGTAGTAGTAATAATGTTTTGGTCTTGCCACCTCCAGATGCTGGGGGTGTAGTATGTTGTGTGTCCATCCAATAATTTATCCGTTGTAGAAGCATGCTCCATACACGCTAATCCCTGTTGTCTCCTATTGTAGCTTCACCAATCTTCCCCTACTTGTTTAAGGGATCCAGCAGGGTGAGCACCCTAATGAGGGCAGCCCCTGCCCCATACCACCCCTAGACAAAAGGCCCTACATTTACCCTCCAGTAGCCCCTATGCGTTTCAACCAGTAGGGCTCACTGATTATTTTTTTTTATTAGAAGTTAATTGCAGCCCCCAGACCTGGAGCATGAAGTATTGATATTACAGTATGAATTAAACTTACCATTGGGCACTGATAATTTAGATATCCCAGTATCTTCACTATTGTTTTACATGGAGCTGAACAGCTCTACTACATCTGTGTGTTTGATATTTTTCTATGTTTTTGCTACTTGTACAGCCTATAGGCGCTTAATTCTCAGCAATATTCTGCTCCTCTCACATTACCTGTCTGGCAGCCATCATCTTATGTCTGTCTTACCACTGGAACTGGTGCAGTGACTTTCTATGTATTTTTCCAATCCGGTCTTTTCTGTAATCCGCAGAAATAGATTGTATAAAGCAGGTCAAGAAGGGTCTGCTGAAATAGCATTTAATACCGTGCTCACATCCAGGCAGTTTAGGTTCTCAAAGGTTGTTTGTGGCCGGTCTGTGAGCTGCCTCCTAATATCATTATGTCACTGGCGCAGATGTGGATGGGAAGGCTATGATATAGCTACGCTTGTATTACAGAATTGGCTATAAGCACCTCCAATGATTACTCCTGACGAGAATGCTGTCACACCTGTATTATATATGCCATGCCAAGCTGTGCCATCTGCTGCAGCCTTTATCCGATGAAATAATACCATTGTAGTCTGTAAAGAAATGGAAGCCTTTGTCTGCTCTTTTACCAGTACATCACATTAATGTTACATGTAAGGCTGGGTTCACACTTCTGTAATTGACCTAAACTGACTGAAAAGACTTATGACTAATTGTATGTCTATTTTTGTTGATCTGCCACCTGTTTATCTAAATGAGGACAAAGAAAAACTGTTCAAGATAGAAACAACGCACCCTGGCATCAGTTTTTAGGGGTTGTCTTACCAACAACATTTAGCAACTATGCACAGGATAAAGATACATGTGCTGCTCCTGATCCGACACGGCACCTAGACAGGGTCCTTATTATACCATTCTCATGATCCTCCATGTGATGTCCATCCTCTAATGTGCACTATTTATATTAGCAGTGTCATATTTTACTCAAACTAAGATTTCAATATGCTGCTGTCCTTGGGGAGAACATAACAAACAGCCTATTTTTACCATTCCGCACTCTCCCAGTGTCCTCCTTTGTTATCTTCGGGTCCCAGCTAAACAACCCGCCTACACTTCCGAGGTGGAATTTTCTCAGGGATGACAGCACACTCAGCCAATCACTAACTGAGGCGGGACAGCGCTGCAGCCAGTGATTGGCTGAGTGAGCTGTCACTACCAAAGTCCATCTCAGAAGTGTAGTCCGGATCGTTCAGCCGGGACCCGAAGATGATGTAGGAGAACACCAGGGGAACACAGAAAGGCAAGAGAAGCAGCATCATATTGAAAGTTTCACTTAAGTGGAATACCCCTTTGAGAGCAGCATTTGGGTCCATTGAGAAACTCCCAGCATCTGGACATCGCACTCAACCAATCAATGCAATGTCCAGCCGCAGCGCATTCATTGGCTGAGTGGGATGTCCAGATGCTGGGAGCCACAGAACAAGCTGAAGCATGGACCGGTTATGTATGCATTGGGCTGTGGGTGGGTGGGGGTTAAGGGGGCTGCCGCTTCATACTCGCAGCGGGATGAGAATTCATGTAACCCTATTGAAACTGACAGGAGGGGAATAGCAGCAGATTTCACTGCGAACTCGCAGCGTGAAGTCCGCTGCGATTCCGTTACGTGTGAATCCACCCTAAAGCTAGCTCCAAGAATATAGACCAAACAGACTTAAAGGGGACACTGTTAAAGTCTGTGGGAGTTTTCTAGGCAGGTCTGTGACCTGTAAAGAGAGAGCATGGATGACTGAGCTCTGACACCCCACTTATTGTACATAGCCTGGTCCTGCGATATTAAGAAAGTAAGTGCTGCAGAGTTTTCTCCACAGAACAGTAAATGTGAGTGTATTATTAGGCCTAGTGGCCAGAATGAAAACAACAGGATCTGCTTTCACATAATCAAAATCGAAAACATGGTTAAGATTCAAACTTGATTTTAACAATAGGGAATGTGATGACACATTCCCTTTAAAGGGCCTTAAAACCTTACAAGATGTTGATAATTATTGTATGTTGGCTGCAGGTGGACAGAAATTGGTTTTTATTGTGACATTTTTTTGAGGGAGTAATTTTTTTTCCATGATATTGCAATTTTAGATATACAGACACAATATAGCGCTATAAAACAAAGTATGAGAGATGGAATGTCAGGAAGATATACTCATGAATGTGGGGGTGGGTTACTACAGAGGCATGAGGAATGGATGTTGAATGTAGAAGTATCATCCTTGCAGAGTCAGTTATTTGGATCTGTTTCACACTTTTGTTTACAATATGTGCTTAGTTAAAGATGTGTTTTATGTGGTTATACAGTTTTATCTATGTTTTAGATATTGTAACTGAAATTTTAAATGTAACTGTTATTTAAATGTCAGAAATCAATAAATATCAAGCAATTTTAAAAAACACTGTAATACGTTTTATTAAGCAAAAGCATTTCCTTCTGTACTCAAAAAGCTGTTTTGCAGCCTCCCCCCTCACTTCAGAAGAAGCAGGATTTCTGTGTCCATTATGGTCTACGGAGGGGGGAGGAGAGAGCACGGAGGCTAGAAAAGGCAGCCCTTCACAGCACAACATCCTTCACAACATCTCACCAAGTTCCCAGACCATCACTGAGCTTTCTGACCTGTCAATCCAGCATTTTATATGCCCAGATAGTCTCCAAGTGCCCGTCCCCAGTGCTTCATGCCTGTCCGGTGCTTGGGAATAGACTGTCACCGTGCTCGAGAACCGATCAGCGGTTCAAAAAAAGAACCGCGGCACCAGTATCCCCGTGCCGGTGCCGATCTTTTAATATAAAAAACCCACAAATTGATGTACTAGCAGTACATTCGCTTTAACATTCGAGTTAATGCACAAAAAACACTAAAAATCTTTACCTGTGACAGTGCTTTCTAGTGTCTTCTTAATATAAGGCATATGCCGTATACTTGAAGATCTTTTGGAATATATTCCATTAGCAGCCCGTCTTCAGGTTTCTTTGTACCTGGATTATTTTACTATCCCCTCCTTCATGTTATAGTTCAGAATGATTCCACAAGAGCCCTTCGGTAAGCCCGGCACAATTTGTGAATATTAAATAAAGATATAGCGTCTTCCCATTGCACAGCTGCTTCCTCTAATGAGAGCGCTATCCTGACCCAGCAACTAGTGGGTGTTCTCCATGGAGGTGAGAAAAACATCATTACAAGAATGCAAATTTGATCCAATAAACAGGCTCTAGTTTCCATCCTGCAGATAGATCTGCAGATACATTTAGTATTTGCATACAAAAAATGCACATTCTTTCTGGACAGGATTTACTCATAGGCTCAATGGGGAAAAAAAGCTGTAACCCTTAAAGGGACTAAACGTTTGAAGGGGTTCAATAGGACTTAAGTATAGAATATATACTTAGAAAAGCCATTAATGTTTGATCAATGGGATTCTGACCTCTGGATCTCCTGCTGTGCCTACTACTGGAGCACCACTCACTTGAATAAGATACAGCAAAGAGCTTTTTAAACCCCCACTGCTCAAATATTGATGGTATCTTTTATTATGCTGATGATAATATATTTCTTTAAGGTATTTAGAGGGATTTTACTGCATACTGTGCAATTATGAGTTCCCTATAGCATTGGTGGCAGGCAGCTGAAATTAAATAGTGTAGCTGTATAGATATGGAGGGAGTTCAGAACGCAAATGTGGTCTTAAAAGGGGAAGTCGAAAGCCCATTTTTAAAATAAATTTAATTGTACTTCCTGAGGGGGATTTATGAAGACCGGTGTACAATTACGCCAGTGTTATATAAGGCCCCGTCTCCTTTTCCCCGACAGGATTCACGCGCACGCCTCTTCGTGAGCCCGGCCAGCAGGGCGTCCGAACCTGCGAGCAGGCGTAAATCATAAGTGAGGTGTGGGAGGAGGCCACGCCTCCTCCCCACCTTGTCATGCCCCCCCAAGCTCCCCCAGCCCGCTCATCAGCGGGGGCACACAGCAGGCGTACGTCTGGGATAAGGAGCGAATCTGCACCTTCTCCCTGGCGTACGTTTCATAAGTGTCCCCCCTTGTGTTTTTAGATTGCTCTCTTCTGTACACAGAGTATGATTCCACTGCTTTTACCCTGCAACCTTACCTGTATTTTGTCTCAGACTGGCCCACCAGAGGACTGACATGTTGTTTCTCACTGGTTCTTCATTGGTGGGCCCCTAGGATCATTTCCTCTGGTGGACCCCAGATACCCCAGTCCGACAACGCCTGCATTTGCTTTGCTTCCTATCTGAATTCTGACACAGTTCAGACTATGTATTCTGCCTTTCCTGAAGATTTGGGTGTGTTTCTTTCTTCTCCACGCTCTGATCTGGGAGGAGGAGAACAAAAACAATCACCCAGGAGCAGTGTGCTGTTTGTTCTATGTAAAACATATTATTTTTATTATTATTGTTGTTGTTATCATCATCATCATCATCAATTTATTAAAAGCAGTAGGACACCAAGCTATGTGAACAGTTTATACATACACACCACAGAAGGAAAATTATAGGAAATTTCTAATGAGCTCTATTTTAAAAATTGCTTAATTTTGCATAAAGTAAGCAAATGGGCAATAAAAATTATATAATGATGATAATAATAATAATGTTATATAACAAATCTACAACTGATACCGCAATTTTTAAAGGCTGTAACAAAAAGAAGCCTAAAAATCTGCTGTCTTTCTAAGACTTTTTTTTTATGCCAATGAATAATAACTAAAATGAACAAGAAAGAAAAACAAGACCACTATTCTGCAAAGGTGCGGAGGCTATAGTAAAGATGAATATGTCAGAATTGGAATATTGAAATGCTCTGCAGAATAGTCATGGTCTACAGTTCAGCATATCTGGATAATTGTATTAAAATCCTTGACATGAATTCATAGAAGCAAAGAGAGTCGCTGCCTACAGATAAGAGGAGGCTTTGTTTTCTTGTTTGCATGTCAGATTGGCCGCTATATCTCCAAGGTTCCATGTTGTCAGCCGGTAACTAGACTGTCATGTTCTCCTCTTGTCACATAGGCAGCTCAGAGAGTCCCTAACATGAACTTTCATGCGCATAGTGCATTGCAGGCAGATTATTTAGGTAGTAATACAGCTTTGTATGCCTGTAATAAGGAGTTATTGATTTTCACAGGAGCTCAGCAGGTTTCTCTGAACCCCGAGAAGAGAATATTGAACACAGTAATATAATGTCTGCAATGGCAACTACAACTTAATCTTGCAGCTCGATACGTTTATTCCATTGCAATAATCTGTGTTCTTGTCATGGTGTTATTGAGAGGCTTTTTTATGGTTTTGCAGTATTAATATTTTATGCACCTATATAAATCTTGATTGTTTCCTTGGACCTTGATGACACTGGAAGCAGTTTGCGGTTATTACTCTATATTAGAAACAGGTGAAAATGCATATTTAATATCTAACAGGAGAAATATGAGTTTCTTTCATATTGTATTTACGACAGAGTGCTGTATCATTTATATAACGGCAACAAGGTATGAAGAGCTTTCAAGCTCAGAGAGTCCAAAGGAAACAGGTTCTGGTGAATGTCTGACATATACTGTGCCAACAGACTTGCTGCACGTGTAGCCCCAATGTATGCAGCTGTACAACTCATCAGTCTGAAGCTAGTCCAGCAATCAGCTGATCACTGTGGGTGCAGCTTCAGAAATCTCTAGCTATCAGCAGAAAACACAATAAGCCAGCCATTATGTGCTGCACTGCAATCAGCTACTACAGTCACTGTAGTATTAAATATCCCCCCACCACCACCACCACCAAGAATAGGGCCGTCCATATCTGCATCAGCGGGAAGAAGTCTGTGTATAGGGGAGAGGGGTTATCTTGATGATATATACACAGATATATACAGATATACAGTAGGTACTGTATACAGTAGGTAGGTATATATTGTATATATAGGGGGAGATTTATCAAACATGGTGTAAAGTGAAACTGGCTCAGTTGCCCCTAGCAACCAATCAGATTCCACCTTTCATTTTCCAAAGAATCTGTGAGGAATGAAAGGTGGAATCTGATTGGTTGCTAGGGGCAACTGAGCCAGTTTCACTTTACACCATGTTTGATAAATCTCCCCCATAATTGTTATCACTAACAATTAAAATAAATGTGCACCTTTATCCAATGTGAGCTTGTACGCTGACCATTTACAACTGTCTTGTGTTTACCCAGTGTCAAGGAGCAATTTTCAATAATGCCTCAAAAGTAACCTATATATGCTATAAGTGCAACTGCAGAAAAAAAAGGGTAAAAAATTCTCCGGTAGGGGTACTCCAGCCCGGGGGTATTTTTAAGCTATGGCCGGGGACGGGGTGGTTATAGACGGCAGCAGTCACTTACCTCCCCGATTCAAGCACCGTGTCCCAGATTGCACCGCCGCTGAATGGCAGGAAGCGGCCACGGGACGGGTGTACGGGGTGGAACGATATGGGACCGCCACGGGCGCCGTCTATAACCACCCCCTTTCCGGCCATAATTGAAAAATACCCCTGGGCTGGAGTACCTCTTTAAAGCAAATGTACCATCAATACAATTTTTTTTGAACCGTGGCCCAGTTTCCCGCGTATGGCGACGTTCTATTCCCGGGCCCAGGCTAAAGCACTATAGGCGGGCCCGCCCACCCCCAGTGGGAAGAACCCCCTGCCCCTCTATGATGGGGGGTGGGGGTTACATTCCACTGGGGGCGGGCTGGCCTACGGCACTGGCAAAACAGGACCACTACACTGGCTTACCCGAGTCTAGTTATGAGTTTTGTAGACGGTCAGGCTGGTTTATGCAGGGTATGAGTTGGGGGATGCGGGGTAGGAGTGGGATGATGCTCCGGTGCTTGCCATGTAGCAGCAGCCCTCATCCATGGGTCTGTGTGACCCATAGATGCAACTGTGCAAACCAGGTTGGTGACTTAGGGAGGAGGCAAGGAGGTCAGACAGGGCCCTCTGGCTGGCTGGCAGGCCTGGTCACAGATGCAACAGCTGTAGCTACGCCAGTGGCCACAGGGGGCCCTGAAGCAAGTGGACCTGGTGCCAGTGCACCATTTGCCCTCTGTTTAAAGCTGCTCTGGATCAACACACATTTTATAGTTCTTCTGCTTGCCATTTCCTGGGAGTGGTAAAGCATGGAAAAAACACTAAAGCTAGTACTATTAGTGAGTACACTATATTATAAAGTTATATGTCCTGAGGTAATATTTTTATTTAAAGCGTAACTGTCTTTTAAATGTCATTTTTCATAAATCAGTTAGTATTGAAGCAGGATGCCTGTGTCCATTACGTTCTATGAAGAGAGGAGGGGTCGAAGGGGGTGAGTGAGCACAGAGATACAGAAAAAAGGGAGCCCTTTAAAACACTACATCCTCCAATTTTCTCTTACCAAGCTCCCAGCACTGACCTTTTTAAACCTCAGAATCCAACATTTTATGTGCCCAGTCTCCAAACTGCTGGGCTGCTTCTCTGCTCTTCCTGCTCACTCATTCCCCTCGACCCCGTTATATTGGACTCTGCAAACTCATCTTCACTTTGCTCCTCTGTAATAAAGACAGTGGGGGTGGGTTGGTAGCACAGAAAGAGGCTTTTTTGCTTAATAAAAAATATTACAGAGTTTCTTAAAGTCACTTTCTTTATTGATATCAGCAAAAACATTTTAAATTAGTTACACTTTAAATCCAATTTTCTGAAACTAGAGTACCCCTTCAATAAGGTATAATGCACTGTGCCCTCTTAAAGGGGTTATCCATTGCTAGAAACAAAAATGGCCACTTTTGCACCACTCTTGTCACCAGTTTGGGTGGGGTTTGAAACTCAGTTCCGTTGAACTAAATGGAGCTTAACTGCAAACCACACCTGAACTGGAGACAAGAGAGGAGCAAAAGTGGCCATGTTTTTGTAGCACTGGATAAACCCCTTAATGCGATATAATGCACTGTGCCCTTTTAATCAGGTTTTATCTTTTGTGATCCTCTAATGAGCTATAATGAACTATGTGCACTATGTACCCCCTTAATGAGATACAATGTATTGTGGCCTCTTAATCAGGTACAATGCATTATACTCCCCCTTTATGTGGTATAATATGCTCACATACACTCACTGTGGAAGACATCTGGGCACCTGCTTCTTGTTATTTGTAGACTCAGACAATAAAGGGTAATTGTAATATATGTGCATTAGACTGAAGTGAGGAATATATATAGTCCACATAATGAAGGTAATTTCATCAAGCTGTAAACTTTGTTGGTTCATGGTAGGGATGATATTTTACATCTTTATGTTATATAGCTAGAGGCAGCCAGAGAAATTACATTTTATTGCCTTTTTACAAACTGCTATAAATATGTATATGAGATGTTGACAATTTTTTTAAAATTATACCTAACTTTTAAGTATGTACGGTTACCGTGGACTTTATAGCCATAGACATAGATTTTGTAATAAAACTGGTGTTAAAACACTTAGCTGGAGAAAATATCCTCTGGTTAACTTCGCACAGGGCACATTTAATGGGGTTTTCTCATGAAGACTGCTTCAGATTCATAGCAAGTCCCCCCCTTCTTGGGACCCTTCTCTGTATATACAGTATGTTCATTATGTTGATGCCCCTTGTTTGTCTTATGTGTTACCAGAACTCTCATTGCATAAGCCAGACTTTTTTTTTTTTTAAACCTCCCTGTAAACCTGAAGTATTCTTTTAGAGTGTCTTTTAGCATTAGTCTAAACAGTATATGTTGGTATTCCTTTTTTATGACTGTATAAAAACTGTAGTCAAATACTGTACATTCCACTTTAGTGAAGCATCATGCAAAAAAATAAAGTACTGTATAATGCACAGTATGCATACTTTTAATGTGGGAGCCTATGGGTGGCTTATGCCACCATAGGTACATGTTGGAGTTATATGTAGGCGTTGTATGACTGATGTCATCAGGGAGCAATGCCACCCATGTCCAAAGGCTTTTTCTAAATAAATAAAATTCTTTTACATCAGCTGGTTCCTGGTCCTGCAGGTAGTGGTGTATTATTTCCAGTCTGGAGAGCAGGAGAGGTTTTCTATAGGGATTTGCTACTGCTCTGGACAATTCTTGTTATGGACAGAGGTGGCAGCAGAGAGCACCGGAAAGAAAACACAACTTCCTGCAGGACACACAGCAGCTAAAGAGTACTGGAAAACTGGAGATTTTTTAATAGAAGTAAATTGCAAATAGTGGATTTTAAGGCATCCCCCCATACCGCTGTAGTACCTCTTTAAATGGGTATGATATCACTCCCAAAATATGCAAGTGTGGCACTGCTACTTAAAGACTGCAACCATATTTCTATAACCTTATTCAACCCTTCTTTGTCCCTCTGAGGTGCTTTGTGCATTATAAAGAATGAGGATAATTATGTGTAATGGGCTCAGGTTATGTGTACACTGTAGCCAGAAACCATAAATGAAAGCTTTTTAGGTACTGCATTGTATATAGAAAAACACAGAATTAGGCTTGAATAAAGGAAAATAATTACAAATACAATAAACAGGGTAAGTGAAGTCAATGCAATTGACTTTTCTTTTTACTTATCAAAAGCGGCATTAACACTAGAATCTCACCATAAGATACATAATTAAGAATTAATAGTAATTCAGAGAAATAGCAGGCATTAAAGAAATAAATGTGGATTTAATAAGACTCCAGTATAAAAGGGAAGTCTGTCTAAAATCCCCAGAGAAGTTATAAAGTAGCCGTAATAGCAATATTGTATCGGTATCTGAAAGATCCAACTAAATATGTTTCAGATAAAAAATTAAAAAAAGTACACTCTAAACAATTCATTAAAAAAAGCTATCTATGATATGGATATATTAAAACTAGATATTATTGATAATATTTCTCAAACTGTGTTTTTAAAGGAGAACTCCAGACAGGACACACTTTTCAATAATGCCTGGGAAGGGGGTGGGTGAAAACAAAAACATCCACTTACCTCCCTAACTTCGGCGCTGATGGCCTTTCAGCCATTCAGCGGCTGTAGCAGTGTCCCACCTCTGCCACAGAATTTTTTTAATGGGGCTGCCATGTCGCTACCCAGGTTCCTCCTCACCACCAGGAAGCAGCAGCACACCGGGGAGCGCAGCGTTGGACTGCAGGCATCATCGCAGGAGACGGGGAAGGTAAGTGGACATTTTTGATTTCACCCAGCCCCTCCACAGGGATATTGAAAACAGGTACCTGCCTAGAGAGCTCCTATTAACCCTTAACAACCGAGGGTGTACATCATCTTCGGTGCCTGGTCTTTCGCACTTTAGGGCGTAAATGTCCACCCTTCTGGGGTAAAGCACTGGTGGGTGAGGACGTGCTGCTGGGTCCTGATAATTTTTTCTGACGCCAGAAGAGTAGTTTTTACCTCTGTGTGGTCTGATCTGCGATCTTCTGATCTTCCAATTTAATAAAATAAAACAATATTGTTCCCAGACAGTGAACAGTGTAAACAAAAAGCTGTAAAAACGCCAGGATGAAAAAAAAGTGATCAATATATCCCATTTATAAATCGTGGCACAAAAATATGACATCTTATATAGCCCCGTAGGGGAAAAAATAAAACCGTTCTAACAGTCACAATACAGCCAATGCAGCCATGCCGTGACATCACACTTTTGGAGGCAGAGCTCCTTACAAAGTGAGCTTGGCCGGAGTACCCCTTTAAAGTGTCACTGTCACAAGTTTGCAATTTACATTTTTTTTAGTTGTCATGGAAAACACAGCATTTCCTGTGCTCTGTCTTTTTTTTTTTATTCCAAACAGTCTACTCTAAAAACTGGAAGTCCTCTGAGCGCTCACAGGTCATCTGAGCGCTCACAGAGAGAAGGCAGTCATGTGATTGATGGACACATTGAGCCGTGACTCTCTGTACTGGTCAGACTTCTTGTGTTTAGTCTCTTTTTTCAGTCAGTACACATCTAAAAAAGCTTCCTTCAGGAGACTGGACCTGGATATCTGGTAAGTAGAGCATGAAAAAAATAATGAATGTATATTGCAAACTTGCTTTATTTCACATTTTATTGTTGATTATAAGTTATAACAACAGTGACACTTTAAGGCAATTTTAGGCTATGTCCTTAAAGTGTCACTGCCGTTTTATTTTATTTGCAGAAATCAATAGCACAGGCAATTTTAAGAAACTTTGTAATTGGGTTTATTAGGCAAATATGCCATTATCTGCATTCAAAAAGACTTTATTTCATTAGCTCATTATCAGGAAATCTCTACTGTTTTACATCAGTCGGGCCCTGTGTAACCTATGGAGAGAGGAGGGGGGAGGAGGGAGATTAGTCGCCAGCAGAGAGCAGAGAACAAAGGATTACACAGCGGGAACTGCATAACAGCCATATTCAGAGGTCAGAGAGGTCAGTGCTGACTGTCAGAGGAGATAGCCGGTGATGTAGCTGTAAATTAACTCTTTGTTGTCCTGTTTTGGTGCCTCATCGCCCTCCACCCCTCCCCTCTCCATAGACAAACTGCTTTTTTCATGAAAAAATTGCATTTTTCGGCTAATAAACCCAATTACAGAGCTTCTTAAAATCGCCTATACTATTGATTTCTGCAAAAAAAAATAAAATTAAACCACAGTGAGTTCAAAATTCAAACAGAGAATAGTGTACTTAAGCAAGTTGTGAGAAGCCTCTGACTGTCTGTATGTCAGAAGGATTAATAGTTGTGATTTAGGTTACTTTGGGGGTTTGCCTTGTTATTAAATACTCAAGAGGAAAAATTCTTTTTAAATCGACTGATGTCAGAAATTTATACAGCTTTGCAAATTTTCTTCTTAAAAAATTAAAGTCTTTCAGTACTAGAGATGAGCGAACCTCGAGCATGCTCGAGTCCATCCGAACCCGATTGTTCGGCATTTAATTAGTGGTGGCTGCTGAAGTTGGATAAAGCTCTAAGGTTGTCAGGAAAATTTGGATACAGCCAATGACTATATCCATGCTTTCCACATAGCCTTAGGGCTTTATCCAAGTTCAGCAGCCACCGCTAATCAAATGCTGAAAGATAAGGTTCGGATGGACTCGAGCATGCTCGAGGTTTGCTCATCTCTATCCAGTACTATCAGCTGCGAGAAGTGGAGTTTTCTTTCCAGTCTGACACAGTGCTTTCTGCTGCAACCTCTGTCCATGTCAGGAACTGTCCAGAGTGGTAGAAAATCCCCATAGAAAACCTCTCCTGCTCTAGACTGTTCATGTTACGGAAAATGATGATATGCAAGGCACTCCAGGAGCATCAGAAGGTATCTTGCCTACAATTCCAAATGCAATATATATATATATATATATATATATATATATATATATATATATATATATATATATATATATATATACAGTGGTGCCTTGGTTTAAGAGTAACTTGGTTTAAGAGCGTTTTGGTTTAAGAGCTCACAGTTTTTCAAAATTGTGACTTGGTTTAAGAGCATTGCTTTGGTTTAAGAGCTCCCTGTACTGGGTGGGAGCTCGAGTGGAGGAGAAGCATGGTCTGCATAGCGGGGTCTACAGCACTGTACTCTGACCCAGGAAGTCTCCCTCACCTTCCAAATCATAGCAGATCCACTTCATGCTGGGGCTTGCATCAGGGGACAGGACTGTGGAGGTAATTTTTACATAGCTGTTACCCCTCTCTCCCCGGACAGAGAGTGCTGCATGTATGTGCCCAAATATACCCTGCTCATTCCTTCATGCTCCCTGCAGTCTCTGTCAGCTCTTGTGTTTTCCCATCCTCTCCATTCCTGCACAGTAACTTATAATATCACATATTCTGCTGTTTCTGAATGTTTGCTTCATCCTACATGTTATTCAGAATAATAAATGATTATTTTTGGGGTGTGGAACCAATTGTCTGCATTTCTATGATTTCTTATGGGAAAATTTGCTTTGGTTTAAGAGTGGACTTGGATTACAAGCACGATCCCAGAACGAATTATGCTCGTAATCCAAGGCACCACTGTATATATATATATATATATATATATATATATATATATAGTAGCAAGGAATTGCAGCACTTCCAAAGTAGTGAAAACAACTGGTGGTTTATTTGGTGAAGCAAATAACAAAAATCACCAAATAAACCACCAGTTGTTTTCACTACTTTGGAAGTGCTGCAATTCCTTGCTACTATTTGAAGAGGAGACGTGGATCCAGTCTCCATTGCTGGCACTCCGAGCACTTATTCCTGTGAGTGCACTCCGTTCTGCTGTTTATATATATATATATATATATATATATATATATATATATATATATATATTAGGGATGGTCCGAATCTGTCGAGGTTCGGGTTCGTATGAACTCGAACGCTCGGCATCAGATTCCCGCTGTCTGCCCACTCCGTGCAGCGGGTGGATACAGCGGGTGGACCGCCTGGAAAACTGGGATACAGCCTATGGTTATGGCTGTATCCCAGTTTTCCAGGCGGTCTTCCCGCTGTATCCACCCTGTATGGTTCGCACCATCCCTAATATATATATATACATATATATATATATATATATATATATATATATATATATATACACACACAACATGGAGAGAAAAGAGCTGTTGAACATCACAACATCACACCTATGGCTGACACTTATGCCACTCAGCTATATGTGTATATATATATATATATATATATATATATATATATATATATACATATACATATTAGGGATGGTCTGAATCTGCCGAGGTTCGGGTTCATATGAACTCGAACGCTCGGCATCAGATTCCCACTGTCTGCCCGCTCCGTGCAGCGGGTGGATACAGCGGGAGGACCGCCTGGAAAACTGGGATGCAGCCTATGGTTATAGGCACCTATACACCTATGGCTGACACTTATGCCACTCAGCTACTTTTAAAAACCAACGCCAGGATGTTGGTATATAATTTAATCAAACCATATTGCCCCATGTACCACGTGCCGGTCTCCTGGTTCACATGGGTCTCTATATTATCTTAACACTGTGTCGGTCAGCGATCGCCAACCCCGCAAAGGGTGCACAAGCAGGGAAGGGAGCCCATAGAATGGCCCTGCAACCCTAATGTCACAGGACCAAACCCAAAGGGCCCCCCTCTCCATGTTGTACACACACACACACACACACACACACATATACACTCACCGGCCACTTTATTAGGTACACCTGTCCAACTGCACGTTACCACTTAATTTCTAATCAGCCAATCACATAGTGGCAACTCAGTGCATTTAGGCATGTAGACATGGTCAAGACAATCTCCTGCAGTTCAAACCGAGCATCAGTATGGGGAAGAAAGGTGATTTGAGGGCCTTTGAACGTGGCATGGTTGTTGGTGCCAGAAGGGCTGGTCTGAGTATTTCAGAAACTGCTGATCTACTGGGATTTTCACGCACAACCATCTCTAGGGTTTACAGAGAATGGTCCGAAAAAGAAAAAAACATCCATTGAGCGGCAGTTCTGTGGGCGGAAATGCCTTGTTGATGCCAGAGGTCAGAGGAGAATGGGCAGACTTGTTCGAGCTAATAGAAAAGCAACAGTGACTCAAATAGCCAACCGTTACAACCAAGGTAGGCAGAAGAGCATCTCTGAACGCATAGTACGTCGAACTTTGAGGCAGATGGGCTACAGCAGCAGAAGACCACACCGGGTGCCACTCCTTTCAGCTAAGAACAGGAAACTGAGGCTACAATTTGCACAAGCTCATCGAAATTGGACAGTAGAAGATTGGAAAAACGTTGCCTGGTCTGATGAGTCTTGATTTCTGCTGCGACATTCGGATGGTAGGGTCAGAATTTGGCGTCAACAACATGAAAGCATGGATCCATCCTGCCTTGTATCAACGGTTCAGGCTGGTGGTGGTGGTGTCATGGTGTGGGGAATATTTTCTTGGCACTCTTTGGGCCCCTTGGTACCAATTGAGCATCGTTGCAACGCCACAGCCTACCTGAGTATTGTTGCTGACCATGTCCATCCCTTTATGACCACAATGTACCCAACATCTGATGGCTACTTTCAGCAGGATAATGCGCCATGTCATAAAGCTAGAATCATCTCAGACTGGTTTCTTGAACATGACAATGAGTTCACTGTACTCCAATGGCCTCCACAGTCACCAGATCTCAATCCAATAGAGCATCTTTGGGATGTGGTGGAACGGGAGATTCGCATCATGGATGTGCATCCGACAAATCTGCGGCAACTGTGTGATGCCATCATGTCAATATGGACCAAAATCTCTGAGGAATGCTTCCAGCACCTTGTTGTATCTATGCCACAAAGAATTGAGGCAGTTCTGAAGGCAAAAGGGGGTCCAACCCGTTACTAGCATGGTGTACCTAATAAAGTGGCCGGTGAGTGTATATATATCTTATATTTCATCTTGAAATTCACCTGGTTCTTCCTATAAATAGTTAGGTGTTTGAAATAGATGAAAAATGTAGAATCAGCACATTGGGGACACCACTAGTAACTTAGTATGTATGGGCATGTATAGTGGACCTACGGTGGTAATACAGTACATAAGGCTAAGGGATGCCTAAAAATCTATAAAGTCTGAAATATATCCAGTACATGATATTGGTGTGCTGAACAGGCTGTTGGGTAGAAGAGCCTAGAGAGACACATACATCATCCATGTCTTCGGAGAGCAGGTTTTATGTACAACATCATTTTATGCATAGGAATATAAGCCAAATCTTTATAGAAGAGATGCAGTAAGGGATGCACTCCCTGTCTCTGTTTTATGACAAGTAATCCTATTCTTTCTATGTGGTATGGGTTTTCAGTCCTTGCTCGCCAAGAATTTGGCCAGAAATTCATTTATTCCTGTATTATGTATGTGACAGTGGCTGCTGTTAATCAATAGATATAAACACATCAAATGAGCGCGATTGCCTCTACCCTCGGAAAACTAACGATCATAAAGAAAACCCAGGTTTAGCCGCGAACATCTAATATATTCTACAAGGATTACAGCCCTTTACTGTGATGTGGAGTTATTGGTGGAGAGCCTGAGTAGAATGTTAATATCCCCAGCTCCCCATCAGATGGAGCTTTACTGAGCTGCCTATACATCACTCAGCACAAGGGCTGACTTTATATCCTTTAATAAACTTGCCGAGCACAGATATCACAGCAAGACCGGGGACGTGCGAGATTTAACTTACTGCTTACCAGCCTCGCTATGACCTTTTAGCCCGTTCTAGTCACAGACGAGTCGTACATGAGATATATTGGCATTTAAATCCAATAACTAATGTGCATACGTGTTTGTGTACAGCACATTTAAGCCTTACTCAAATCATGACGGCTGTAAGATATGACACACAGATGTCATATTCTGGTTATATCCAGTGAAAGCTGCATTTCTGTAATGTAAACTGACTGGGGGAAAAAATAGTGAAAATAAAAAATCCACACAGCTACATCTGGTGATAACCAGGACATCTGAGAAATAATATTACACAGTCTAATAAATTAGCTATTAAAGCTCAGCAAGCCACAATCTAGTCATAGAAAGAGGAAAAGGTGGGGGGAGAGTTTCCATGGGTTATATTTTATATTGGGAAACCTAATAAAAGGGTTTCTCCTACAATTGAAGGGGCAGTCCCTTTGGAAATTACACTTTTACTAATAGTGTAGCATCACCTGCACTTTCTTCTCAAAGGCTTTAATGTGCCTATTAAAGGGCTATTCCCATCTCATAAAGATGGTCTCCCAGGCACCACCAGCCAATTCCTTTTAAAATTAATATTAGTTAAACAAATTGTGTATCTCCTGTGATTCCTCTCTTTTTGGCTTGCTGCAAACAGGCCAGAGGGGATTGGGATTCCATTGTTACAAGATGGGGATACCTTTTTAAGTAAATTTGTAGAGGTGAAGAAGCTTACTTAAAGCCTTATAACACAGGCCAATCAGTATCATGCCTCTATTGTCCTATTGTCCATAGGGCCAGGCAGTAGTGTAATCTGGTGGGGGCAGAGGGGGCGGCCGCTCCCGGGCCCACACAGGCAGGGGGCCCACTGAAGATTTTGCCAGTTAATGCTGTCCACAAAAGCTATTGCTTTTGCCGACAGACTTAACAAATGTCTATTGGCTGTAGGTGGCCCCTGGCCAGCAACCAGTGCTCCTGGGAGGCCCACACGGCTACCGAATGTTGTGTCTGACCATTTAGCTGTATACACTTGTATGCAAGGAGAACATACAGTTGAATGCAGCAGATGATTGACAAGGTAAGGAGAGCATTGGCTCTCCACCCTGCCAATCTGTGTTGTGGCCACAAGAGGCTATTCCCTCCCTTAGAGAGTGATGTCACTTGTGCACTGACAGAGCAGGGAGAGAGTTAACATTAGAAGACTACAGTACTGCAACCGCACAGCAGGTAAGTATGGCTTTTTTTTCCCTTGGTTATAGAGGAGGAGACCTATGTGAGTGGGGCTAACTCCTGGGAAGGATGTTATCTATAGGGGTTGGGGTATGGGTTGTGCTGGCTAACTGCAAAGGGGGTACCTAATTTGGAGGTACAGTCTTCTCACAGTGGTGGTGGTGTCTAACCACCAGGAGAATTACCAGGGAGATGGTGGCCTTTTCACTATATGAGAGCATAGAGGGACCCTTCAAACTATATGAGGGGTAAAATTGGGTCTAAATACTACTTGAAGGCATAAATTGTCTGCTCTCATACACCTTGTACACCATGATTATCGGGGCTGATTTCTCCAACATTTTTAATGTATTGTCATGGATTGTTTCTATGAATTAGTAAAGTAATTACTCCATTTAGTTATGTTGCAGTAGTCTGGCTTCATATATATATATATATATATATATATATATATATATATATATATATATATACATATGTTATTTAGTATAGTTGCCTTGAACTGCATGGGACTATTTATGGTTATTACCCAGCATTTGTACTATACATTTACTCTGTTAGTATTATGGGTATCCCCTTCGGATGTTGCCTATTTGGTCATTGACCATCAGCTATGGTGTAGTCCTCATTCTGCCCAATAGATATTAGACAGATAGATATGAGACAAAGAGATACAAGAATGGATGGATGGCTAATTAAAAAACAAAAATAGCACCATAGCTTCCTCTATGTTTTTTGTGGTATTACAACTTGGTTCCATTCTCTTTTAGTGGTACTGAGCTGCACTACCACATCCAAGCTTTAGAGGAGGGTGGCGCTGTTTCTGGAAAAAGGCAGCTATGTTTTTGCAAAGCTGGATAGCCCCTTTCATTTTTACATGGTTATATATGTGAACTGTAGAAAGTCTTTTCCACTGTTCTCAGTCCCTGTTCACTATGAATAATGGAGTAGTGATGCACGATGCACCGAAATATTGATACTAATATCGATATTCGGGCAAAAAAACGGTTCGGTACCAGGATTTCCTGGTATCGATACTTTATGTTAAGATGTGCAATAGCGCAGCTTAACATAGAGTATAGTGCAGAGAACACGGCCGGCGGCTATCTGAGCGCCGGCCGTGTTCTCTGTGTGCTCCCCACCCCCCGCGCGGCTCACCAACTCCTTCTCCATGCTGCCTGGTCCCGGTGTCATCTCTCTCCCCCACGCGGCTCACCAACTTCTGCTCCATCTCCATGCTGCCCGGTCAAGCAGGTCAGTGAGCAAGCGTGCCACAGCACATGTGTCACGGCCGGGGGTTGACCCCACACTTCCCACTGGCCGACCCCTGGTCTGCAACCAGCGGGGTCCGTCCCGGTATGGCATGCCGTTGTCACTAATGGAGCGGTATTTATACTGGGCTGTGCTCCGTTGTGACTCCCAGCCCCCGCACACAGGCCGCAGCCTCCTCACTACGGGACAATCTCCAAAGCAATCGGCTGCGGCGTACGGAGCAGCTCGGATGCTGCTGAGTGCTGACACTTCACAGCGGCATCTACAGAGTTACACTGGCTATTTAACTGTGTAGATGCCGCTGTGCCGCTCCGTGCGCCTCAGCCGATGGCTTTGGAGATTGTCCCGTAATGAGGAGGCTGCGGCCTGTGTGTGGGGGCCGGGAGTCACAACGACGAGGGAGGGAGGAGTGACGCCGGGACCGGGCAGCATGGAGCAGGAGGTGAAGGTTCTGCTCCACTACAACTATTACTATCCCCAATGTACTATACTAGTGCTGGGTCACCACTAGTATAGTATGTTGGGGATAGTAGTTGTATAGCTATGTGTCAACCATACAACTACCATCCCCAATATACTATACTAATGTTATGTGTCAGCCATACTACTACTACCCCTAATATACTATACTTGTTTTATGTGTCAGCCATACTACTACCCCCAACCTACTATACTGTGCATCTGCCATACTACTACTACCCCCATCATACTATACTGTGCATTTGCCATACTACTACCCCCAACCTACTATACTGTGCATCTGCCATACTACTACTACCCCCAACCTACTATACTGTGCATCTGCCATACTACTACTACCCCCAACCTACTATACTGTGCAACTGCCATACTACTACCCCATCATACTATACTGTGCATTTGCCATACTACTACCCCCAACATACTATACTGTGCATTTGCCATACTACTTCCCCCAACCTACTATACTGTGCATCTGCCATACTACTACTACCCCCAACCTACTATACTGTGCATCTGCCATACTACTACTACCCCCAACCTACTATACTGTGCATCTCCCATACTACTACTACCCCCAACCTACTATACTGTGCATCTGCCATACTACTACTACCCCCAACCTACTATACTGTGCAACTGCCATACTACTACTACCCCCAACATACTATACTGTGCATCTGCCATACTACTACCCCCAACCTACTATACTGTGCATCTCCCATACTACTACTACCCCCAACCTACTATACTGTGCATCTGCCATACTACTACTACCCCCAACCTACTATACTGTGCATCTGCCATACTACAACTACCCCCAACCTACTATACTGTGACTCAGCCATACAACTATTATCCCCAACATACTATACTGTGTGTCAGGCATACAACTACTACCCCCAACATACTATACTGTGTGTCAGCCATACAACTACTACCCCCAACATACTATACTGTGTGTCAGGCATACAACTACTACCCCCAACATACTATACTGTGTGTCAGCCATACAACTACTACCCCCAACATACTATACTGTGTGTCAGCCATACAACTACTACCCCCAACATACTATACTGTGTGTCAGCCATACTATCTTCCCAATCTCGCACAGTATACAGTGTTTGCACCAAAAAAGTCATATATGCAAACATGGTACCAATCAAAGCTGCAAATCACTGCGCACTAAAAAAAGACTCTCAGACAGCCCTACCGGCAGAAAGATTTTAAAAGTTATGGGAATCAGAAAACAGCATTATATTGAATCAAGTATCGAAATGGTATTGAGTATCGAAATAAAAAAGTTGGTATTGGTATCGAACTCAAAATTCTGGTATCGTGACATCCCTATAATGGAGTAGAAAATACTGTTATTATTCAGAAAGCATTGTCATCTACTGAGGTTCCCTATGGGTAACATAATCGGTTGGGGGCCCCTGAGACTCACTCACCCCCCTAAGTTAAACCCCTAGCTACTCCCCTGGGGCCAGGGTTTAGCCGCAGAAGGAGCAAACTGATCGGGCCATTCTGACTTCGGCCACACATCTCCCGATATAGTAGGGGATGGGCAGCCCATGGCTAGTTAAGACAAAGGGCTGCATGAATAACCTAGTGATCAGCTGTGGAACAGATAAACACCGGCTTGCCGACTGATTTTGTACGGTGGCAAAATTTATCGCTATCACTATTTCTGTGTAAACAGGAATTGTCCTGCTGATAGCAATACATTTAAATGGCCACTGAAACGATGCAGTGATTGTTCCTGTAGCCTAGTGAGATTGATCGCACCTTGTAAAAGCACTGCAAACGAGCGCTGATCTCAGTGGTCGGCGCTCGGTTATGGCCCCAGAGGGCCAAAGATGAGTAACTGTTTTTAAAAGGAGCCATCATTTTACTTATGTGAAAGAAGAGATTAGTGGCACAAGATGTCAGAAGAAACATATGATGAGATGATAGAATCACATCTTTTTGTCTCACCATCTATAAGTAATAGACTCACCCAACTGAACATAATACACCACTGTTACCTCACCCATGTTAGGCTACATCGCATGGGTTGGATCCTGGCCCCCGCCTGCCCAAAATGTGTGGTATAGCCAGCAGATTTCTAACACATGATTTGCATCTGTCCCCGTATTGTGCAATTTTGGAATGATGATATTCAATTCCTTTCGAAAGTGTGTTGGCTACATTACCCTTTTGTATGGCTATTTGGTGTTTTAGATGAGGAGGTGTGAATCACTTGTGCATATTCCTTCAGAGAAGGACTGTTTTTAACAAGAAAATCCATCACACTTTGATGGATTGATAGACATCCCACTGGGACCTTTAGGACCAGTTATCTCCCCTGAGGAGTTACCAGTGCCTTAGGGCTGTAATACACGGAACAGTTATTATTTGAAAAATCGTTCGATTTTTCGGATTTAACCAATAATCGTTTTGTGTAATAGCAGGCAACGATCAAACGACCAGCGAGAAATCATTGATCATTTGATAGAATCTGGACCTATTTTCATCATTGATCATTCACAACGTTCGAACATTGTTCAGTGTAATAACATGTTGATCGGTCGTTCCCTGGTCTATCAGCCAGAAAAGGACGAGCGCAAGAACAGCCGTAAGTAACAATCATCATCCTGTGTAATAGGGTGAATGAATAAATCTTCCCATGTAATACCACCCTTAGACTTTACGCCTAGTTGAAGACTTAGCACCTCCTCGGTATGTTAATATGTTGCGGTACCTTGTTGTGCCATTTAGTTTAGTAATGTTATGATAAGAAATACATGACACGGTATAATGGGTATAAGCAGGCTTGGCCTGGCCCACAGGGGAGCAGGGGAATCCCCCAGTGGGCCCCATCCCATAGTGGGCCCCTGACCAAGAGGTGGGCCTCCCTGTTTAGCTCCAGGATGACATATAATCCCACAGCACTGCTGCACACGCCTGTGAGTTATGTGCACTCTTTTGTAACTCCCCGTCTTATTTGTAAACCTGCTGACAAGTTACTAGCAGTGAGCTAGCATCGCTGGGCATATGCTCAGCTCTGTGCAAAGTCGCTATAATAATGTGAAAGGTTTGGCTGGTTATATCTGGTGTATGTTGGGTGGGCCCCTAGAATCAAATTCCCTGGTGGGCCCACCGTAGCCCAGTCCGACGCTGGGTATAAGACTTTTTTGATATATTTTGTCACGTTGCTGTGATATGTATGGTCTTACGTTTGTAATACCGTATACATTTTAATAAAAACAATTTAAATAAAGAATTGACACATTACAAATGGCTTCTCACTAGAATTCCACTCTAGCCTCCTCAATGAAAATTTCTCCCCACTTCTTGTGCTGGCCTCCCACGTTAGACCTCTGTCACACATGGCAGTTTTTTTTTAAGCTGTCACTGCAGTTTTTGAGCCCAAACCATAAGTGGATCTAGCAAAATTACTTTATATTTCCCATTCCTTTTGAATTCACTCTTAATTTTGGATCCAAAACTGCATTTGTATACATTATGAGTGGCCTCTCCATCCATCATTTTATGTCACAGAGGAGATTAGTGACATGTTTGGTTACCAGAACCCCAGAGACACATTACCATAAATTTACCATTAACGTATTCTAACACAGATCCTCTAGGGACTTCCTATGTTCATTGCAAAAGCACCATTTTCCTTCCACCCACCACATCAGTCAACGGGAAGATGCTAGGAAGAGAAAAGATGAATGGATTGAATAGGAACATGACACATCCCATATTGCAGGGGTGAAGATGCTAGTGAAGGTGGAGGAAGGCCATTATCATTGTAGTATATTGGCTCGCCCTAATTGGCCCAGTTTTATAATAAACTGCTTGAATCTGCTTTTTTTTTAGCAGTCATCTTTCTAAATTTGATCCTCTAAACAGGTCATGTATTGCTATACTTTATTTCAAGCAAAGTGCGGGGTTATTATTTACCCTATACTGTGAAGACGCCAGGTTGACATCTTCAGAAAAAATAACCATTATTCCCACTGCTGTCAGGTTACATTTTCCTGCATCTTAGATGTCGGTAGAATAGTCTCTAGAGCCCGGCTATAGAAAGCAGATTTGCACCAGTGCTTTCAAAACTCTGCCATAACACAATTCAGAGAGATCCCGGCTTCATGAGTCCTGACCTCTGTGCCTCCTGGTAACTCTTATCTGCTGACAGTGGAATCGGCTGCAGCTCATTGCCCTGCATTATGCCGCTTATTCCTCAGACGCTGAGGGAGTTGAACATTAAAACCTGTGATTCTGAAAACCTGATGAAGCACACAAAATAGATTACTTTGTTGCTTATTGGTCTTATGTATCAATGATGCAGAACGGACCCAGATAACCTGTGGCTCCAGCGTATCGTCAAGCTCTGCAGCATAAAGATACCATAGGGTGTTGAGGTTTCTGCTGTGTTTATATTGAGATACCTATATTATATAGAATATTACACAGTGATTTCACCTGGCTAGAATTCTTTAAAGAAGTGGATTTTTTTTTCAAATAAAGACCCATAAAAACACTGAAGGGGCATTACCACTTAGCCAGCTACTGGCCACAGTGCTACCCCACCTCAGTCAGTAATTACGGTCTTGAAGGGAAGAATTGCAACCAAAACCAGAAAAAAGTATCACTTTTTTTTTTTTTTTTTTTTTTTTTACATCTTTTCCAGCCATATATATATATATATATATATATATATATATATATAAATATAAAAAAATTTCTTGGACAGCCCCTTTACAAATGGTGAGAAAACACATAGATAATTTAATCAAAAACAAAAAACAAAAAGACAAGAAAAGAGGTCTTTACTCTCATGAGTAGTGATGAGTGAACTCACTGAACGTTCAGGTTTGGCCAAACCCAAACACATTATCGGAGATTTATGAAAGGGTGTAAATATACACCTGGTTTAAACTGCCCACTGCAACCAATCACAGCTCAGCTTTCAGCTCTGGTAAAATATAAGAGGAGCTGTGATTGGTTGCTGTGGGCAGTTTACACCCTTTTTTTTTATAAATCTCCCCCATGGTATTTCACTCCAGGGGTCTGGAGAAGTTAGTACTAGGGCTGTCAGAAAAACATGGGCTGTATCCATGTTTTCCAAGGGCTTCATCCAACTTCTCGAGCCCTTGGGAGTCAAATGCCAAACATTCGGTTGAGTTTGCTCATTACTATTCATGAGAGCTTACAACCTAAATGAATTGAGATTTATCCAGTATGTAGTTATATTTATCAGTCAATTTGGGTCCCAACCTTACTGGCTCATAGACCACCCAGACGAACAGCAAAGCAGGATCATTTCAGTTATACAGTAATGCAATCATAATGGTAAGATCTATTTTCCGATATGTATAGGATCTGTATAGTTTGTCATCATTACACATGTCGGCATTTTAAATCATTAGGCAAACAAGCCAGAGAGTTTTGCAGTGTGTGTTCCCTGCTCCCCTCAGATGCCTTTGACACTTCTTGCCCTGTATCTCTACTGACAAGCTGCTCAGCCAATCACTGGCCGTGGTTCTGTCCCTTCTTGGCCAGTGATTGGCTTAGCAGCCTGCCACTATAGAGATGGGGCAAGAAGTGTCAGCTGAGGCTAAAGGGAGCAAGAAACTAAGAAAAAAGGCACCAGGACTAGTATAGAGCTCCCTTTAAAGGGATACTCCAGAACAAAATTCTAATCAACCGGGGCTAGAAAATGTACACAGATTTGTTAATTAGTTAAAGGGGTTATCCAGCGCTACAAAAACATGGCCACTTTCCCCCTATCTTGTCTCCAGTTCAGGTGCGGTTTTCAATTAACCTCCATTTACGTCAATGGAACTGAGATTGAAACCCCACCCAATCTGGAGATAAGAGAGGGGGAAAAGTGGCCATGTTTTTGTAGCGCTGGATAACCCCTTTAATGAGCAGGATAGAATTGCTATAGGAATTTGTCACTGCTCTGGACAGTTCTTGCCATGAACAGAGGTGGCAGTAGAGAGCACAATGTCTGACTGGGAATAATACACTACTTCCTGAAAGGCATACAACTTCTTAAATTTTTTTTTTCTTTTTTAAGAAGTAATTTACAAATCTGTATAACTTTCTGGCACCAGTTGATTAGAAAATATAATTTTTTCTCCAGAGTGCAGTTTCATTTCATCCTCATAGATGCTTCAAATTTTTGAAGATGTAATGTTTCAGTTGAAAAACCATTAACGAAGGAAGCAACAACAGAAGAGAGTTTTTCTTGCAGAACACAAGTGGCGAGAAATACCTACATCTAGATCTGTCTTTATCCTAATGCCTCTATTGTACCATGACTTTGATTATACTGCAAAAGGTTTGTTATAAACAATATACACATAATACTCTGTTCTCTCCATGTATAGAAGGATACGGAAATCTGGCAAGAGAATAAGCTGTTGTGTTCTGTGTAGAGTGGTGCAGACACTCATGTAGAACAAGCTGGCAGCGTTCCATTGTTTGAGAGGCGATAATCTGTGGCAGTCATTCACCCACATTGTTGGCTAGTGAGAAGAATGAATCTTTATGTATCATGCAGTTAGATAATAAAATGAAATGAAAAATATCAAAATTAATAGCACACACATTGTGGTTTTCCTGCTCCGTTTCTCTCCCAGCCCATTGAGTTAGAGCCAAGGTGAAGGTGAGATTATGGTTATTATTGGAGTAACTATTTTTATTTGTATTTTTTTTTAAAGAGACTCTGTCAGTGGTTTTTTTTCTGTTCTATCTAAGGGTACCCTCCTGGATAACATGGACAATAAGTAGTCCACTCCATTATGTGCATAAGCCCATTAATCCTCATTATTCATGAGAAGCAGAAAACTCCTCCCACCAGCTGCTGACTGGCAGTTATCTATCCATGCTGTGTATAGGCAGTCACCTGTCAATCAGCAGCTGGAGGGTGGGGGAGGGGTGTGGCAAGAATCATATTCTCCTGCATATTAGGAGAACGGCTGAACAGGATGATGTAAGTAATACACCGATCTGTTCAGGATTTCTGTCAGTAGTTTATGCTGACCTCATTTAAAGAGGATGTACCACCTGGTACATCCTCTTTAACCTAAACCCACTGATCGTGCGGCGGTGGCACAGGGAAGCTGATGCCGCGGTCCGTTTTTTGGACCGAGGCCCTGTTCCTGTGCACTGCGCCGTTCTATGCAACGGAACCGGCCGGTGCTCAAGCACTGGAGGCGGGCCGGGCTTCGATCCGAAAAACGGACCGCGGCACCGGCTTCCCCATGCCGGCGCCAGTTTGATCAGTGGGTTTAGGTTAAAGAGGATGTACCAGGTGGTACATCCTCTTTAAGGTGGCATAAACCTAGTAACAGATCCCCTTTAAGTACAGATCATGTCAAGGGAAGGACCCAAAGACTAATACTTTTTTTTTAGACAGATCAGAAGAAGGGCCACTTTCAAAAATGTACATGCTGCATTGTAGACTGCTCTGATATTAGTGACCCATATCCCACCACAGCTCCTATAGCTAAAAAAATAAGTCTAAACATTTTTTTGTGAATATAGCAATATGACTCAAGGCAGCTTGTGTTAGCTTGTTGAGGCTAGGTTCACACTCTGTATCTGTGCGGCTGTATTGCGGGCGGTAAATCATCGGCCGGATTTTTCCGGTTCATGCGTACGCTGGAAAGTATACGATATACGGCTGCACAGTGCACACTATGTATGAATCTACGGCCCGATCGTAAACGGACCCGTAAAAAATGAACAAGACCATTGTTTGCGGCTGAAAATGCGGCCGTGGATTGACAGGCGGTCCGTACGGAGTACTTCAAAAATATGCCGAATGCCGATGCCTCTAATAGTTAATATATTAAATTAATAAAACACATTTTCTTTGTAATAAAGTCCCTTTCGTAGTTCAATAATTTAATTCTAACGAATCCATCATTGTGCAATTAAATATACTGTTAAAATAAATATATATATAAATAAATGTATATTTATATATATATTTATTTTTTGACAGTATATTTAATTGCACAATGATGGATTCGTTTAAATTAAATTATTGAACAACGAAACTGATTTTATTTCAACGAAAATGTGTTTTATTAATTTAACACAAGTTAAAAAAAAATTTTATTCAAATAAAAACACCCCCGCACCCCTCATTGACCATTTTATTAAAAAAAAAACAACAAACAACCGCTGGTCATCGACGTAGTCCACCAAATCCGACGTAATCCACAGGATACCGATATCTGAAAAACAAAAAGGGAGAAACACACAAAAAACACACAAACAGGAGCACAACACCCATCATTGTGAGCGGTGTTGTGCACCTTACAGTATGCAGCATCTTTACAGATCGCTGCTTACAGTCTGGCCCCTAAGGGGTTAAGGGAGGATGTATTGCATTCCCCTTAACCCCTTGGGGGCCAGACTGATGTCAGACTGCACCCATCCCAGCAAGGAAGGGGTTAAGTGACCCCCCCTTCCTTGCTGGGAGGGGTGCAGTGCTGGGGAGGGGGTGGGGAGAGCTCTATACTCACCCCGATGTGTCCTCTTCGCTGGTCCGCAGCACAATGAAGTCACTGTGCTGCGGACCCGCTAATTATATGTACGCTCAGCCGATCAGCCAATCAGCTGAGCGCACATATAATTCTAAATGTTTCTTCTAATAATGCTATTGTGATAACATAATTAGAAGAAACATTTGATGTTTTAATTAAAGTAAAGTGATGATTAGTACAGAATGCTCTATTGCCGGCAATATGAATTAACGGCTTAATGGAGCTTCCTGTACTAATTAATATTTAATTAATAAAACACATTTTCGTTGAAATAAATTCAGTTTTGTTGTTCAATAATTAAATTTAAACGAATCCATCATTGTGCAATTAAATATACTGTCAAAAAATAAATATATATATAAATATACTTTTATTTATATATATATTTATTTTAACAGTATATTTAATTGCAAAATGATGGAATCGTTTAAATTTAATTATTGAACAATGAAAGGGACTTTATTACAACGAAAATGTGTTTTATTAATTATATATATTAACCATGAGAGACATCGGCATTACTGCAGAGGATCGCAAACCCCGGTAATAGCGATTCCTGTAAACTGTTTCCCTGCTTTCCCAGATGCATTCCAGAGGTGTTTGCATCACTTTCTTAAGATTTTATTTGTTATTTTTAGTTGAACCAGATTTCCAAGTAAATGACCGCATGTTTTCAGCCGCATGTCTATTTTTTCCCACGGCCGTAGTTTCAGCCGCACATTTACAGCCGCATAAAAAATACAGCCGCACACATACATAGTGTGAACATAGCCTTAGGCTGCGTTCACACTACGTATATTTCAGTCAGTATATGTATATTTCAGTCAAAATTGCAACCAAAACCAGGAGTGGATTGAAAACACAGAAAGGCTCTGTTCACACAATGTTGTAATTGAGTGGATGGCCGCCATTTAATGGCAAATATTTGCTCTTATTTTAGAACAACGGCTGTTATATTGAAATAATGGCCGTTATTTACTGTTATATGGCGGCCATCCACTCAATTTCAACATTGTGTGAACAGATCCTTTCTGTGTTTTTAATCCACTCCTGGTTTTGGTTGCAATATGAGGACGACAATACTGACTGAAATATACTTAGTGTGAACGCAGCCTAAGGCTATGTTCACACTACGTAAGTTTCCGGCCGTATCGCGTTCCGTGAATAAGCGGCTGGAGACTTACGTAGTTTGCGTATAATGGAAAGTATACAAAGTACGGCTGCACAGTTCACACTACGTACGAACTTATGCCCGGATTGTACGCTCCGGCGTAAAAAATAAACCAGACCATTGTTTGCGGACGAAAATGCTGTAACTTACGCCCGTAGCGTTACATGCGGTCCCGTACGTATTGGTGATTTCTTCATTTTTGCAGCTTTTTGTGCCGATCCAAAAGGTTCTGTGGGGTGTCCGGGGCTAGGCGAAGATTTCCAAGTAAAAGACCGCTGTCAGATCGCTACGTAGGGTGCTCGGGAAGCGTAAGTAGACTTCGGGCGTAAGTTCGCGCTCCGTACGTAGCCGGCCACAAGTAGCGTAAATCCCCGGCCGGAGTTTACCACGTATATGTCCGGCTGCGAAAATATGCGGTCGGACATATACGCCGTGTGAACATAGCCTAAGGCTGCGTTCACACTACGTATATTTCAGTCAGTATTGTGGTCCTCATATTGCAACCAAAACCAGGAGTGGATTAAATACACAGAAAGGATCTGTTCACACAATGATGAAATTGAGTGGATGGCCGCCATATAACAGTAAATAACAGCCATTATTTCAATATAACAGCCGTTCTAAAATAACAGCAAATATTTGCCATTAAATGGCGGCCATCCACTCAATTACAACATTGTGTGAACAGAGCCTTTCTGTGGTTTCAATCCACTCCTGGTTTTGGTTGCAATATGAGGACCACAATACTGACTGATATATACATAGTGTGAACCCAGCTTAGGCTGTAATTGTAGGAGGCTACAACAGTTGTTGATTGTAAGTCATTGTTATTCATGTTGTTTCAATGCTTCATTTTATGTTACATTCTGTATGTTAACGCCTTATCATATGTACGGCACTCTGGAATTAAGGGCAGTTGTAATAATAATAGTAATTGTGAATTGGGGCCCACCAGAGAATCTAGGCCAACCCTGATTGCTTTGAAATTTGCTATGTTATAAAAAGATGTTTTAGAAGCAATTGTCTGACAATAGATTTTTTTTTTTAAAAAAGCTCAGGTTTGGCTTAAAGAGTACCTGTCATTGAAAATACCTGTTTGACATGCTGGGGAGTGAATGACACAGCTGCCATGCTCTCTCCTGGGCTATATCTACCGATCACTGAAGGGCATCAGTTAGGCAATCCTTTTTTGTAAGACTGCCTCATTTAAAAAAAAAATTCTATTGCCAGACCTTCCCTTTCACTATGACTTCCTTTATAACACCTCACTGTTTTGAGTTCTCAACTTTTTACTATTTGTACTCCTTAGGGCCCTATTACACGAAACGATTATCGTCCGTACCTGGATGATTATCGTTTGGTGTAATAGGTCATGTTAAAAGACAATAATCAGCCAACATGCAGGATGTCGGCTGATTATTGTCTTTCAATATGTTCTTAAAAAAATGACAATGATAGCACCGGTCTGCTGCAAGTTACTCTGTTGAATGGGCCATCCTTAGATCGTCTGGGCAGCTCCCCGCATTTGACTCCTAGTGGCTACAGAAGTTTAATGCAGCCCTATCTTCCAGGAAAACATGGATACAACCTATGGCTATATCCATGTTTTCCAGGACTCCCTAGGTGTGCATGCAAATTGTCCAGCCACCAGGTGTCAAATGCAGATTGTTCAGAAGAACATTGCCAAACCCAAACTTTTAGCAAGTTGGCTCAGCACTATTTTTTACTATGTCCAGGCATCATGAAAGTGGACCTTACTTTATACCTGTCTGTATGTGGGCAAAGGAGTCTGTGCTCCAAACTACGTAGCATTAACTTGCACCTGTCCTCATGAAAAAATTTTTGACATGTCAAACGTTTTGATTGGTCCGGTCTGGATGCTGAGACACGTACTGATCGTTACATCAAGCCCGTAAGCACATTTCTCTCCCGGCTCTGTGTCACGTGATGAGTTGTGCTCCTAATGTTAGTCTATGGAGCCTGACTCTTTACACTGACACAGAGCGGACCGGGCTACAGCACAGTCATCTTCCGGCTCGTTCTCATGATCAGTATGGGTTTGAACACACCGATTAAAACTTTTGACATGTCTGTATGACATGTTAAAAGTTTTTTATGATGACAGGTACACTTTAAGAGGTCTGTGTGATTTTAATAGGCTAACAATTTGGAAGAAATAACATAACAGTCTCCTTAGTGCCGCCTTGTCCACTCACATAGGGCACCGTATTACATGATAGATCCACTTTACAGAGGAGTCTATGCTGTTCACAGTCTGACTCTTGGACCTTTGAGTTATAACGCTGTGGTTTGATGCTAAAGTTAAACAGCGGTCTGGGAAGTCATGCAGAAAGACAGATTCCAGATACAAAATACAGTACAAGAAAGGAAAGAAAACACAGCAAGTTAAAGATTATCTAAAAATGCGCAATGTCGGGATTGAAACATATGAGCTATAAATATGTAGTCCATTCATTACTAAGAGAGAGAAATCAGGCAGTTCACAGTAAATAACGTTTTCTATTTGTATTGGTATTCAGATCTCTGAACGTAATGAATTCATTGTGGTTGCCATGGCTATGTATTGTTAGTATAACAGGTATGTTTTTGGAATGTTATTTGTGGAGTCTTGTGTATTTGTATATTACTATATTTGTTGACACATGAGGAGAATGTATATTTGAATATATAGTTGACCCTTGATGTAGTCATGACAACCACAATGAAAACATTCTTTGTTTGTTTTGTAAGATGCAAAAGAATTGGACATCCGTTCAGAATAAAAGCTTGGTTTATGCACTTTATGTTTTCAGGTCAAACATGTTTATTTATAAAACTTATCAACCGGTTCACAAGTTGTTGTTTTTTTTTTACATGTGTTTACCCTAATAAAGTTCCACTGTGATAAAGCTTTCTGTTTCATTTAGTTACTGGCATTTTTTATTTGAACGGTCACTAACCTTTTTTCAAAAATAATTGTATAAGCAAATCTAAAAAAAAATTGTAATATATCTTATTAGAGAAAAAAGCCTCATTCTCTAGTTATCTGGTTCCTTTCCCAGTAAGTTCATCAGTCAACTCTGAAAAACTGCTAAAATCTCTCTCTTGAGAGTTCAGCTAAGGTTCTATGCTTTAAATAGAAGTCTAAAGGGAAGAAGGAAAAGGCTGTAGAGGGACAGAAACAGGGCTGAAAGCTCTAGTAAGGCCTCATTTACATGTCCGCAATGCTGACTGCAAACCCACAATTGTGGACAGCAGTTCGTGCCTCCGCAGTGGTCCGCAATTCATTGACCGCTAAATTCTAGACAGTGGCCCATTCCAAAATTGCTAAATCCACACTACAGCATGTGAGACAACATAGCAGCCAGTCTCTACCCATTAAAAATAACATGTGGTGTTTACCTGTTTTTAGTTAGTCTTCATCCCCTTTTCCCCATCAATATAGGACTTATATAGGACTTTTCTCGGGAAGTGCTAGTATATGGCTAGCCTATTCTGACAATATCTGGGTCAGACTACTGTGACTTCCTCTGATCTTTTAAACGGGGTGGCATGGGCACTAAAAAGCCTCTTGCCAGCTTGATTTTTTTTGGGTTTGCTTGTGTTGGGTGGCAGTATGATTGTCCATTGGCTATAATGGGTCTAGCCATTGGCGAAAGACAAAGCAGAGTTAATTAACTCTGAAATAACTAATCCATGATAAGTAAACAGTTGTGTGTGATGGACTATATGATTATGTATATATTCAATATGTTTATGACTCTATGGGTCTTGCTTCATAGAGCTGTAGAGATGAGTGAACCTCTGGCATGCTCAGGTTCCTCCGAACCCACATCAATGTTTTCCAGGCAGCCTTAGGGCTGCATCTAACTTCTTCAGCCACTGGTAATCAAGTTTGGGTTCTCTCATGTGTGTAGAGCAGTTTATAAGAATCCCAGGTTCTAAGGACTCGATAATCAGTGTTACCTCAAGGAAAAATGAGATTTTACATCTAGTTGTCTTCTGCTGAAGGGTTAGTTTTAATAATCCAAACCATATTAAGCCACATAAATATACCATTTCTTTTTTATAGATTTGTGAGAAGGCATACCACATGATCTATCCTTTTCTTGAAATAAGTGTAAGCATTGAGTTTCCTATATTAAACGGAATTAATCATACTAATTAGAGTGAAATGTGCTAAACGCATTATTTCTGCAAAGTACACATTGATACGGTAGTGGTCATGTTATTCTTAAGGAAAAATGTGAGCATGTGAGAGTGCTACATTCCAGATGTTTTATTATTTTAATTAGTTTTATGGATTTTTATGCAGACTTTAATATGGTTCAAATTGCTTTTGAGTTACATAAGTGTGACCCATGCATACGGTGAGTTGATTTATTTCTTTTTAACATCAGAACACATTATGGGAGACATTATGTTGTATGCAGCACTTCTAAAACTCACTTAATTTCCCTTGGTAGTCCCCAAGTTCCTGTCCTTCACCACCCATATAATGATTCAGATGGAGACAAGTTTTGAAATTCCACAAGTTTTGACTTGTGAGCCACACAGCGTCTGACCAGAGGAAACTGAGGGTCCACCCTACATTTTCTTAAGGGCCTATTACATGGGTCGTCAGAGGAGCAAACGAGCGCTCTCAGCGCTCGTTTGCACCTTGTTCCCCACTCGCTGCCGCCGCTATTCAGCGTGGCGGCAGCGAGCGGGTGAATGCGGGAGGGGGCTGCGGGGGGGCTGCCCGGGTGATCGCTGATCGTCCGGGCAGCCCATAGGACACAGCAGCGTCTGCTGCCGATGCTCCTATTCAACAGAGCGACGGCAGCAGATCGCTGCTATATCAGTCGCTTGTTTTTCAACATGTTGAAAAACAAGCGACTGCAACGATCAGCCGACATCGTTGCACTCTATTCCACGGGACGATTATCGTCCGTAGCGGCCGATATCGGCCGAATACGGATGATAATCGTTCCGTGGAATAGGGCCTTTAGTCTACTTAAAAGTAATCATTTTACACCTAGGGTTTACTAGAATATCTGATCACTAGTTTTAAAGTCAACAACAAATGCGGTTGTCTTCTGCTCAACCTGCGGGGTCCAAACTTATGGGTACATTAATGTGCAACATCATTTCCTTTCCGGAGGATGCTCTGGTACTCTTCTCTGCCCATGAGGCTCTCAGGCTTTCTGCATGTGGCTTTTCTTCTATTGCCAGTTTCAAGTGTTATAGTACAGCAGTGACGCCAAGTATATTAAAGCATTATTGATACTTGGTTTCTCGGTTAAGATAATTTAACAGGTTTTTTAGCTGTATCTAATGGTCCTTCTACAGAACGTTTGATCGTTCGTTTTTGCATGATAACCGTCGAATTTGAACGATAATCGTACGTGTAAACGCTGCGAACGATCAAACGACGAGCGAGAAATCGTTCATTTTGATCTTTCAACATGTTCTCAAATTATCGTTGGTCGTTCGCAAAAAATTCGCAGATCGTTCCGTGTAAACATTCTTTCAACGATTTCACCCATGTGTGAGATAGGCTTAAGCAATCGCAAAACGATCGCATAACGGTTTTTCCGTATGATGTATCGTTCCATCTAAATGCTGGTCGTTATAAAAAAAAAATGTTCATTCAAAATCGTTAATCGTGCGATCGGGCGAATTATCGCTCCGTGTAAAAGTACTATTAGACTTCATCTTTAATCATGTAGACTTCTTCTCTAAAGTAGTGTTCTCTATTACTAGAGCACTTACATGACTCCATTTTCAGATTCTGCTATAAAGGGTGCTCTTTTATTAAGCAATAGGTTCCAGAGTCTCCAAAAACAGTAGTCTGGTGACATCTTCTAAGCGGGGATATAAAGGGGTATTCCAATGTCCATTAATATTTAATAGAATGCTAATATACGTGCCACGAGCTGAACAGGAGTTTTATACTGTGCTGCAGGGAACCAAATCAGCCCAATTGCGCTGATTGGTTCCCTTTAAGTAAATCTGTTGTATTATATAGATGGGTATTTACAGGGGTTGCTGAAAAAGAACAGCCTCCTATCTCTAGGCAGCTGACTAACTGCTAAGCTGCTTTTCAGTGAGCATCAGAGTTGCCAGTCCTCCATTTCTGTCCATTATAATGGCAAACTTTTCCCGCGTCCATGGTTAAAAAAAAAAAAAAAAGAAACATTTATGACTGTGACATCTGGAGAAGGTTGTGCAGATTATTATAAATGTAACTATCATGATCAGTAAATGCTACTAATGTTTCCATATTAGTATTCTGAGCTGTAGTCATGGATTGCTTATCTGGATCCTTTATTATACTTTTTCAATTTCAGAGTCTACAGCTAGTTGGCTGTGATATCTTGATAAGTGGTATTAAATAAAGAAATAATTCCGGTTGGTAACCTTGGCTGGCATTTTGTATGAACCCCTATTCTAAGGGTAAGGAGACATCACATCCGCATTTTTCTTGTGAATTGTAGCAATGCACAGCGCTGAGTGACACAGGTGTGAGTATAAATCAGACTTTACGCAATATAAAAGTTCATTTACTTCTTGAAACTTGGGGGGTCCTTAACCACAGTTTTGAGGGGAATGTTGGGCTCTGTTCACATTTGTGCCATGGTCTGTATTATAAATGGGAACTACCACCCAGTGCTAGATCCATTGCATGAATACCCTAGTGTTGCTCAAAAGGCATCCATTGTACAAAAACGTCATACAATACATTTATGGGCATGTCTTTCCTTTACAACCCTTTACAATGAGTGGCCAATGCTTTAAAGGATGATGCTTATCCGTTGTCTGGATTTGCTATTTGGGAAAGGTGTTAGCAATGCATTTACTATTATTTAATTATTTAGAATTAACAATTTGATAATGAATAACAACTAAATCCATCCTGTAGCAAAGTATCCTAATTCTTGTATGTATTGCGGAGTTGCCCTTGCACAGTGGTAGCTCCTGTTCACATAATACACATTTGTTGCTTTCCAGATGACACACATTTTACCAAGCTCTTGTTTTATTCTTTTATACTATATATACTGTATGCATCTTAATGACAGTTCGATCTGAATGTATATTAAGTAGTAGGTATGGTCTCCTCGTATTATAGCACAGTCAGGGCATGATCCTGTAGTTCTTTCATTGTTGGATCCGGTCTTTTCACATGGCTGGGTATCCTGTCCTATAAAGCAGAGCCCAGGTTGTTGCGGGATAATATTGCTGTCAAGGAATAAGGTTTGAAGAAAGCTCTAATGCAGGTGAAATATCTCTAGGGTAGTCATTAGGAGCTAGCTACAGGCGCACGCCCGCCTCCACCACTTTATTCTGCAGCTCAGCCTCATAAATTATACATAGAATTGCAGCACCCTATGCCCCCACCTTTCCCCAAAATAAGGCGGATGTTGCTCAGACTGGTAGGAGATTCTCTTGTATGAAAGTAACTATTTTTATGTCTTGCTCAGGTTGTGTTTTCAGTCTCTGGAGACACAGCTGGGATTCCTTATCTGGTCACTCGGACGTTGCAGACGCAGAGAGACTTAGTACAGAGGCTTCCATGCCAGTGGCAGTCTTATTAAGAAGGCTTTAACTGTGGGATGGTGTGGGGAGGTGGCATCACTTATACCCACACATCACACGTCTCGCTAATTGGCCTTTTACTTTAGTTTTCTGCAGTTTTATGAAAGGTTTCGGTGTAAAGTGATCTTGATTATAAAGGTCAGTCTTTGAGGGTTACTTAGCGTCATAAATAAACATTTTGTAGGAACTCTCGTTTCTATGAAAATGACTGGTTTATAGCCGGCTTTATTTCATCAATCACTGAAGGGGGGAATTGCAAAGCAGATCTTCTATACACAAATGGTAGAGTACCAAGCGCTGCATTGTTGTCCCAAATTCCCACAGATATTGAAAGGACAAGATGCAGATTGGATATTTATTTATTACTATACTGACATATTATACAGTATGTTTATTGTGACAAAATAAGAAAAAAACGTATGTCAAATAAAGAAAGCACATCCAATATATAATGTATATCTTTATTTAACAACAAGACTTAGAGTCAAACACTACTACAGGTACATGGTCACATCATAGTGGCAAAACACATGCCCAGTACTAATAATAAAAAAATAATAAAACCAGAAAAGAGTTTTTGCATGATAGGATCAAACCCCCTTCACTGGGCAAGAACCAAGGGCCTTACAAATCCCTATGTCTATAATCAAATAGAATAAATCCAAAGTTGACATATTGCACCAAGAGGTTTCTTGTACTACAATTTATTTGTTCATCACACACATTCGTCATTTGTAGTCCGCAGTTGCTGAGCTGCAACTATGGACAGTATAGGACTCTATGGGCCTGTACACATGACCATGATTACCACGAGACATGCATTTGCCAATCCAGTCCTGTGTTGTGCCCCATTTATGAAATGGGCTCCATAGATTTTAGGACCCTTCACAACTGCACAGTCAGTGATTATGGGCAGTTGATAAAGTACAATCCATGGGCTGCTGGAAACCAGCCAAGCCTGGATATGTGTAAGGGGCCTTCATTTGGGGGAGTTATTTAGAACAGAACAGATTTTCATTTTCTTATAAATCTCTTTTAAGTGTATCTGTTGGAGTGCGATCTAGTGTCCAGCCATCATCACCTTGTTTGGAAATTTATTTTGTTGTATGGTGGGTAGAAGTAGTTTACATACTTTAAAAAATATGCAAATTGTATAGTACAAGCTGTGGCATATTCAGTAGCCAAAGGCGTGAAATGGATGACCATTTGGAGCCGATTAACGCGTTCCTTCCCCTGCTGCAACGTTTATGCAATTTTCTGGCTGTGTGTAACATCCTGGAGGTGGCTAGCAATCCTTCCCCTGCCGCAAAGTTTATGCAATTTTCTGGCTGTGTGTAACAGATACTGGAGGTGGCTAGCGTTCCTTCCCCTGCCGCAAAGTTTATGCAATTTTCTGGCTGTGTGTAACAGATACTGGAGGTGGCTAGCGTTCCTTCCCCTGCCGCAAAGTTTATGCAATTTTCTGGCTGTGTGTAACAGATACTGGAGGTGGCTAGCGTTCCTTCCTATGCTGCAAATTTTCGGGAGGCGGGACTCCCTTTCTCATGCACCTCAAACTTATGGCTGAGCAGCCTGTCACTTTAGAGACTGTCTCCAAAGTTGCAATGCCGGCTGTGGGGAGAAGCAAAGAAAACACCGAAAAGCATGGAGAGGTAATTTATGAACTTGCTGCACGATTATCCAGCCATGCAAAAGGCTTAGTAAACAAGTGCCAATCGGCTCTCATTTACTGTAGTGATCAGCCCTTATGGTGTATTTAGACAGGGAGATTTATCTGACAGGTTTTTGAAGCCAAAGCCAGGGACAGAGTATAAACAGAGACCTGGCCCAGAAAATCATGCCCAGTCATCCCTGCAAATCAACGTTTGGCAGTACCGACCCAATGCAGTCATACCCATGAATACCCAAACTTCTGGCTGCAGAATGGATTTTGGGTCATAACAGGTTCAGTTTAATAGCCAAGATAGGGAACTATCCCTTTTGGAAAAGATTCTTGTTTGACAATTAAATCCTCATTCATGTTTTCAGTCCCCATTGGGGTTCTGCTGCTCATAGGTGGCCCCAGTAAGCTCTTTTCCTTTTAGGAGGCAGCTATTTTGCTCAAGCAAAGCAACTGTTAAAACCAATGAAAAATAAAATAAAACTTTTTAGAACTTGACTGAAGAGGTCAACCTATGACTTATTGACTGGGATTTTAGGCAGTCTCGCTCTTTATCATCAGAGTGTTTTTTCCTTCTCCGTTTATTACTGTGTTCTCTTTGCTGATGATTTCTCTTCAGCCATTTTGTACTTCCACTTATCGTGAAAAGCCAAAGTCATTTAGCGGCTTAAAACTGCAGTCCTGCTCTGGTGTTCTAAGGTCATTTCAGAGTAACCGTACAGTAACTAAAATCAGGACAGCTATGGCTTTTCTATCTTTCAAGCAACATATTGAACGCTCCTTGTTTTCAGCTAACAGTCAATTAATGGCTCACTAACAAGCCAGTGTATAAAAGTAATACGGACCATGGTGGTAGGCAATGTGTTTGGTAGGATATATATATATATATATATATATATATATATATATATATATATATAGTCTGTTCTGCCAAGTACAGGATCATATACGTGTTCATATTGAGGAAAACGACTTGAAAAGTAACTATTCCAGGGAATCCTGAATATGATAATTGTTTGTTTTATTTCCGTCACAGTATAATTCTCACGTCTTTTATCACCCTAGCGAGAAGTTTGTAGATAGGGGACAGAATGGTGGGATTTCATGCAACTTGACACGAAAAGAGCAATATCCTTATAAGACCATAAGCGGAACCAAATGTAAACAGCCAGGTAGGGGCCTTGACACAAGGAGTGAGACATTGTTATTCACTGCAGTCTTCTTCTGAAATGAAGCTGGGTATTGGGATGTCTCGGAGCTGCAGAGCGAAGCCTGGAAAGCAGAGACTTCGGCAATAATGTTTTTCTATGTTAGGTCAATAGGCTTAATCAGAAACCGACAGAGTCTGGCCTAATGTGTTCATCAGCAGTGAGAAGCAAGTGTGAAAAATCTTTCTGTTTAATGGATTTTAACCTCCCTGTTGCCAGCAGAGTTCTATTTTGCAGCAACATAGTGCGGCAGGAGTAATGAGCTTACATAAACGCTAATAGTCTGTGAGCCGAGCATTGCCCTATATGAAGCACCATTAATGGAGACCATTTGTAATGTTTCTGTTTATCACATTCAAATTATGGTAAAAAAAAAAAAAGTTATATAAGACATTGGGGCTTAAAGCAAATGTACCATCAAAAACATTCACTTTAGGCCTTTCAAATGGATAGAACGGCGCTGTTGTGGGGAAGCTGGTGCTGCGGAACCACGGCCTGGTCCCCCACATACAATGCGATACTAGTGCTTTACCGGCCGGCACGCCCCCAGTGGGAGGAAGCCCCCTCCCCTCTATGATGCGGCTTCATTGATTCTAATGGAGCCGCGTCATAGAGTGGCAGGGGTTTCCTCCCACTGGGGGCAGGCCAGCCCACCTCCACTGCTTGATGGTACATTCACTTTAAAAAAAAATAGGGATTTACTTTTCCTTCATTGAGTATTTGGAAATATTTGGAATATATTTGGAAAGTTGCATTCTATTTTCTAGTCTTATCTTATCTAGGCCTGCATTCCTCTTAGCGGTTTCCGTGTAGCTTTCAGCAGCACCTGCTAGTTCACTGTCTGTATGGGGAGTGCATAGTAGGGCCCATCAGAGGAAGTGATTTTACAAGCCTATCCTTCATGTTCCGTTTACAGAGTGTGTGCACGTTCACATGTTATAGTGCACGCAGAGCATGTCATCAATGAGCTTTCAGATGCAAACAGCGCCAGTGGCCATGTTGGGTTACTGCAGCACACATTGTATTGCTTCAGGCTTGGTAAACATCTGATGGATGGGGTTTCCACTTATTGGCACCCCATGGGTCTGAAAGTGATGGGCTATACTGAAGATAAGTCATAAATAATATAGTCACACTGATCAACAGTGTAGTGTGAACTCAGCCCAAGATAAAGCAAATTATTTGGAGATTTCTTACTATTTTATATAGATTGTCTTCAGACATAAGATTTGAAATTCTATTCATAGTTGAACTTACAATGACATTTGCTGGGTATGCAACTTTCCCTATTCAGGCCACATTCTGTATCCCCTCATTTGTCACCCCTTTGTTGGGTTCATACATATTACACCGTGGATTCATAGATATCTTCTAAAAAGCATACTGCCGCACTAGCCTGCAAGTAGCTGACCTTCCCTGTGCTAATGGGTTGAAGCTGAGCACTCCTAATAGCATCCTATTAATAAGCCATGTAGAGAAGTGCATTATATAATGATTGACATCTCCATTGGTCATCCTCATCTCATTACTTTGTAGAAAGGCAGAAAGGTCGGTGTGGGGGAGATGAGCAGATGCTTATCAACATAGAATACAATGACATAAGGTTAAGAGAGCCGACAAAGAAGAGCCTGAAGAAGTGTTAAGGACACAGAAAAGCCTGGGTTTTGTGTTTATGATCTATTATTTTCTCTCTCATCCATCTAGCTAAAACATAAATACATCAATAATGGGAAAATACCAGTAATGTTTAACCCATTAGTGACTACTTTCTTTTCATTGCACCACCTTTTTATGGGAATGCAGAGTGAGCCCTGTACAGTGGTTGTGGTGGTTGTTCTGCAGTGACAGCTAGGCTACTGCTCTAACATACAAATGTGAGTAAGGGGGGAACCTGCTAACCCCACTCCCTCCCTCGCTAAAACTCACATAATACAGAAATAAATAACACACACACCTTTTTGGCAAAAAATTTTTGGCAGCGTCTGCTGCCTTTTATTATAACTTACACATATGGGGAGGCCCGACACAAATCACGCCCTCCTTCTCCGCAGGAACCAAGGTGAGGGTGAGGGTGACCCGCCTAGGCCATTCCTCCCCCATTGACCGCAGGCAGCCGCCTAGCCAAACCACGACAAGGGGCCCCTCACCAAATGGAACCACCTGGAAAAGGGGAGCGTGATTTCCGCCTTACATAAACATTAAAACTGCAATATAACAAAACCATAACAAAACATAGCAATACAAAAAACCATGCTCACAAACAGGGTGGGTGGGTGGGACCTGCAAAAAAGTGCTTAACCCATCCTACACTCCCTCTCCTTTTATTCCCCTAACCCCGCCCCCTCTCACACCTATCTCACCTGACATACCTCCCACAGGTATTCCCGCTGCCTAGCTAATTCTCTTTGTCTCTGCACAAAGCCCCCCAGCTAAGCCCACCCACTCTACTAACTCCAGCAGCCATTTTAACTCCCTCATGAGACCAAACCACCATTATCCCCCACTACAACTAAACCCTCTAGCAACCTTCCGGTTGTGGTCGCAGAGACCCCCCTTATGGTTCCTCGCCGGGAGACCCCTTACCCCAACTCTTCACTCTTAAGGGGGGAACCTGCTAACCCCACTCCCTCCCTCGCTAAAACTCACATAATACAGAAATAAATAACACACACACCTTTTTGGCAAAAAATTTTTGGCAGCGTCTGCTGCCTTTTATTATAACTTACACATATGGGGAGGCCCGACACAAATCACGCCCTCCTTCTCCGCAGGAACCAAGGTGAGGGTGAGGGTGACCCGCCTAGGCCATTCCTCCCCCATTGACCGCAGGCAGCCGCCTAGCCAAACCACGACAAGGGGCCCCTCACCAAATGGAACCACCTGGAAAAGGGGAGCGTGATTTCCGCCACCAAAAGTAGGGCCCCCCCACATGCCCTACTTTCCGCCACCACCTACCATCTTCACGGACTCCACCATTGCTCCAGCGCATCCTGAAGCGCATTGTTGAAAATGTCCAGCCCAATGTCCGACAGGTGTACATTGTCTGTATGATACAGACCCTCACATGTATAGTCAATCAGTTCGTCATAATCAATAGCCACACCACCCCGGTCCAACACAAACTGCTTGATTGCCTTATTGACTTTCTTCCGGGATCTCTCAATGGCGGGCATCGACCTTGCCTCCTTCCACCATCTCCTCTGCACCATACAAGACCACATGATGGTCACTCCTGGCCACCTTGCCAGCCATCTGTCCATCTCCCGTCGGATACCATGTATCAACTCCAGTGACATCATCCGACACAAATCGTTGCCTCCAGCATGAACGTCCGGGGGTGCGCACCCTCTGGATATGTCATCAATCCTCTTTGGCAACTCATCCCAGTGCAGACCTCTCTTGCCACACCACTTGACCATGCACTTCTCCATGGGCAAGCCCAACTGCCGGCCATAAGGACGCCTCCTGGCCCGTCTCTCTGCCCAATGGATGTACGAATGCCCCACAATCCACACCGACTTCTTTCCTGAAACAAAACAGAAACAGTGACAGTACACCATAACCCAAACATTTCAACCAGTAAGTTTATCAATCCACTTCCCCATCAGTGGACAATATCACGCACATAGGTCTTAAACGCTGCCGATTTCCATCTGCCCAGCCTCTTAATCTGCTCCTCCCCCAGACCCCTCGCTGCTGCTTCCGAGGCTGCCCCAATACGAAACGAATGTGAACCGTACTCGTCTGCATTAAAACCAGCTGCTGCCAGAGATTTTTTCAACATTGCACAAAACTGAAAACGAGATAACGCACTCCCGTCCTCATGCAACAAAAAAGCTCCATCCCTGTTACCCCTTACCGCCATATACTTCACTACCGCTCCCCAAGGGCATATCCGCCCACCCATCTCCCTCAGGGACACCCACTTCCCCTTACCCATCTGATCTGTCTTGGACCGAGAAATCAGACACATGACATTCCCCCCTGACAACTGCACATCTCCCCACCGCAGGCCCAGCTGCCCCTGCTTCGATTCCGCGACCAACTCTCCTACCCTAAATGCCCCAGAAAAAGCCAACACAAAAGCTGTCTCCCACAACACTATCTCATACTTGTCCCTACATACAGACTCCAAAACCTCTAACAGTATAACCAAACGCCCAGAGTCTATCGGCTTCCTCTTGTCCCTCCTCTTTCCTTCAGCTCTCGCCCAACCCCTCAATACCCTCCTTACCGCAAAAGACCTCGAGGGGTCTTCCAACCCATATACTCGAGAAAAGAAAGAAACTGCAGCTACCACAGTGGAGGCCCTTCCTTTCCCAGCACCAGCCCGTTTTATGCTCCCCAACCACCTCCACAAAATGTTAGCCACAGTTTCACCCGGATACTGAGTTGAAAATGCCCTCCATCTCCTCCATTCCTTGGCATATGTCTTCCACGTCTTCTCCGCCAACGATCTTCTCACAAGTCCACTCAGAATGGGGTCACCACCTGCCAAACACAAGCGGGGCAGTGTTCACCGATCTTCTCTGCTTTAGGCACTAGTGTAAAGAATTCATCCATCTTGCCCCTCGACAGTGCGTCTGCTATCCCGTTGCTTACCCCTGGTACATGTCTAGCCCTGAACTGTATATTACACTGCAGACACTTGAGCACCAAGAACCTTAACAAGTGTATGACCGGCCCGGAACCACTGGAGAGATTATTGATATCGTTCACCACGCTCATGTTATCTGACCAAAACTCAACCCACTTATTGCTCAACTCCTCCCCCCACAACTCCACTGCCACCACAATTGGAAATAGCTCCAGCAAAGTCAGATTTTTAACTAAACCCCCGTCTACCCAACTCACAGGCCATCTCCCCGCACACCATCTACCATCAAAATATGCGCCAAAGCCATAAGAACCTGCTGCGTCCGTAAACAACCTCAACTTTAAATTAGAAGCTGGCTCCTCGATCCATACTGCCGTCCCATTGAACTTCTGCAAAAAGGTATCCCAAACAGTCAAGTCCTCCTTCAACTCCCTCGTCACCCTGATTTTATGAAACGTTTTTTTAGCCCCCGCCATGCTCCTCTCCAGCCGTCTGCTGAATATCTTACCTATGGGAATCACTCGACAAGCAAAATTAAGGGAACCAACTAGAGACTGCATCTCCCTTAACTTAACCTTCTTACTCCCACCAATTCTCTTCACCAATTCCCTCAAAGCAACAACCTTCTCTCTCGGCAATCTACACACCCCAGCCACCGTATCAATTTCAATTCCCAGATAAGACAGCCTAGTTGTAGGTCCCACAGTCTTATCATGTGCCACCGGCACACCAAATTCCCCCAATAAACCGCCAAAAGCCTCTGCCGCTGACCTGCACCTGTCTGACCCTCCCGGACCAATAAACAAGAAATCATCCAAATAATGTGCAACTCTGTCCCACCCTGTTAACTCCACCAAACACCAGTGCAAAAATGAACTAAACGCTTCAAACCATGCACACGAGATAGCACACCCCATTGGTAGACATTTATCAACATAATAACCCCCTTCAAAACAACACCCCGTAAACCTGAAACTACTAGGATGCAACGGGAGTAACCTAAATGCCGACTCAATATCTACCTTGGCTAGCAAAGCCCCCTTGCCCATACTTCTCACCAGCTGTACAGCCTCCTCGAATGACTGATAACGCACTTCACACAGCTCCTTCTCAATCGCCTCATTTACTGAACCCCCTTCAGGATAAGACAAGTGCTGAATCATTCTAAACTTACCATACTCCTTCTTGGGGACTACTCCAAGTGGAGAAAGGACCAACTCTCCCAAAGGGGGATCTGCAAACGGGCCAGCCATCCTGCCCAAGCTCACCTCCTTCCCCAACTTCTCCCTCAAAACCTCTGGGTGCTCCCTTACCGACTTCAGATTCTTAACCCCTTCCGAAATCTTAACTACCCCAGTTACAGGCAATATAAATCCCTCAGAAAATCCATTCTCCAATAATTCTGCCTTCCCCTTATCTGGATACGCTCTGAGCCACTCCCTTAAATTGGCCACCCTCACTGGAGTTGCCCCCTTTTCCTGCAGTCCGAAAGGACTGCGGCCCTACACTCCTGTTACCCGGGGCCTTCCTGAAGCAATCTACCTGAGGATGGTTAAAACCGCAAACACTGCAGCTGTGACGAAATTTGCAAGCAAACCCCCTGTTACACCGCTTCTCATTATAAGCCCAGCAAACTGCCTTAGACTTACCCAAACCAGCCCCAATGCTGGACCCTGAAACCACTGGCCTCTCCCTAGCAATCAGTCGAGACCACAGATCCAGATCCTTTTGCCCATACCCCAAGATCTTACTCCCCACCATCTTCCTCCTAAATGCTCTGTCATACTCATACCAACCCACACCCCCATAAAAAGAATAAGCATCGATAATTAAATCCATGTAACGCCACAGATCCCCGCAACATTCTGGCTTTTGTTCTGTCACTATACTGGCAAAAACTACAAAGCCCTTAACCCAATCCACAATAAGCTTCCTTTTCTTCTCACCCACCCCTTTCTTATCGTCCCTCTCTGCTACTGCTTCCCTCGTGAGCTCAAAGATATCGACAAACTTCCCTTCCCTTATTTTTTTAATCAACTTACGAGGTAAGTGTGAGTAGGTGGGGGACAAGCTACAAGCATAAGTATCCCCAGCCCCCAACACCCCTCTAAGGGCCTTAACCTTCTTACTGCCACTATCCCCCCGATTCTTACCCTTCCTTTTCAATAGCTTAACGCACTTCCTAAAGGCTCTCAACATGCCCCCTTCCCCTTCTTCCGTCTCCTCGTCCTCTGACGAATCAGAGGACGACTCACCCAGCTCGAACTCCTCCTGGACATCCAGTTGTTCCTCTGCGGTCGCCGTCTTCTGCAATGAACTCCCCGCTCCTTGCCCGCCGTCCTCTTCCGGTCTTTGGTTTCTGGAATCACAAGCAGAAGGCCAGTTTCCATTCCACACAACTGATGTCGTCCCCACACCTTCCTGCGGCTGATTGATCATTCTGTCTTCACCCCTGCCCCCTGAAGGTGCCTGCTTGTTCACCACCTGCCACGTAGCAGGCTGGGCACCACCCGCACCCCCCGCTACTTGGGAATGTACAACAGGAGGATTCGTACCCTGCATAAGCGCAACACTAGCCCCCTGATTCACCTGAGCATAGGAAAACTGAATGGGCCAAGCCGCCCCTTGAGGATACATATAACTATAGGGGGCTGGCAACTGGGCTGAATTTAAACCTCCCACTGGCACAAATTGTGAAGCAGGACCCCATACACCCCCTGCCCCCCAAACTGCTGGCAAAACATTCCCCTGCCACTGGCCAGCACCCCCCAAACCCGGACCATAAACAGAATTATATGGGGGGACAGCACTGAAAGCCCCCAATTGCTGCCCCATGACACTGCCACTTATGCCTGTGGCTCCCTGGGCAACCGTGCCATGGGGGAACTGCTGTGTGCCTGGAAGGGGGTAGGGGGCCAACGCCGCGCTGCTACAGGATGCAGGGTCCACAGGACCCAAGAGACCTTGTGCAGTCACAGGTCCGCTAGCGTACTGCTGCGGCCCGTGACTGCTACCATTGGTGGCCAGGGGGTACCTGGTGTAGTCATTGGTGGCCAGGGGTTGCACGGCGCTCGCAGCCGGGATCGCTGCGTGCGCCGCGAGCGTCTGCGCTCCGGACACGTCACTTCCGGTCGGGACCGGAAGCACGTGACCGCTGGCCGGAAGTGGATGCGCCGCATCGCGGCCATTATCCACGTGGCCCGGCGAGCTGAGAAGAGGCCGGGCGGAGGCCGGGAGCAGCACGGGCGGAGAGCGCAGGACCGGAGGGGGCAGAGAAAGAGGTGAGAAGGCCGGAGGTGCAGCGGGAGCGGATGCCGGGGGAGCCGGAGCGGGGGCCAGGAAAGGAGGAGCTGGAGCGGAGGACTGAGGGGCCGGAGCCGGGAAAACAGGAGCAGCAAGCGGGGGAGAAAAGGGGGCAGAGGACGGGGGGAACGGAGCAAGGTGGGAGGGGGGGAAAGTGCCCGGGAAATAGGAAAGAGGGTGAGGGTGGGGAGCCGGAGCAGAGGAAAGCACAGCAGGGGGAACCGGAGGGGGGACAGACGCAGGGAAAGGAAAGGAGGAAGGAGCCTGGAGCAGGGGAGCAGCAGGGGACGCAATGGAAGGAGCTGGAGGGGGAAAAGGACAAGGACCGGGCACAGAGGGGGAAACGGAGCCAGAACCCCCCACCCCACTCCCACGGCCAGCACCACCCGCCCTTCCAGCAGTAAATTTAAGGGGCTGCTTACCAGTTCTAGTGGCTGCCTGGCTCCTCTTAGTCGCTCTCCCTTGCCGCCGGGTCCTCCTCGCCTGGGGCTCTCCTCCGACCATCTGGGAAGGGCTGAAGTCCTGGATCTCCTGGCTGCTCATCTTGGTCGTATGGCTGCAGTCTTCACTCTTCAGGTACCTGCAAAAAAGTGCTTAACCCATCCTACACTCCCTCTCCTTTTATTCCCCTAACCCCGCCCCCTCTCACACCTATCTCACCTGACATACCTCCCACAGGTATTCCCGCTGCCTAGCTAATTCTCTTTGTCTCTGCACAAAGCCCCCCAGCTAAGCCCACCCACTCTACTAACTCCAGCAGCCATTTTAACTCCCTCATGAGACCAAACCACCATTATCCCCCACTACAACTAAACCCTCTAGCAACCTTCCGGTCGTGGTCGCAGAGACCCCCCTTATGGTTCCTCGCCGGGAGACCCCTTACCCCAACTCTTCACTCTGAACCTCCAATCCCAGCTGTCTAGATGTTGTGATTATTAGTGAGCATGGCACCTAATGGTTTACAGAGACAGTAGGCTACCCATGGAGCATTGCACCACCTGTAAGACCCCATATGAAAGTTTGGTGCACTTCGTAAGGAGACACACAACTCCCCTTGTCCCAAATAAGTAAAATAAAAACTGCATTTAAAGTGATTCTGTCACCCTCTGACAGCTTACCAAGCTGGTGGCCCCCTGAATGGAAATGTGCATATTTTTATTTCCATAGAAAACACCATAATTTTTTTTGTGAGTAGTGTCAAGGAGGCGGAGCCTATTGTTCCCTCGGCCGCAGCACTGCCACACCATCACTGTACTGTATGCACCGTGTACGTCAAGGATTTTGCAAGGGAAGGGCATACAGCATGGTGAGGCTAAGCAGTACTAGGGCTCATGGAATGATAGGCTCTGCCTCTTTGACACTACACATATATATATATATATATATATATATATATATATATCAAAACTACAGACACAGGCAGCAAAGGTATGTTCTGAATGCTTTCATTGATACCATGTTTCCCCGAAAATAAGACGGTTGCCATGGGGAGAGAAATAAGACATCTTCCTCGGAATACTCAGCAAGAGTGGCGGGTCTGGCGTGCAGGGGGTCAGCGGCGGGTCCGGCATGTGGTGGATCAGGCATGCAGAGGGACATGGGGGCCATGAACCAGGCTACCTGGGTGCCGGTTTCGGAGGTCCATATGGGGATTAGATGAGTCCTGGGTGGCGACGGAGTGTGGCAAACGGAGGTCTTACTTTTGGGCGACACCTTACTTTCGGGGGAGGGGGGGTGCCCTAGTTTAGAGTAGGAGATGCCTTACTTTCGGGGGGATGCCTTACTTTAGCATAGAGGGTAGAGTAGGTGGGGTGTCTTATTTTAGGAGGGTGTTTTATTTTCGGGGAAACGCAGTATCTATCCAGCGATGTCGGCAGGTCGGTGGGCAGCCAGGGAGTCACAGATTCACATTAAAATCTGCACAATAAGTCTGCAATATTTCTGAGATCATGCAGATAATTTTCTAAAACGAAGTGTTGTGGAGAAAATGGCCATACCCTGAGGCTATGTTTGCATTTTCAGGTGTAAAACTAGCATTTAGTGGCGCAAAACCATACATTTTTTGTTTTATTGTACTGTTTTGTTGTATGGCAGAACAGCTGCTAAATCATTAGGCCACGTTCACATGCTGTAAGACAGTGGCCTTTCTGTGATATGGCTGTGTCACAGAACGGCCGCTGTCTGTGAAGTTCACCCGGATGAACATCACTTGATTTAAACTAAAATATGGGCACATTCGGGTGTGCCTGCATTCCAATTAACCATAGCAGACAATGTAAAGTACGGTCAGAGCCGCACTTTATATTTTCTGCTTAGTAAATTTTGTGCGGCCACTATTAAATGAATAACGGCCGCACAAAATTGACATGTCAGTTTCTTTGTGCGGTTGCATGGAATCCCAGGCCAGAGTGTATACATTCTGGCCGGGATTCCGTAGAGTTCAATTCGATCGTCCGCTGTCATTAAATAAAGGCCATTGATGCAAACCTGCAACAATGGCCGTTGTTTAATAAAAATATATGTTGTGTGAATGTAGCCTAAAGGTGAAAGGTCTTTTTTTTTGTGTTAGTTTTTTTTTTTTTGAAACAATTCCACATTTTTTTGGACTAATAGCATTTGCCAGGGTAAAAAGGAACAGTATATGTATGCACATAGGCTAATACTGCTATGTATATGTCAACAAGAAGTATGGATTGGAAAGGAAGTATGACTGCAGACTACACAGGAGCTGCACACAAAACAGTACGATATTTTTAGTCAGGAAAATTACTTTTTTTCCTTATTTTATATGCATTGGGAAAATACAGTATTAAAATGCAAAGGTGGATATATCCTTAAAAAGCGGTATTTTTTACATGACGTGTTGCGTTACGGCTTCGGCGATGCATCTATAAATATATATGTTGCAGGTATCGCTCAAAGTAATGAAAGTTTTTATTTGGCACCAGAGCTTTTCCCTGGGAAATGAGTGAATTATATACGTACTGATAATCTCATATAGACTGTGTACAAGAACCACGCATGCGGGTAGAGGAAATTTATCAAATGGAGCACACACTCTTTGCAAATTTTACAACTCTCTTTCCATGTTCCTGTTATTAACTCCGAGATCCCACAGCCGCCAGATAATTAAAAAAATCAGACATAACAGCTTTCACAATCGCATCCACTAATTAACAGCAATAAAACAGCCTCTAAATCAGGGGGAAAAAATTACCACCCGCTCCCATCCGCGGCACAAATCTGAGGCTAATGAGAGCTCTTCAGTTCAGAGTGGAAATAGTGAGATCATCCGGTCACTTGTGTACATTAACTCATCACATTCCACAATCTTTTTCTGGCAGAATTACATTAACTCTTAGGGTCCATTTACAAAGAAAGGGCCCTATTCCACCAGACGATTATCGTATGCATAATCGTTAACGATTAACTATCTCAAACGACCGCTATTGCGAAAGACCTGAAAACGTTCACTCATTTCCATGGAACGATAATCGTTACTTATGATCGTAATTGCAATCATTTTTCTTCGCTATTGCATTCGTATCTATTGCGAACGACGTCTTATGCAATGCGAACGATTTGCGAACAAGCAACGATATAAATAGGTCCAGGTCTTATAAAGCGATCAACGATTTCTCGTTCGGTCGTTAATTGTAACTTTAACGTTAACATTTCAAACGAACGATCATCGTTTAGATTCAAACGATTTAACGATTATCTGAACGATAATCGTCCGGTGGAATAGGGCCCAAAGATTATCTGACAGATTATCTGCCAAAGATCTAAAGCCAAAGTAAGAAACAGACTACAAACAGAGTTCAGGTCATAAAGGAAAGACTGAGATTTCTCCTCTTTTCAAATCCATTCCTGGCTTTGGCTTCAAATGTTTGGCAGATAATCTGTCAGATTATCTTTCTGTGTAAATGGACCCTTAGTTACAAGATCAGCAGTCATGAAATTGCACTGTTGACACCCTATATGGATATGTATTTATTTTTGCCTTAAAATGGAACTCCAGGTAAGAAAAAACTTGTTTTCTATTAAAAGTACATTTAAAGTTTAATATATGTGTCTATATAATGTATTACCATATCTGTACAGTTATGCCTCACTGATAGCTGATAGAAATCCAAGAAGTGAAAAAATGGCCCCTGTGCCAATTCACATTGTCTCCTGCTCCCACTGCAGGTGCAGCACTAATTTTACTGATTGTGATGGGTGGGGGACTGTGATGATCAGCTAAGGGAAAGCATTGCATTCTGGGAACTGCTCAACCAGGAAGGATAGAAACACAATACAGAACAACCCCCCCCCCCCCCCTCCCAAACAAATGGATTTTTAGTAGTTTCAAAACTGGGATAGACAGGTAAGTAATGCTATATGCTTTTGCAGAAATTTCTTCCTGCAGTTCTGCTTTTCCAGAGATTGTATTCACAATGTGATTCCTATACTTCCCTCCATTAAGATCCACTCCAAGTTTGACCTAAAACTAAAGCCCATGCAAAAACGGACTCAAACCATAATAAGGTCAATTTTATAATCTGTAACCAACCTTGTACTGGATGTTAATTAGAAATTAGCACAACTTTAGCATGCTCATGCTCTCTACTGGGTATTTGTTGTCCTATGGCAAGTTGCTCACAATTAAAGGGGTACTCCGAGTGGGTGACATTTTTAACTATGACAGGGAAAGGGGTAGATATACACAATGGCATCCACTTACCTCCCCGGCTTTAATGCTAAAGCCGACATCCGGCTGCTCCGGTCCCCTGGTCGCTTCCTAGTCTGAGACTGGGCTTGAGACTTGACTTTTAGGCCAGCTCAGACAGTCCGCAGCTGTAGCAAGGTCCTGCCTCTGCTGAGCGGGCATGAAACGTTACATCTGAAGCCCAAGTTCAGACCAGTAAGTGGCTGGGGGACCAGGGACCAGAGCAGCTTGGTCATTGATTATAATGTAAAGTCGGACATTGGTGGTACAGAATATATCAATGATATGCTACCATTACTTTGCCCATCTTTAGATAGCAGGGTATAGGGCTCTCTATGTACCCATTAGCCTAACAATTTGTAAAGGTTTACTTTCCCTACCATTTATAGAACATACTCCACCATCATCATAATCTGAATTCTCTAAAAACAAATTTCAACTGAGTATTGTCTAATAGTTTCTAAAAGATGTGTGCATTGTTCCTAGCAAACCTGTCAAGTTCACTTTAGGTTTATAATACAGCTGGGGGATTGGCAAGCCCCGCTAAGCAACTTCCAGTAGTTTACCTTCATGGCTCACGTTTGCAGAGCCACATTTTTTTAAGGTTTAGCAGTCCTTTAATGTGACTGTCCCTTGGGTTCCTGGAAGCTAGTTCATTAGTTATTGTGCTGATTCCCTGTTAGTATGAAAGTATCTGTTCTCTTTTATGGAAGTGTTTTAATCTTGTTTAAAGGGAAGATGAAACATATTTCAGAAACAATTACCCAACAGATGCCAGATCTTAAGCAGGGTAATCTAATATTTACACTCCACTAAAACTGGAGATTGTGCCCATTAGGAAGTGAGCTAGACGACGTCTTGAAGTTGATTTACAGGCAGTTTGTAGTCTTTATCATCTGGACAACCCATCTATTTTGAGCAACATTTTAGTTAGCAATGTGGGATCTTCTGTTTTATCGAAATTATTAAGGAAAAACTGACTGGGCAGTTAGCAAACACTAAGAATTGGTGGTTTAAAAAATCATGATGGAGGATCTCGTGGACATTCCCATCACAATAGTCTGTGTAGCTGGTCAGAAACAAACATTCATGGATGAGGTGTCTCATTATTACAACAGCGATCACAAAATTCACAAATTAAAAAATAATGCTCGTCAAAAATGTCACTATAAGTAACATTTACCAATTGTGCCACCAATGATTGATTGTCCATATTCTGGATGTGTTCACACACTGGTAATTCCTTGGTTTTCCATACTTTTTGTTTCCTGTAATTTGCACACTTGTGGTACAATAGTGCTTGACTGGCGTTCCCCTGCCACACAGCAGGGGAAGGAACGCCAGTAGAGCCACCAGTGTAACACTCACTCAGTACAAGCCAATACACTGGAACCAGTGGAAAAATATCTACATATTTGACTACCAATCGTGGTAGTTATTGTTCATATGCAATACTTATGTTTAATGTCAACATGTCTCTTTTAGCATAAAAATGCAAAAAAGAGCCCATGGAGCCTCATTTAAGAGTTGCAAAACCCACGACTAGCCAGATATTCCTCTGGGAAGGGCCCTGCCAAGATGTGGCTCCTGTAGGGAAACCACCATATTAAGTGGCCCTATAAAACAATAATGACAAGACAAAAGCCAAGGCCAGGTATCCATCCACAGACAGCTGTTTAGGGGTGTTGTCCCTCATCAGTATGGAGAAGGATTCTAACTAGGTGGGAGCAATGCCTAGTAGAACCATATGGAAAACAGATCACTGATTTCAGGGAGACCAGCCAAAGATAACACTGTTGGCTGCCGGTTAAAGTGCTCAATGCAGTGAAATTTCCCAGGGAGCAATGCACCTAGGATTTTACTGTATTGAGCGCTTTAACCAGCAACTGAAAGTGTTATCATTGGCTGGTCTACCTGAAATCAGTGACCTGTTTTCTGTATGGCTCTACTAGGCATTGCTCCCACCTAGCCAGAATCCTGCTCCACACTGATGAGGGGCAACACTCCGAAACAGCTGTCGGTAGATACATACCTGGCCTTGGTTTTTCCCTTGTCATTACATTGACTTATAGGGCCACTTAATATGGTGGTTTTGGTGGTTTCCCTACAGGAGCCACCGTCTGGCTGGGCCCTTCCCAGAGGGATATCTGCCTAGTCCTGTGTTTCAGGACTCTTAAATGAGGCTCCACAGTACCCTTTTTGCATATTTGTATTTCACAAGAAGCAATGCACCTAGGATGTCACTGTATTAAGCACTTTAACCAGCAGTCGACAGTATTATCTTTGGCTGGTCTCCCTTAGAGCAGTGATCTGTTTCCCGTTTAGCATAAGGGTGCCTTCACATGTACCGGATCTGCAGCGGATTTCACACTGAGAATTCTATGAGAATAAATACTCGCAGTGAGTAGGTAAGTTAACCCTCCCGTGCCGGCTGGAGCCTACTGTACCTGCTCCACACTCCAGCTTGCTTCGGGGGTTCCCGGCTGGACGTCTTGCTCAGCCAATTAGTGCTCTGCCCTGCTGCAGCCACTAAGATGTCAATCCTGCTGCGAATGTTTATCCGAGCGTAAAATCCGCTGCGGATCCATTATGTGTGAAGGCACCCTAAAAAATAAATCCCCTAGAACTTGCAGAGTCTTTTTTGTGTGTGTGTTTTCAATTTCAGCCCACTAATATATCCTTTTTAGCTGCATCCTTTGGGTTAAGCGTTAATGTACTACAGTAAAAGCTTAGGTGACCAAAGTATGTTGTGACTCCATTCTCAATCATCTCATATGTTAGGATCAAAGCGGAATGAATTGATTGCCCACACTCGTCTTCAAATGTTTGAGTCCATTTCTCATAAAGATGTTGTTTGAGAACCACATGAGAGAAAATGGTAAATGTTCCGTTAAATAAGTCAGGCAGTGCTATTTTATCTCTCACTCTCTGTATGGTGCTGTCAGTGGAGCAGGCGGGTGTATTTTTGTAACGGCTTGTACTCATAATTGACTTTCCTGGAACAACTGGGTCACCAGCATGAAGGGAAAAAGAAAACGTTCTGAAGAAAAGGAATGTACGTAAAATCTTTCCTATAAAACACACATACAGCGGTAAAGTTTGACTACAGTTTGTTTCCGTTAACCCCTCGGGGGCTGGGCTGCCTAGCCACACCCTTTAATTTAGTCTATAAAGGAAAACAGCAGAAAAGTTGATTGGCCAAAATTGTCCCAGTTCATTAATATGGCGTATCTTGTACTATAATGATTTCGGGGAGAGTGCAGCCCTACTGTGACTGCCTACTTGAATCATAGGCCCTAACTGGAGCCTTCCAACGGGGTAACAGTCCCTACACTGACTTATGGTGCATTTACACAGACAGATTTATCTGACAGATTTCTGAAGCCAAAAACAGAAACAGACTATAAAAAAAAGAACAGGTAATAAAGGAAAGACTGATTTCTCTTCTTTTCAGATCCATTCCTGGCTTTGGCTTCAAAAATCTGTCAGATAAATCTGTCTGTGTGAACGCACCCTAAGTGTCCTTTTACATGGCTGCAAATGGGCGTCGACCAGCAAGTTTATTGCACAATCACTGGAGCGTTCAGGCGACATGAATGATCGCTGTATTGCTATTTAGATGCATTGTTATTGGCTCCACATCCCCTATTTAGACGGAGAGATGTGAGGCCAACAATGATGATTTTACCGACCACACAAATGATGCTTTTTGATGGCTCCTTCACACGGTTCGATTATTGGGTAAATGAGCATTCTAATGGTGCGTTTACACGGAACGATTATTGTTTGAATTTTTGAAATAACAATTGCATTTGAGCGATAATCGCTCCATGTAAATACAGCAAATGATCGAGCGACGAGCGAGAATTCGTTCGTTTTGTACTTTTAACATGTTCTCAAATCGTCGTTCGTAAAAATTTGCAGATCGCTTCGTGTAAAAAGTCTTTAAAAGATTCACCCTATGTAAAAAATTGGATCTTAAAAACCATCGCAATAACGATTTTTCTTACGAATCTTCTAACGATTTATTCGTCTAAACACTGATTGTTATAAAAACCAAATTGTTGCTTCAAAATCATTAAACGATCGATTGGGCAAATTATCGCTTTGTGTAAACGCAGCATAAGGAACGCTTGTTACTGATGATCAGCCCATTTAGCCTTATGTGTAAGGGGCTTATGCTATAGAGGTATGATCAGACAGGCCTGGTCAAAACCAGAGACAAAGTAGAGTCAAACTAGAGAGTATGTCTAAGTACAAAACAGCAGACAAAAGGCAGGGGTCAGAAGTCCAGGTAGCAGATAAAACAGCTATGGGAATGGTGTAGTGTACCAGACACCAATCACAGCACACCACAGAGGACATATTAAGGTGCGTTTTATTATTTTAAGGTGCGTACGATTAACGATGTCGGAGTAACGATTTTTTTTTCCATAACGATCAGCGTTTAGACGGTACGATATATCATAGGAAAATCGTTTTGCGATCGCTTAAGCCTATCTCACACATTGGTTGAATTGGCGAACGACTGTTCACATGGAACGATCTGCGAATTTTTGGCGAACGACGATTTGATAACATGTTGAAAGATCAAAATGAACGATTTCTCGTTTGCCTTTTGATCGTTCGCTGCGTTTACACGTACGACTATCGTTCAAATTCGATCGTTATCGCGCAAATTCGCACGATAATCGTTACGTGTAAACACACCTTTAGTTTCATCAATTTAATCTTTCACTGCATTCTAATTAATTCCTCATAGTCTCATTTCTACATCACATCCACATATGAGGGCCAGATTTCTATAAAGCCAAGTAAGCTGTGATTATATGAAGAAAACGGCAAGCCAAGAGGAAGCGCACATAGTGCTTGACTCCGATTGCTGTACTTGAACTGCGTTGACAATCGCAGCATTATTCAGTGTCTACCCCCCAGTACGTGCTTGGAGACAGGTGCACACATTAATGTCAGCCGTCCGCACTTACTCTGATGTATTTAGCATCTCCTAAAAGATCAGAATGAGCTCTGGTATTTACTGTGTGATGAATTTCTCCTGGGCCCCATCTGAACATTGCTCTGCATATCCAGCATTTAATTTACAGCAGGCTGTGAGGTGCAGTTATCATTGGATTGGATGCATTTCATAGATATAGTGGTAATGAGTGGTGGTACTGTACATGACCTTCCCCCTCCCTGTCCACACACGCACACACACACACACACACACACACACACACGTACACACACATACACACACTCACGGTCAAGATACATGGTTCCTATTTAGTAAACCTGATTACTGTAAATCAAGAGGTGCACAGCTAACCCAAACCATTTTCTTAATTAACAAGGAGCAACAAGTTTAACCCCTTAACGACCGTGGGCGTATATAAGGGAGTTCAAAGTGGGGCCGCGCTCTGAATCGCCGCGGTCCTTGGTGCCGCTTGTAGCCCGGGCCAGCTAATCAGGTAATCAGATGCAGCTGCATCCGATTACTTGCTGCAGCCCATCCCTGGTGTCTGGTGGCAGAGATCGCCCCCCCCCCCCCCCCGGGACGTTGTCCCGGAGGAGCGATCTCCGTTTCTGTTACCTGCCGGGGTCTTCGCCAAAATGGCGCTGATCCCGGCTCGGGAATCGGATGCTTTCGGCTGCAGCAGCCGAAAGCAAACGAGTGCTGATCTCATTGATCTGTCCTGTATAAGTATACAGCATAGATCTCAATGAGAGATCAGAGTGCATATACTAGAAGTCCCCCAGTCCTTTTAGTATATGTGTAAAAGCCCCCTCCCCTAATAAAAGTCTGAATCACCCCCCTTTTCCCATGTAATAAATAAAAGTAAACCAATAAATAAATAAACATGTTTGCTATCCGCCGCGTGCGTAATCGCCCGAACTATTAATTTAAAGGTACTGATAGAAAGTAAACATCATGGCGCAAAAAATGACACCTGACACAGCCCCATAGACCAAAGGATAAAAACGCTATAAGCCTGGGAATAGAGCGATTTTAAGGAACATATATTTGTTAACAATGGTTTGAATTTTTTACAGGCCATCAGATACAAGAAAAGTTATACATGTTGTATTTTGTTTTAATCGTAACGACTTGAGGAACATATATAACAAGTCAGTTTTACCCCAGGGCGAATGGCGTAAAAACAAATACCCCCCAAATACACAAAATGCGTTTGTTTTTTTTCAATTTCACTATACGTTTATTTTTTTCTGGTTTTCCAGTGTACTTTATGAAAAAATTCAGCATGTCATTGCAAAGTACAATTAGTGGCGCAAAAAATAAGGGCTCATGTGGGTTTCTAGGTGGAAAAGTGCAACTGCTATGGCCTTTTAAGCACAAGGAGGAAACAATTAAAATGCAAAAATCGAAATTGGCCTGGTCCTTAAGGGGTTAAAGAGGTATTTCACTCAGGGCCATTTCTGCCTTGAGGCAGAGTGAGCTTTCTGCCTCAGGCGGCAGATTCTTTGCTCCACTAGGGGGCGGCACAATCCCTTACTTTCACTTTTACTGCAGGCACATCATCCGGCACCTCTGCCTCCTCCTCAGCCCCCCTCTCCATAGCTCCATGACCGACAGCCTTGTCACTGGGGGCGCCTGTCTCCTAGCTGCTGTCTATCTGTGTCGGAGCAGAGAGAAGGGGGAGGCAGGCCCAGCACCACAGCAGAGCCCACACAGCAGGTATGACTGGAAGCTGTGTGTGCCCTGTCCCCTCCCATACAGCCTCATCTCCTGACCCTTTCACTGCTGGCCTAGGTGTGACATCTGCTAGAGAGGAGACAGACAGAGGAGGTTAGTGTGTGTGTGTGTGTGTGTGTGTGTGTGTGTGTGTGTGTGTATATATATATATATATATATATATATGTATAATACACGTGTCCAATCAAGCAGGAATAATCTCTCCCGGCAACACTACCTTCTCAGCTTGGCACAGATAAACGTATCCCCGCTATTGGATTCCCTCAATACTGCTAGTGGTGTTGCTCAACAAAATAGCATAACAAGTCCAATAGTATCCATAGAAGAATTGTGGCACTCACCCATGAAGCAGTAAAAAAGCCTTTATTGTAGCGGCTCGGTAAAGACGCTGACAGATAACTGGGCTACAGCCTATATATATATATGTATGTGTGTGTGTGTGTGTGTGTGTGTGTATATATATACAGTATACTGTATGTGTTTTTGTGTGTGTGTGTGTGTATCTAATCTGCCCTGTATGTACAGCAGATGTGCCCTGTATAAGTATGGAGTGATCTCAGTAGCTGAGCCCGGTCTATGCCTAGGGTTGCCAGCTGCTATGAATCACCAGTGACTGGCATTCTGTTGTGTTATTAGCGCCCCTATAGTGAGCCTGTACACATATTCACCTTGCTGGTGAAGCAATAGAAAATCCCTAGATGTCATAGTTATAGCTGCACACTGTAATAATACCATAAGAATTAGTATACACTACTTACATTATTAGCGCAGTGTAAAAAGATGTAAAGAAAATTAATCCACTGTATAAAAAATTAAAATCACTACTTTTCCCTATTTTTCAAATAAAAAAATGTAAACCAGGATATATATATATATATATATATATATATATATATATATATATATATAAACTATGAGTGTATGTTCACACTATGGAATGCGCTCGGAAATTTCAAGCGGAGACAGTGCGGCAGACTCCACTTGAAGTTTCACCTGGTCTCATTGACTCAATGATATTCTCAAGCTCAATTCTTTGGGCGGACGGCGGATTGAGCTTGAGAATATCATTGAGTCAACGGGACAGATGGAACTTCAAGCAGATTCCGCCACACGGCCTAAACTTGAAATTTTTGAGCGTATTCCATAGTGTGAACATACCCTGAGACTATAAAAACTATATCTATAGAAATATCTAAACTAAACAAAAACTACATTACTTTTCCTGCATGGTGAATGCCATAAAAAGAATATATTTGTGCAATATATTCACTATTGGTATATATGTGCTGTATATTGCTGCTAGTATATATCTATGTATGTATATATATGTTTATGCAGTTGGCTACCTAGATTTCTTAACTACTGATTGTTAATTTGAGAGGGGGGGGGGGCATTTCATTTCTCGCCTCAGGCAGCAGAAAACCTAGAATCGGCCCTGTTTCCACTCGTACATTAGTCTCCCTCCCCCAGTTCTCAGCTGCTGCTTTCTGCTGAAAACACAAAAATCTGTGTGTGAGCCTTTATCTCTGTCTCCCCCTCCCTTCTGCTGATGTAAACAAGTCTCTGATTGGCTTTATCTGCAACATTGTAGCTTCTGTATAATGCCTGGATGATTAATCACAGTGAGTTCAGTAGCAACTTAACCTCAGATTAACCCTTCCGACACTACAAAGAAGCTACAATGTTGCAGATAATGCCTGCCATGGACTTGTTTACACCAGCTGTCTCAAAAGGGGGGGGGGCAGGAGGGGTTTTCAGCAGAAAGCAGCAGCTGAGGACAGCGGAAGAAGACTAAATAGATAATAACAAGTATGGAATGAATTGTTAGTCTCACCATGGGCAGCAACATATCAAAAGTTATGTTTGAGTGGAATACCCCTATAAGCTGGTTTAACCCGATTTGATTGGATAATGTCTCATTTACATATTGTTTTTATGTCTGCATTACACACCAAGAAATGCTCCAGTGGCAGGCTAGCCAATAAAAGGTGTTTTTGTTCACCTGCCTGATCCATTCTGACCATGCCTTTGTCCCTATTGACAACCACTCCCTGTTCTCTATCATATTACAAGGAAATGCCAGTGCAGCCAATGGCTGAAGCTGGTCACTGCTTGGGTCATGAACATTCATTTCCTGTGTGTTCAGCCTGGTCCAGAAAGTGGGGATTAGGGCAATGCCAAGCAATTTGGCAGGGGAATATGACTTTTTTTTATATATATTCAGCATGACCCCTTTGTAGAAAATATATGTTTTACTAGACAACTCTTTTAAACTTGGCTATAGCAGGTGCCATACAGTAAGATGTATATAGGGCCAACATATTATGTATATAGCGCCAACATATTCCACAGAACTTTTGGCAATTACTATGTTAGTATTTTATCAGTGGATAAAACAGACAGTAGGAAAACAGTTTATACTCGTATGCCGGTCTTAGGGCCCACCTCCTTGCAGACCACCTGATTAACAAAGAGGCGCATGTAAATCCGACAGGACCTACCGCGTGGCAGGCATAGGGATCTTCACCAGCCCATCGAGTGATCGGGGCTTACGCCATGAAAAAGGCTCTGATTTTTTAGCAAATCCTGGTTTGCTAAAAAATCTGCGCCTTTTCCTTGGAGGACTCCAGGGGCAGAGATGATAAATCTGCCCCATAGGCTCCATTCATTTGTAAATCCAGGACCCTAGTGCTGCAAATTCACAAAGCTAGGCTCTGCAATCTCCACTATAGAATGAATCCTGTCCTGGCACTCACAAGTTGCTCGTAAATCTTCTTTTTATTTATCCATAGTAGAATAAATGTATCCTCTATATTCTGCAATGAATAAATAAAAAAGAAGATTTATGAGCAACTTGTGCCTCCAGGATTTGCCTGTATTACTTCATGAACTCTGTCTTCTGTGTGCACCAGAGTGCTGACCATATTGGCGGTTTTATAATAGTCTTTTAGTGACGGATGTATGGAATCCCTCACAATCATCTGCCATCCATAGGCTATTATGGCATCCATTTAATGTATTTTCCTGCATATTTGATAGCGTGGTCTACTATGCTATTCCATATGCCGTATGATGTATAAGGGCCCAGTAGAGGTCATGAGGGCATTCGTGTTGCCTCCATTGGGCTGATGTAACCCTATAGACAGGACTACCAGATACACTGGTCTCTTTCATGGTACACATTGTAAGCATAGAAAAGTCTGGTTTCATGGTTCCTTAAAGGGTTTTATCATCTCATAAATTAATGGCCTATTGCTAGGAAATGCTATTACTTTATGGTGAGTGGAGGTCCTACTCCTGGGATCTAAACTGATTTGGAGTATGACTATGATGCGGTGCTGTTATATTTTCCTGCACAGCGGTGCTCCTGGCCAGGGAACTGCACCCGACCACAACCCCTGCACAACCAACTGGGTAAGGGCACAAACAGCAGGGGAGACACTGCAGTGAATCTGTGCTGCATCACCAATGTTCTGTCTATTAGTGGGGGTTCCCAAAGGTTGGCTGTCACCAATCGGATGTCATATCTTAGCACTATGCCAACAGTTTACAAGATGGGAATAGTCCTTTTTTTAATTTGACCTACAGAGTAACCACCCATAGGTGGCGGCCCTAGAGAAGCTGTTTCCTTTATTCTGGAAAAGCGCACATTTGCTTATTTATTTTGAGAGATACTGCCCATACAGGTGTAGCTGCCACAATACTATTAGCTTGGCAGTTTCTACCATGAGGCCACATCAGCTTTTTGCTCAAGTGGCAGATTTGTAGATTCTCTGAGGGGGCGGCATGTTCCATGGAAGGGCCATAAATCCTACTGTCGGCTACACACCACTGACTTCATTGATCTCACGATCTGCAGATGATAGCTGGATACAGATGTACACTGCAAGGATGTCAGGAGTGCAAACACTGTGTAGGTATTGTTTTATGCTTCAGACATCACTACCCAAGGTAGTATGGTAGTATGTTCAGGAATAAGACCACCATGAGTAGTCACAATGCATTGACTCTTGTATATGTCAGGGGCTTTTGACATACTGTATACCAGGGCAATTTATGGTGGAGCTGGATTGTGTATGCAAGTATTATTATAATCTGCACACATTTTCTGTACACACATCTTACTCCAATAGGCTTGAGTGGGAAGGGGGGGGGTGATGGGGGAGGAGGGCGCTATTTTAGGTGTCACCTCAGGCACAGAAAACCTAGAATCAGCCCTGACTATTGGCACACGTACAAAAGCAAGGTCAAAGACTGGGCACCTTTGTGCTGTACACTGTATGCATCACTGCTTACTCAGCATACACCAGGCACTTGTATGCTACACTTACTGAGTGGTTATACTGGCAGGGTGCCAGAGCATCTGGTGGATGTAGTGAGCGGCATTACCCTTGTCTGGGTCACACTCACACTATGGGGTCACACTGCCGCACTCATGTCTGCTGCTGCTCTATCCGTATAATAAATCTTACATACTGTCTCTTAGGTTTGACCTCACTGTCATTCGAGAAATCCTTCTTTGGAAACTTTATAATCTTTGCACTTTATTAGATATTTGTTTGTTTAGTTCTAATACTTCATAGGGTCAATCTCTATTTAAAGCGAGCTGGTGGATCACTTTCTATGTTGAGAACAGGAACCCTTCAAGACAGAAGCAGTAGTATATAATCCATATTACTGTACTGCAGGGGTACTTACTAACTTTTAGTGAGGGTCCACTTACCGGGGTTTATAGTCAGGTGAAGGTCCGAGCTGAACATCGTTTCACAAACGTTCAACTATTTACATACAGAATTGCTGCTTATTAGCGGAAAAGCTGGCATTTTTTTCTCTCTCACCAAACCTTTGATATAAGGTACGAAGGGGGTGACTGCCCTGGTAGTATATAGCCCCCCCTGTTGTTCCCTTAGTAGTGTATAGCCCCCCTGTGCGCTCTCCCCCAGTAGTGTATAGCCCCCTGTTGCTCCCCCAGTAGTATATAGCCCCCCGTGCACTCTCCCCCTGTAGTATATAGCCCCCTGTGCTCTCCTTCTGTAGTATATAGCCCCCTGTGATCTCCCCCCAGTAGTATATAGCCCCCTGTGCTCTCCCCCCAGTAGTATATAGCCCCCCTGTGCTCTCCCCCCAGTAGTATATAGTGCCTCTGTGCTCTCTCCCCCTGTAGTATATAGCTCCCTGTGAGGTCCCCCCAGTAGTATATAGCCCCCCTGTGCTCTCCCCCCAGTAGTATATAGCCCACTGTTATCTCCCCCCAGTAGTATACAGCCCCCTGTGCTCTCCCCCCTGTAGTATATAGCCCCCCTGTGCTCTCCCCCCAGTAGTATATAGCCCCCTGTGATCTCCCCCAAGTAGTATATAGCCCCCTGTGCTCTCCCCCCAGTAGTATATAGCCCCCTGTGCTCTCCCCCCAGTAGTATATAGCCCCCTGTGCTCTCCCCCCAGTAGTATATAGCCCCCTGTGCTCTCCCCCCCCCCCAGTAGTATATAGCCCCCTGTGCGCTCTCCCCTTATAGATGGCCCCCAGACAAAAAACAAAAACAACCCACAACTCACCTAGCACCTTGTTCCCCCGCTGCGGCTGTCTTCTTTCCTCCTGGTCCGGCCCCCGGCTGATACGCGTCACTGGGGATGTCCCGGGGATTCCCCAACAGAGCATGCACCACAGACCTCAGTGTACCCCGCCGTCCTGTACTTCCGGTAGAGCAGGCCGACGGCGTACACTGAGGTCAGTGATGCGCGCTCTGCTGGGGAATCCCCGGGACATCCCCAGAGAGCGCGAATCAGCCGGGGGCCGGACCGACACTGCCCCCAGCCCCACAGGCGTATTGCAACCTAAGGACAGTATGCTTATGGGGCGGGAGGCAGTGCGGTGGGGAGCGGGACCTCCTAACTGCCCCGGAACGGAACGGATCCGGGGCGGTTAGGAGGTCTGACCAGGGGTCCGGACAGCTGGCCTCCGCGGTCCGGGTTCGGACCGCGGTCCGCCAGTTGAGGGCCCCTGCTGTACTGTATAGAGTGTTAGAGACAGTCAAGCACTTTGGTAATATAATGCAAGATGATCTGTCCCAATGCCACACTCTGATTGTTTGTTGTGACCAATTATAACCGCCGATTGGCCGGATTTTCCAATCTATCCATGTTCCGCCTGTGGATGAAAAAAAAAATTGTAACCTGAGGTAATTGTAACTTGAGTACCCAGTGTATACAGGACTGCCATCTGGTGACTTTGCAGGCCAGTGAAATTTACAGAAGCTTTTCGTCATTGTCATGACATTGAACCAGCTAGAGAGGCACCATAGAGTAACACACAGTGTTTAAGGCTCTGTAATACAGTACCGTAGGGACTTTGTGTGCTACCCTACAGCATTGCTTTTCTTAGATGTAAATAAAAAGAAAATGTTTTGGCCAACACTGGGAAAATGAATATGTATCTTTTTGTTTTGTTTTGTTTTTATATTATTGTGTCTGTGATTGTTTTTTGTTTTGGACTATGTTAAATTGTATCAACACTTTATAGGTTTTTGTTTGGCCTTGTTCTCTGGACTCATTTCAGGTCGCCACTAAAACATAATTTACAGTTTAGATACAAAAATATATTCTGTATGTGCCATACCCAAACAGTGAGGCACATTTGTTATATGATAAAGTCCTGAGCCAAGTCATTGAGGCAGGTTCAATGATGAGTCTTTTTGGGGTTTGTATAATCTAGTGTGGATTCAGGCCCAGTCACTAAATGTCCCCTGCTGGTGCCAGTAAAGCAGATGAAAACAATAAGCAAGGGGCATAACCTCAGCGTGATACAGAGTCATCTAGGCACAGAAATACATGGCTGTGTGCAGCGGGTACAGACCAGCAAAGTATCTATACACACCACCCATAACATTGTACAGAAGTATAAACCTTATAGAAACTTAACAGTAGCAAAGGTAGAAAGTGCTTTATTCCAGATCCAGCAGTAACTGGTGTACTAGGTACATATAACTGCATTGCCTGCCTGTATGTCCCAGTTTTGAAATCACCAAGAATGAATTTGTTTTGTTTGTCTGTAGTTTGTCTCTCTTCCTATTTAAAAGAATCACTGCACTTCCAGATCGAGCACTTGTTTAGTACTACAATTCCCAGAGTACATTGTTTACCCAAAACGCTTAATTACAACCCTTTCATTCTTGCTTGTTCCCTGCCCAGAGCTGCTGCAGAACATTTCAGCAGCTGTATTCATTCCATGTCTACTCCATTGTCTGTGTCATTGTTCAGCACAGGACAACATTTTGTAAACCCATCTGATTCTTTCCTTAAAGTCCTATTAAACTCATATATGTGTATATGTGAGATGGTAATTTAGGCTTGGGTCATATGTGATGCTATCACTCAGGTGGTCGGGCTTAGCCTCGGACAGCATCCAACCAAGCTTATTGAAGCAGCAAGGGATGATGTGTGGTCTCAGGATGGAGGGAGGATCGAGAAGCTGTTAGGACAATATCACACAGAAAAAAAGGACTTAACAAATTACTGCAAAAACATGCTGAAACCAGTACAGTTTGTGACAACACCATATTATTAGGTTACATGTCTTGGGTGAGACTTAAAACACAGTCTTCTGATACAAGAATACCCCTTTAATACTGCTATTTGTCGATAAACAACAATTAAGTTGGGGTTAAACTCAAATGCATCCTATCCCTACCATGTTGATGTACAGTATACAGAGAGCCTATAAAGCAGCAGCATCGGACCTGTAGAAGGTGATGTTAGAAAGTGTTCTCCTGTGCAGATGTGATTGACTATTATTTAACATGGGAGCGTCTGTAAATAGGCTTGCACTTTGTGAAGGAGACAGGATAGTCACTGTGAAAGATGTCCGGCTGTGAGCACCCCGCCAACTTTGCCCCATTTTCAGGACCACTGCATTTATGGAATCGTAGATGGCCGTTCCAGCTCCTCCATAACAGGTGGCAGTCGAGTCCAATGGCACTGATGTAATCACACTATGGACTGCCATTTCTCAACCAATACTGGGTTGGTAGGAACTTCACAGAATCAACTTTTGTACTAGAAGACTTTTGGTGTATTTTATTTAACTAGGACTTGAGGCAAGATTTATAAAGAACTTTTGGTTGATTGATTCAGGGAATAGTTTTGAATGGATGATGGAGTATTAGAAGGGGAATGTTTCACTTTAGATAATTAATTGGAAAATGTATCACCATGGAGTTTAAATTTTCTTCTCTCTGCATTCGGAGATGTTATATAAGGTGCCTCGGGTGGACTTTTCACCCTCATTAACTACATAATAATGAAAGAACGTATGAATAAACTGTTAAGTGCGGCATACTTCTAAATAAAATTGAATGGTAACCACTGATCCGTGGAATTAGTCAAAGAAGCTTGATTTAAGCAATGTATTGAACTGTGTATATCAGTCTGTAATGAGAAATGACCGTAGTGGTATGGGACATGAATACTGGGACATGTGTGGTTCGGTGAGTGGACATATGAAGGGGACATGCGCTTTGTATAGCGGCCACAGAAAAGTTTTTCTTGTAGCCTGATGGAATCCTGGCCGGAGCGTTTACCATGTTTAGACGCTCCGGCTGCGATTCAATTTATTACACTAGAACGTGTGTTTTGTATAAATCACGGCCGTTGTTGAAAATTGCAACAACAGCCATGATTTATACATAACATTCGTTGTGTGAACATGGCCATAGGCTGCATCTACGTATATATTTCAGGACTCCCAAGGGCTGCTGGTCATTTTAATGGCAGTGATACCAAATAAGTAGCTTCTTTAGAATTTTACAACTTTGGCATAATGAAAGCTGGGTTTATGGAAAGAAATCATTTTTGTGCTGCTGCGTTTCAAGAGCTATAATGCTATGAAGTTTTTTTTGACACTGCCAAATTTTTTGTTGCTGGACCAGTATAAGTTCTCTTTCATGACATTGTCCGGAGAACAGAAGACAGCTGAAGCCTTCTGCTCACCAGCACTAACTTCCAACCATCTCTGAAAGGGGTGAGTACATATCCTGATAATGGCATGAAGGCAGAACCACCCCCGCATGCAATGTCTAGTAGCTGCAGGGTCTCCACAAGTCATGCACATACAGAATATACATTTAGGAAATGGAGGCAGTTAAAGCACAGAGCTACCTCAAAGGCTCCTGGTGTTTAATAGGCTATGGGCTTGAAGACTCATGGTTAAGGCTGGGCTAGCTGAGTATTGTTTTTTTTCTTTTGTATTTGGTTACAGTAGGGCACAGTGGGAGCCCAGTATAGGCATTATTACTGAGTGGTTCAGGACCGGATAATAATTGGTCTGTTTCGGGCGGTGGCCCGGGGCCCTGAGCTCCTAGGATGCCCATGGCCACCCAAACAAACTTATACTTTCAGTGGTGTATTGTCCCTGGCTACAGTTCTGCAGTGTTTTGCAAACAATCGCTGCTTTTTTACCTTGATTTTGCACAAATCAGGGCATCATGACTTTATCTATCCTGTACTATATACACCACACTAGTGCTGCCATAGTTACAGTGGGGTGCGGGGGCCCAGGATTGGTGAACAGCCTGGGGCCAATAGTAAAGTTAATCCGCCCCTGATTATCGCTCCATGCCCTAAGGGACAAGCAGCAAGTTGTGGCTGGAAGAAGTCATCATGGCTGTCCAGGCCAGATGGAGAAGAAAGGGGAGAATAAAAAATTTCTATCAAGAAAGATATCACCTGTAGTCAATGAATATAACTGTCTTTTTCTCACATATATGGTGTGCAGAGCCTGAAGCACTATTATCTGTCACTATATGAGCACTGTATGATGATATTTTGGTTATTTTGGTATCTTTGCTAGATATTCGCAATAATCATTTAGATTTATTATTCATCCCTTGTTAAGTGCAGTTATTAAAGGGGTTGGCCACTTCATAGTAAAATTGCTCAGTTTACAGTATTATACTCACAGCCCTTACTGACAGAAGTGGTGGACCCTGGGGGACGGGGCATGGCCACAGGCTTCTCCATGTCGGCCATCTTATGGACAGACTCACCACAAAGCAGCCTGGAGGAGGGGAGTCTGATTTTAGCACACACACACCAAGACAGATATTGCCAATAACACCAGCATATAGGAAGAGAAAATACTATCACCATACATATTACCACCATATATATGTACGGGGGTGGGGGGGGGGTGCACATGAGCTCTATTAGATCCTAGCAGAACCCTGTTCTAAGCTCTTTGACACCTGGGCCTGCTGTTCCTATAAGTTAACCACAATATGTAGCGATAAATGTGAACTAATGGAGCTGATGTAAAGTAAGTATGTTTATTCTGGTCAGAATATGTTTATGTGTGGGTGGATTGGGGAAATGTCTAAAATTCTCTGAAGCAGCACTTATCAGCTTTCTCTAATTATGTCTGGTGCTTGGATGGCTGGTAATTAATAAAAGCCTTCACATGGGAGAGGTGCCGGATTTCACACCAACATAGAAGGCCTTTTGGGCATGAGTATGTGCATTTTCACTTTAATTAAAAGCTGGAAAGAAACATTCTCCCTGTCCGTCTCTCATCGACTTACTGCTTCCTTCTTCCAGGCAGGAAATAAATAACTTTGTTAAGTAAGCGGCAGCTCTGCCACAAGTTAATTATCATGGTCACTCATTAGCCATGTCAGTTTTCTTTCCTGTGTTATATTAGTTTACAAATTCTGTAAGTCATGAAGACAACTATACTAGAACGTCCAAACCATATTTGCTAATTCCTATGGTTTTATCAAGCTGTATGAAAATTTAGGAATTTTCTTTTCAAACTACATAGAACCCCAAATTCTCTGAAAAAAATTGGATTGAAAAGTTCAGGGACACTTGACTTTTGCCCGGCAGGAAATTGAAAAAAAGATTTGAAATATACCTGGCAAGACACTCACCTTTTGACGTGAACCGTTTCCTCTGAGCACCATCTCCAGAATACTTGACCTGCTGGGAATTGTTTAAAGTGAAAAATAGTGTTCTCCAACCCCTAGGCATTTGATTGCCAAAGTTGGATGGTGCCCTAGGAAGTCCTGGAAAACATGAATACAGCCACGGTGCATCAAAGGCAGAGAATTTGGAGAATTTTACCGAACCCGACCAGTTTGACAAGCCCACTCAACACTAGTGAAGAAATATCCTGGCACTCGCTCTTTATTTTATGTGCATCTTTATTGGTGCATCAAAATTGTCGAACAGAGGAGGTGATTCGTCCCATCCTGAGCCATTTTTACCAACATATATGTCATTGAAAAGGTTCTGGATGGACTTCACCTGTATTACTATTTTCATGCACGAATGGAAAAGCAGATAAAAGAAGCAAGTGTTAATATGTATCTTTATTTCTTTGGATTACATTGGGCAGCCTTTCTTTTTTTTTTTTTTTAAGTCACATGCGAACGCTGTAAACCTATAGTGCCAGCCACCTGTACTCCTACCTCGAAAACACATTTAGATTACATTCAAGTAGAACAACAGACCTCCCACTAACACTCCTCCGATGGCGGGAAAAGGTTCAGCAACCCTAGTCAGCAGCTCTACAGCTGGGGGAGACCAACACAACACACAAGTTCTTGGAATTGTGGGCCCCCTTGTCTACTAAATTCCAGCCAGACAATCGTTTCCCAAAGCTGGATGCTAAATGATCTATAATATCTTTATATTTGCTTACCTGGGGAGTGTTCTTAGTATGTGCCCACTGCACCAATGATACTAGAATACTTAGTATTTTCTTCTTCTCTATTTCACTCTGCATGACAGTTCTTTTCTTACTGCTTATGATACTGTGAAATTATCTGCACGGGAAGCATTTTCTGTCATTTTTTTTCTTTTTGAATAGACATTACCGCATTGTCCTTCTGATCAGCGGGGGTCACGTTGTTCAGGCCCTAACCAATCAGACAGTGGCATATACTACTGCAAAGCCCCCAATATAGATATCTAGGGATTATGAAATAAAGATGTGTTTGCTGCTCTTTTGTACACTGTAAGCACCCTTATAGTTATACAACTAGATTTTCTTTATAAAGCTTATGGGTTTTTTGAATTTGAACTTTTGCTTGCTTGTTGTGCTAATATGTAGTGATGTTTTCTATCAAACTTACATAGTTGTCCAAGTGGATATACCTTAGGGCCCTATTACAAGGAGCAATAATCGATTATCGTTCCGTGTAAGGGTGGGTCCACACTACAGAATAGGGGTGGATAATCCGCCGTGAATGTTACTCACCCCCATGTGCATCTCCGCCCGTGCCATAGACTCGTTCTATGGTTAGGCAAAATTAACTCAACCATAGAATGAAGTCATTGGCACGGGCAGAGATGCGCATGAGCGTGGGCATGATCCACCTGGATTCCTCAGTGTGAACCCACCCTCATAGAGAAAATGAAGCGATTATTGGCTGATCGTTTCTTTAGGCCCTGACCTAAAATCATTGGCCATTGACCGTGCATTGCTACGTGTAGTAGCGTTGTAAAGCCAGCGGGTGACAATTCAACAGTTTACATTACCTGTCCATGTTCCCGGTGTTCTCCTACACTCTGCATCTTCCTCTGTGCCGTGTGCTGCAGCTTTAGAGAGGCCCATCAGAGCTAACAGGCTGCTCAAACAGTCAATGGCTGCGGTGGTCCCAGACAGCGATTGGCTAAGCAGCCTGTTAGCTCTGACAGGTCTCTCTCAAAGCTGCAGTGTGCTGGACCGGGGAAGATGCAGAGTGAGGAAGAATACCGGGAAAGTGGACAGGTAATCTGAACTGTTTGGGTAAGGGCTGCACGGACATAGCTAACGATGTCCGTGCAGCTCTTGCTAAATGATTATCCGGCTGTATAATAGGCCCAGTAAACAAGCGCTGATCTGCTTTACAGTATTGATCGGTCTGCCATCAGCCCATGTAATAGGACCCTTAGGATGGGTCCACACTGCATTTTTGCAGTCCATTTAGCATATCAGTTTTATAGAAAAAACGGAAGCAATCGGATGTATCTCATTGGCAAAATTTTACGAAAATCTACTGTTTCGTCCTCTTCAAGAAAAAAAATAATTCTTGAAAGAGATCTACATGCTGGGTATCACTGTTCTTTCTCACACATGATCAGCATACTAACACACATTTGATCCATGAATCTCTGAGTGTAAATAGGTGAGAAAGATCTTCGAGATGGAGGGCCATGTAGCCTGACAGGTTTATGATGAAGTGGCTGCAGTGATCTCATCCATTTCATTGTAACATTCTCTGTATTTCAGTAGCGAGATGAGTCATCTCTGTATAAAATAGCGAGAAACCCATAGAGTTAAGTCAAGGTGTATGTAATTAAAATGTGCCAGGCAGATAAAGGAAGGATTAATTAAGCAATAATCCGAGAGAAGCCAATGCCAATTCATGACTAATTCATTTTGTTTAGGGGTCAGGTGAATTATTGCAGAGGGTACTTTGTCTCACTGATATCGAGATGTGTCATAGACATAATCGCAAAGGGCAGGGGATGCTCAGAGATCACTTGTGGCAGATGTGACTTATGGGATTCATCTTGAACTACAATGTCTTATAAATACTGGTAAGTGCTTTGTTTACAATGAGCAGAAATTCTGACAAATGACAAAGGCCGACTAGACAAAGTCAACAGTATGTACCGCTTTATTCACTACCTGCTTCTTATATTACAGCCATGGAAGGACTTTCTGAAAGAGGTTATGCGAGTAAAACAAACATTTTCCCTATGGCGAAAATAATAAAAAAAAAACTATACTCACTACCTCTAGTGCCCACAGCTTCCAGTCTTGGTCCACTTCTAGGTTATTCTGGGTCTTTCCAACCCCATCAGTGGAAGCAGCGATATCCCATCTCAGCCAGTGATTGGCTAAACAGGCAAGTTTTGTGGGGTTAGGCGATAGAAAACCCAGAAGAATCAGGAACCATTAATGGACTGGAAGCAGTGTGGCAGCTCTGCGGCAATGAAGAAAATAACGATAAAGGGGTCAGAGTGGTACTCTGATTTTTAAACTTCTAATAGGGATGGTCCGAACCTGGTTCGGACGGGGTTCGTACGAACCCGAACCCTCCGCAATGATTACCGCTGTCTGCCCGCTCCGTGCAGCAAGCGGATCCAGCCGGAGGAACGCCTGGAAAACTGGGATACAGCCATAGCCATAGGCTGTATCCCAGTTTTCCAGGCGGTCCTCCCGCTGTATCCGCCCAGCCATAAATATGCAAAAGAAGAGCCTGTGGAGCCTCATCAAAGAGTCTCAAAACACAGGGCTAGCCACATATCGCTCCGGGAAGGACCCAGCCAAGAGGTGGCTCCTGTAAGGAAACCACCAAAACCACCATATTAAGTGGTCCTATAAGTCAATGTAATGACAAGGGAAAAACCAAGGCCAGGTAACCATCCACATACAGCTGTTCCGGATGTTGCCCCTCATCATCAGTGTGGAGCAGGATTCTGGCTAGGTGGGAGCAATGCCTAGTAGAGCCATAAGAGAAACACATTGCTGATTTCAGGGAGACCAGCCAAACGACAACACCACCGGCTGCTAGTGAAAGCGCTCAAAGCAGTGAAGTCCTAGGTACTAGGCATATTGCTCCCACCTAGCCAGAATCCTGCTCCACACTCATGAGGGGCAACACCCCGAAACAGCTGTATGTAGATGGTTACCTGGCCTTGGTTTTTCCCTTGTCATTACATTGACTTATAGGGCCACTTAATATGGTGGTTTTGGTGGTTTCCTTACAGGAGCCACCCCTTAGCTGGGTCCTTCCCGTAGGGATATCTGGCTAGGCCTGTGTTTTGAGACTCTTTGATGAGGCTCCACAGGCTCTTCTTTTGCATAAAGGAGGACATGTGAAAGCGGAGAGATCATTAGAGAATGTTAGGATCATGCCTTCTACCTACCTGGCAGTGAATGAGTCCTGAAATCATCGCTGCTCCTAGAAGTGATAAGAGGCACTTTCAATAAACATTGATTTTAATCTGAGCTGAGATTTATTACCATGGCCTGAAATGTTTGAAGAGACGACTTAATGAAGTGGAGATCAATGTTCTCAGCTTTTCAAATTGAATCAGCCTCGGCCACAGCCCACAGCTCCCAGCATTGCCTGATACTGAGCAGGACTCCTCATTCCTGTAGGAAAGTTAACATTGTCTGAAAATATTACAATATATTGGTAGAAGCAAATTTATTGGATGGTCCTAGTTACTTATGTGTTAATACCTTAACTGCAGAAGCACATCTTAGCAATTACTTGGCGTCCAACAGAATTTCTGGCACTCCTATATACGCCTTCTAGTTTATAATCAAAGAATAAAATGGCAGAAAATTTAAAGGGGTTTCATGAAATTTAGGGGGAAGGTCTGTTTACACTTGTAAATGAGCTGTGTCTGGTGTTACAGTGTGCCTGCCCTAAAACCTGCCATTGGCTGAACTGTAATCGACTCCATCATGTAGGGAGTTACATGACTGGCATCAGAGTGATCTCAGTTGCCAGTCATTGACTGTTGGTGTCAGCTGCAGATAGCAACCTGTGCCCACTGGGTATGAAGTGGACTTAGCTCCTGAGCCCACTCCATACTTCTCTACCCAACATATAACATATGCGTTGACATCATAGGTCTGGATGGAATTATATTACACTTTTAGATCAGACAAAATTTTGATCATAATTATTTTAGAGTGGCTTTTTAGTCTAGATATTGCTGATTCATACATGTTATTGCACCCCTGGTGTTCTCTTGGTTTTATATCAGAACATCCACCCAGTGGCCAGGTGCCCAGTGGTGTTGAGAGGAAGTGCCTTCTAATATGCATAAGGGGGAACCTGCTAACTCCACTCCCTTCCCCCTTCGCTAGAACTTACTCCATGCATGATACAGAAATAAATAAATAACAAACACACATTTGGCAAAAAAATTTGCAGCGTATGCTGCATTTTATTTACAATTTAAATACATACAGGGAGGCCCGACACAAATCCTGCCTTCCTTTTCTCCAGGAACTAAGGAGACACTTCTGAGGGTGGCCTGCCTAGGCAATCCCTCCCCCATCGACAGCGGCCTGCCGCCCAGTAGAGCCATCCCTGCCGAGGGGCCCCTAACCAACTGGAACCAACTGGATGAAAAGGGGAGCGTGATTTCCTCCTTACATAAACCTTGAACCCGCAAACCCAATAAACAATAGCTCCTAGCTCCCTCTCATAGAAAACATAGAAGATTGTAGGCAGAAAAAGACCACTGGGTCCATCTAGTCTGCCCTTTTAGTATTTTCTTTCTTATTATCTTAGGATAGATGTATGTTTATCCCAGGCGTGTTTAAATTCTGTTATTGTAGATTTACCAACCACTTCTGCTGGAAGTTTGTTCCAGGTATCTACTACTCTTTCAGTAAAATAATATTTTCTCACATTGCTTCTGATCTTTCCCCCAACTAACCTCTCACTGTGTCCTCTTGTTCTTGAGCTCATTTTTTTTACTAAAAACACTTCCCTCCTGAACCTTATTTAGTCCTTTAACATACTTAAAGGTTTCAATCATGTCCCCCCTTTCCCTTCTTTCCTCCAGACTATACAGATTCAAATCTTTAAGTCTTTCCTGATATGGTTTATTCCTCACACCCTCCACCATTTTTGGACCCGTTCTATTTTATCAATGTCCTTTTTTCGGTGAGGTTTCCAGAACTGGACACAGTATTCCAGTACTTTACATTTGGAAACATTGAACTTCAATTTCCACTGTTTGGACCACTTATCTAGCAAAGCTAAATCGTTTTCCATATTACTGACACCTCCAGGAATATCAACCCTATTGCACACTTTTGTGTCGTCAGCAAACAGACAAACTTTACCTACTAACCCTTCTCCTATGTCACTTACAAACATACTAAAAATAATAGGACCCAGAACAGACCCTTGTGGCACACCACTTGTAACCAGTCTCTGCTTGGAACATACACCATTAACTACAACCCTCTGATATCTATCCTTCAGCCAACCACAAATCCACTGAACTATCCAGGGATTAAGTCCAATTTCACCACGCACTTCTCCTTGGGCAGACCCAGCTGCAAGCCATAAGAACACCTTCTGGCCCGTCTTGCTGCCCAATGGATGTAAGAATGACCAATAATCCAGACCTACTTCTTTCCTGAAACAAAAGACAGAAACAGTGACAGTACACCATAACCAAAACATTTCCACCAATAAGTTTATCACTCCACTTCCCCATCATTGGTCAATGTCACGCACATAGGCCTTAAACGCAGCAGATTTCCATCTGCCCAGCCTCTTTATCTGCCTCTCCCCCAAACCCTTCGCTGTTGCTTCTGAGGTTGCCCCAATAGCAAACCAATGCGACCTGTACTCATCCACATTCAAGCCAGCTGCTTCCACGACTTTTTTAACATTGCACAAAACTGAAAACGAGACAACGCACTCCCTTCTTCATGCAACAAAAACGCACCCTCTCTATTACCCCTTACCGCCATGTATTTCACTATCGCTCCCCAAGGACAAATCCTCCCTCCAGTCTTCCTCAGAGACACCCACATACCCTTACCCCTCTGATCTGTCTTAGACCGAGAAATCAGACACATGACATTCCCATCTGATAACTGCGCTTCTCCCCACCGCAGGCCTAACTGCCCCTGCTTCGATTCCGCAACCAACTCCCCTACTCTAAACGCCCCATAAAATGCCAAAACAAAACTGTTTCCCACAACACTACCTCATGCTTATCCCTACAAACCAACTCAAAAATTTCTAACTGTCTAAATAAACGCTATAGGCTTCCTCTTATCCCTACTATTCCCTTCGACTCTCGCTCAACCCCTCAACACCCTCCTTACCGCAAAGGACCTAGAGCGATCCTCAGACCCATATAATCTAGAAAAGAAAGAAACCGCCGCTACCACAGTGGAGGCCCTCCCCTTACCAGCACCAGCCTGTTTTATCCTACCCAACCAACTCCACAAATTGTTAACCACAATTTTACCCGGATACTGAGGTGCAAACACCCTCCATCTCTTCCATTCATTAGCATAGGCCTTTCAAGTCTTCTCCGCCAATGATCTTCTCACGAGTCCGCTGCCAAACACAAGCGGGGCAGTGTTCACCGATCTTCTCTGCTTTAGGCACTAGTGCAAAGAATTCATCTATCTTGCCCCTCGACAAGGCGTCCGCTATCCCGTTGTTTTTCCCAGGTACATGTTTAGCCCTGAACTGTATGTTACACTGCAGACACTTAAGCACCAAATACCTTAGCAAGCATATGACCGGCCCTGAACTGCTGGAGAGATTATTGATACCATTAACCACGCTCATGTTGTCTGACCAAAAATTAACCCACTTATTGCTCAACTCCTCACCCCACAATTTCACTGCCACTACAATTGGATAGCAAATAGCTCTAGCAAAGTCAGGTTCTTAACTAACTCCCCGTCTACCCAACTCACAGGCCACTTTCCAGCACACCATCTTCCACCAAAGTATGCACCAAACCCGTAAGAACCTGCTGCATCTGTGAACAACCTCAATTTCAGATTTAAAGCTGGCTCTTCAATCAACACTGCTGCACCATTAAACTCCCGAAAAAAGGTATCCCAAACAGCCAAGTCCTCCTTTAACTCCCTAGTCACCCTGATTTTATGGAAGGGTTTTTTCACCCCCACCATGCTCCTCTCCAACCGTCTGCTGAATATCTTACCGATGGGAATCACCCGACAAGCAAAATTAGGGGAACCAACTAAAGACTGCATCTCCCTCAACTTAACCTTCTCACTCCCCCCAACTCTCCTCACTAATTCCCTCAGAGCAACAACCTTCTCGCTCGGCAGTCTACACACCCCAGCTACAGTATTAATTTCAATCCCCAGGTAAGACAGCCTAGTTGTAGGTTCCACAGTCTTATCATGCGCTACTGGTACCCCAACTTCCCTCAGTAAACTGCCGAAAGTCTCTGCCACTAACCTGCACCTGTCTGACCCACCTGGACCAATAAACAAGAAATCATCCAAATAATGTGCAATTCAATCCCACCCCGTCAACTCTATCAAACACCAGTGCAAAAAAGAACTAAATGCTTCAAACAATGCACATGAGATAGCACACCCCATTGGTAGACATTTATCAACATAGTAACCGCTTTCAAAAAAGCACCTCGTAAACCTAAAACTGCTAGGATGCAATGGGAGTAACCTAAATGCTGACTCAATGTCTACCTTGGCTAACAATGCCCCCTTGCCCATGCTTCTCACTAGCTGTACTGCATCCTTGAATGACTGGTAATGCACTTCGCACAAATCCTTCTCAATAGCCCCATTCACTGACCCCCCTTCATGGTAAGACAAGTGCTGAATCATTCTAAATTTACCCTCCTCCTTCTTGGGTACTACTCCAAGTGGAGAAAGGACCAAATCTCCTAAAAGGGGTCTGAAAATGGGCCCGCCATTCTGCCCAAGCTCACCTTCTTCCCCAACTTCTCCCTCAACACTTCTGGATGCTCCCTTACAGACTTCAGATTCTTAACCCCCTCCGAAACTTTAACTACCCCAGTTACTGGCAATCTGAATCCCTCAGAGACTCCACTCTCCAGCAATTCCGCTTTCCCCTTATCTGGATACGCTCTGAGCCACACCCTTAACTTGTCCACCCTCACTGGTGTTGCCCCCTTTTCCTGCAGTCCGAACTGCAGGACCGAGGCCCTAAACTCCTATGGCCAGGGGCCTTCCTAAAGCAATCTACCTGAGGATGGTTAAACCCACAAACACTGCAGCTGTGTCGGAACTTGCAAGCAAACTCCCTGTTACACCGTTTCTCATTATAAACCCAACAAACTATCTTAGACTTACCCAAACCAATTCTGCTCTGTCATTATGCTGGCAAAACCCACAAACCCCTTAACCCAATCCAAAATGAGCTCTGTCGCCTGCCACTGAGCATGTGTGACCACCAGCATTGGACATATCAGATGGACATTCTCATTTCCATCACGCCCGACCCCTTTCTCCACCAACACCATCCGTTGGTGGACTGTTTGGAGTGCCCCATATACCTTTTACTGACAATTAAACCTACCACAGGGAGGTATAAAGTTTATGGGGACCTTAAGAAAGAACACCACCAACAACACAAATGTAGACATCACATTTTTTTTAAGGATCCAATTGATTTATTGTTATATATTCTGTGATCAGATAAATTAATATTCATGGAACAACTACTTTGAAGGTTTGTGTGCACTAAATGACCCGCATTATACAGGAACTATATTTGCATGAGAAATAAATTCAATGTCTACAAAGAAAAAGAAGAGAGTGACACTTATGTAACATTTTTTTCAGTGTGATTGTTTATAGGGTCAGCATGCTTTTACTGTTCAGTCAAATACTGTGCAGGCAAGGTAATGTTTTATTCTGCATTTTGGAATAAATTAACTTATTTAACTGTTGTGTTCTACAGCAAAGTGCTCGGAAAACTTGTCATCCTGGCATCACCATTGCTTTTGTCAATCAGTTGTATGTATTACGCACTCTGACACTGTCACCACTGAGTGATCAGTCAGACTATGTAGGTACGCAATACATGGACAATAGTAACACCCAATTATGAATTCAGTCATATATTTCTGGGAGCAATGACAGAGAATGTGCAGGATGAGTAAACTCATTTTCTTTAATGCACATCAGATAATTTATATAATGTCATAATGATTTGCTTTATGTTACTAGGCCAGTATGCAGGATGTTAGTTGAGCAGAGATGGCAGCATCTTTGTGATGCCACGTGACTCCCACACACCTCCGGTGTCTCCGATTGGACTAGCAGCCCCCTCACTTGCCCAGCCCTGCTCACCACAGCATTAAATCAGCCCTTAAAGGTTCATTAGCCGCCTTAATAACTTTAGATTCATAAGTCATGAAAGTTATTAGTTCCTGTTACATCCGCTGATTACATAATTACAGTAAAATACCTTTTTGATGGCAGCACAACTGCGGCAGCCAATTAGTGGAGTTCAGAAGGTGCTGAGGGGGAATTATTGTGCGCACGCTGCCTCTTAATCTCTGCCGGTCCATATTCTGGGGGCTCCTTGGTTCCTATCTCTTTGCAGTAAGTTTTAATATTAAAAAAAAGTTGAATGTGTCCTTTTTAAAATGAACAATATCATTTGTTTTCTGTAACAAGTTTGTATGAAGTAACAAAATTACTTCTAGATAGTCACAAGACTTTGTGGAAAACTTTATCTGTGTAATATCAAATATTCTTTATAAATAAGGACTCGAACAGGCAGGTTGGTTCCATATGATGTAGGAAAGTCAAGGAATATTGGAAGGATGAAGTCGAGAATATAGAAGAAGATATGGGGGTGAAAGTCCCAAATAACCCTAGGGTGTTGGGGGAACTCTCAGAGTTGAGAGTAAGGAAGGAATGGAGGCAAGTAAATAACTTATTGTTTATAGCAGGACTCCAAATAAAAAAAAAAAATGGATATCTGCTGAGGGACCTAGCATTATGGAGTGGAAGTAGCAGGTTTCTCTTGACAATAAATCTAATAGCTGAGATAAAGGTTTTTTGTTTTTTTTTTCTCGCCGCTGATCTGGGGGTGGGGGGGGGGGGGGGGGTGTTGGTTTAATAGGAAATTACAGTATATGAAATGTGTAATGGCTTAAATTTTTTATACATAGGGAGGGTATATTGGTGGAAGGATTGGTTATTAATCATGTGTTAATTTGATAAAGGAAAATAAAGAAAAAGATTAACAAAAAAAAAAAAAGTCAGACAGTAAAAAATAAATAAAGACTCGTGCATATGGTCAATGTACAAAGCTTTTGTGGTAATCCGTAGATGCCATAGGGCTCCCTACTTAGAAAGGACATGGCTTCCATGTATTTGTCTCCCAATAAGTAGGTAGGTTTTCCAATAGACAGACAGGTGTCCTTGGTAGATAACTGCCTCCTGTAGGTAGATAGGTCCTGTAGACCTGGGCCCTCATTAGTTAAAAGGGTTATCCAGTGCTACAGAAACATGGTCACTGTCTTCCAGAGACAGCCACACTCTTGTCTCCAGCTTGGGCGTGTTTTTGCTGCTCAGTTTTATTGAAGTGAATGGAACTTAATTGCAAACCGCACCTGAACTGGAGACAAGAGTCAAGTTGTCTCTAAAAGAAAGTGGCCATGTTTTTGTAGCATTGGATAACCCCTTTAAGGCCATCAATTGGTATACAGCTGGCAACAATAGGTTGGTAGTTTCTTCCATTACACAGTTCCCTTTGGTAGGTAGGTATTTTCCTCCATTAGATAAATAAGGTGCCACAACAGTGTAGGTAATTTCACTCATGAGTTGCCCCCAGTAAATAGTACCCCCTAGGTGCCGCAGTAGGTAGGCTGCCTCATTAGGGTTGCAGAAGTCCTCAATAGTTGGTTGGTTAGTTCCTCTCTTTGGTGGACAGATGCTTCCACTAGTGGTAGACTGGTGCTTCTAAGTTCATGAGACTGTTTGGCCAAATCGTAGCGGACTCTACAGAAAAATGACAGTGTACGTGTCTCAACATGGGCTATGGGTATCTCTCGTCCTGCTGAATTTGTCAGAGAGTGATATTATTTTGAATAACTGTTATCAATGGAGACTTACTAAAGATGGAAATATATTTTGTGATTTTCCTGACATCCTAGGTGCTTGTAATAAAAGTTACTTATTCAGTTACTTATCATAGGTCCTGTTGCTCTGATGTGTTGTCCCAAGGCAGATACTAGAAATTGGATGACATATTGGATAGTCACAGTGCTTGTCATCAGATGAGATGGGTTCTATATTAGGCTTTACGCACTGGATCCTAATAACAGCTGTGTCTGGTTTCTTGGGCTGGTATTAGGGGGATCAGGCTTTTATAGTTGATGTCCAAAAACTATATCATTCTCCTTGTAAACATTCATCGTTCATGCAGCAGTGGGAGATTCCTGGACTCTTCCGTCTCTGTTGGTGCCAAACCTGAAGCGAGCACTTAGGGGCTGACAGCAGGGGCGATCTGGGAGTTGTTACAAGAACTTCTGCTCATTATTTCAACTACATTATCCTGCGCTTGTCCTTATTACAACACAGTGTGAGGGTTTCGGATAGCATTCAATAAATATATTTCTGAAGGTTTCTGCGCCTGCTGACTAATGTACTGCCAGCTTCCATAAGGTCATTAAGTCAGAAAGTCGGATCGGGTGATATGTGCTGTCAATCATGTCCCTGTGCCAGAACAGTCAGGATTTCATCTGTGTCGGCCTTGCAGTACGCTGCAGGCTTTTTAAGTTCTTCTGACCTCCGGGAATTTTTCTTATAATGGCTATTATTTGTGATATATAAGATGAAAGATTGGTGCTAAGCAGGGTCGTAGCGACTACCTTAAAGGATTACAGGTTTTATGATTATGATAGTTGTTAATACCAGCGCTATATGGGAAATTGGTGAAGAATTGTGTACCAAGCTGTTGGTCCAAGTTAGAGGGCGTTGTTGGGTGCCAAGACAATGTGCAGGCTATGACACGGATGACCATGTATGCGAACAGTGCTTATGCCGAGCTTCTTTTCTCGCACCATAGCATGTGGATAGAGTTGTGTGGCAGAGCTTATAATCTCTTGGCACAGGAACATATTATTTGCTGGCAGTTTTGTAAAAGACAAAATAGAAAAGAAATGGTATAAAACCTCCATTCCTGCTAGATCCCTGTAAAGCCAATTTTACTTTCATTTTCAGCTTTTATGCGCGTCTCAATTTGATATTGGGAAAAGAAAAAATTTCTGCAAAATAAAAAAAAAAACTTGTTTTCATTGTGACTGCAAAATCCCGATTCATTACAAGACTTAGGATCCTCTCTCCATAACCATTAATAACATTTTACTGCTCGCAATCTCATCACAGATTCAAAAGGCCACCTCTAAAACCCCCTCAAACAGTGGGAAGAGTGGAAATTCATTTTCGTCTGCAGACATCTAAAAAGCTCAGAAATTGCAAAGCAATTTTTAAATACGTTTACAATTGCCAAGAGGTGTCATGTGGCAGCTCCATTCACACAGTAACGTCAGAATAGTGTATCTTGCCAGGAGTTATCAGATTGTTCTGCAGTCAGCTGTCATCATAGCCCAGAGATGCATATTCCAGATTAGTCCTTCATACTGCAGCTTCATTGGAGTATTAGTATTTGGAAAGAATTCTGTTGTCTTATCTTATGTGCCACTAAAATGAGAGCGTCTAGAAATGTAAGCTGAGCAGAAGTGTTTGTTTGTGGTGGATGTTCAGATTTTATTCCGGCCAAGTCTCTCAATATATTTGCGGAATAAGACCATAGGCTGTTTTCGTTGTGCTTGTCAATACACACCATGACCAGGCTGCAGCCCGACTGTACGAGGACTGTGACTGATGAGGATTAGATCCTCCTGAGGTCTGCACACAAATGACCGAGCTATAGGCTTCACATGGGGTGGATGTGCTGCAGCATATTCTACTGCAAACCTGACTCTAAATCCGAAGGGAAATCCCCAAAAAAGGCACCAAATTTATTTTCAGTGGATTCTAACAGCTGATCGAAAAAGAAAAAAAAAGATAAGTATTCTCTTCATCGCAGTATCTGTGCTGTGTCTCCCTGCCTGGTTCCTGTACTTGATTGATAGAGGAGCACTGAAGCCTGTGACCAAAATAGGTCTGTAAACCAGGACTGCCCGGGGTCCAGGAAAGCCTCGCTTCGTGATTTTATTGTGGATTTTTACTTTCCCTTGTAAAGCACTAAATACTTGCTTTTTCTAAGTTAGCAAACAAGAAGAGATTTGTTAATATCTCATCTACTTTGCTGCCACTGTATTCTGCTGCATATTTTTTTGTCAAGAAATCTTGATGAACATCCACACAAATTCTGCTATATCTGACCATCATTTTAGGGCCCTATTACACGGAGCGATTTTAGCTTAAAGACTTTCTATATGACCGAAAACGAGCGATTATCTGCCTGTGTAATAACAACTAACAATAAGTTGTTCTTTCAACATGTCGAAAAATCGGTAGTTCATAGATCGTCTACATATCTGTTTGTCTAATTAATTGTTCTGATTGGCTAATTCCTGCAATTCTGTTGAAGGCCTGACGTTGAATTCCCTCCCCCCCCCCCCCCATGACATCATCTGTCAATATGCTGAAAAACAAGGTGTGTGTATAAAACCTATGGGTGCCTTTACACACAGAGATTTATCTGACAGATTTTTGAAGCCAAAGCCAGGAATGGATATGAAAAGAGGAAAAATCTTAGTCTTTCCTTTATGAAGTGTTCTCTGTTTACAGTCTGTTCCTGGCTTTGGTTTTAATGATCTGACAGATAAATCTCTCTCTGTAAAGGCAGTGGGCAAGGCTTTACGCAGTTACTTCTCACTGATGGGTCTGCCTGTGCAGTTTTGTGACATTCCTTCACAAATAAACCTGCTTTATTAAAGAAATGTTGGGCAGATATCCATTGTACTATTATCCTTTTGAGTATGTTAGGCAGGGCTTTTAGCTATGATCACACTAGGTATATAGGTGAGGGGGCATTCAGACCGGCTGCAGGGTTTATTTGCACAAACCTGCTGATAGTTTCCCTTTAAATCTTTGCGTTTCAAATTCCAGTCCATAGCAGACCATCCGTGCACAGACTACCCACAGCAAGTTTTCAGGCTGAAATGTGCCTATTGACCCATGATGTTGTTTGACTGGCTTTTTTGTTAAATTGGGTATAGGGAAGTCTATCTTATATATTAAAATTAGATTTTGGAACTTCCTGTATCCAGAACTGAGTATGAATTGGCTATATAAATAAAGCTGGGTTTTATCTGGACACTTAAAGGCCTGCACTAATGGTGCATACACAGAGAGATTTATTTGACAGATTTTTGAAGCCAAAGCCAGGAACAGACTATAAGCAGAAAACAGGTCATAAGGGAAAGACTGAGATTTCTCCTTTTTTTCTAATCCATTCCTGGCTTTGGCTTTCAAAATCTGTAAAATAAATCTGTCTATGTAAATGCACCATAACTTGTCAAGATAATTTGCTAGAATATGTTTTAAAATTTTTTCCCATTTTAACATCCACTTGAAATTTCCTTCCATTGATTTTTCGTACACTAGTGGTGGTTACCGCAGGCGTGACCGTTGTTGGATCGGTGGAGATTTCTTATTATTTCTTTTCAGGGTTTATGGAAAGATGGGCAATACCTCCTATAGATACTATAAACAAGGCAAGAGGCGGCACTCCAATTTAAAGTGAACAAAAAGTGGTGTTTATTCACCCAGTATGCAACGTTTCAATCTACTCGTTGAGATCTTTGTCAAGCATCACAGTGAATCATAAGGGGCTGGTATATAACACGCCATAAGACAGCCCACTAATCAAGTGACATCATCATAATTAATAATAAATATATATACATAAATACATATCCGTGTAATACATAGTGATAAAAAGTGTCCCAGTGTCATGTGAATATGATCAAACATATAGTGTAAACGTCCGATCGACATATGAACGTCCTGATTCCTATAGTATCCTCAAAACAATAGCTTCACTGTTAATCTCCCCCTTTATTTTCCTATAGACGAGCCCCAAGTATACGTGACAAATTAGTACACGCTGACAACTACCGAGAGAAGACAGACCTTTCATCAGAATTAAAACCTGGAAGTTTTCCCTGCCTGGGATGTGAGAATTGCCCATTGATGTTGAAGGGTGACATATTTACTGATCCGATTTCACAGAGACAGTACAAACTTAAGCATCATTTGACCTGTAAATCTGACTACGTCGTTTACGTACTACAGTGCCCCTGCCCACGGATCTATGTAGGCGAAACTACAACTGAGTGTAGAATCAGATTAAATAATCACAAATCTTCAATCCGTACGGGAAAACTTGAATTACCAGTACCACGCCATTTTAAAGAATGTGGACATACGGTTCAACAATTAAAATTTTGTGTTATTGACAGGATTTCCCCACCTAGACGGGGTGGTGATCGACGTAAATTGCTTAAACAAAAGGAGGCATATTGGATAGCCAAGTTGAATACATTACAACCTACTGGACTGAACATTGACTTTTCACTGAAGGCATTTATGTAGACCTTGCCCTATTTCACCCCTATATTCTGCCCTTTGACTGGGTAAAGGAATTTGACATTGTGTACATATGTAATTATTTAAAAACTTTTTGCTTGCACAACATACGATCGACATACATGATTGGATGCTTGATATATATTTTTCTTTGTTTCCTTTTAGATCTGATGATGGAGTTGGGCCAATGACTCACCAATATATAGTCTTTACTTTTTATTATTTACATAGGGGAGATGTGGAGTGCCGTGACGACCGATTCAGACCTACTTTGAGGATCATCATAATTTTTTCTCATTTTTAAGACGCGGCTCACCTCCTGAATTTTATTGGGAGACCTCGAGATATGGCTGAAAATAAGTGCCAGAGGATCAACCAGCCTGGGATGACCGAGAAGGACCCCAAGAATGGAGCAGCCTTGGTACCCGGGTAATATCAGAACGATGCCGCTCCAATATGAATATTGGTTTCCCTATACAAAGATGGCACAGAGATCCACTACGGTGCGCAGGCGCTGAAAATCTGGATATCACCTTTTTGGGATGGCTATTCCCGTGCTGTCCAGACACTTCGCCAACATCTAAGATGGCGGCGGGGGAGACATGACGTTAGTCCGCATGCGCCATTTGCACTGTGATAATGGAACTCTGCCCACTGGACATGTTGATCCTCCCATCTGCCTTCGGATTGGTCTGTCGGACGCTATGACACTCCTAAACTTCCCTCTATTGGTGCGCTCCTCACGCATGCGCAGTTACTTTGTGTACAAACAAGACAACATCGATGGAAGACAGCGTGACGGAGTAGCGGCTTGTTAGACATGGTGGTGAGTCCGGCCCCCTCCATTAACAGTGAAGCTATTGTTTTGAGGATACTATAGGAATCAGGACGTTCATATGTCGATCGGACGTTTACACTATATGTTTGATCATGTTCACATGACACTGGGACACTTTTTATCACTATGTATTACACGGATATGTATTTATGTATATATATTTATTATTAATTATGATGATGTCACTTGATTAGTGGGCTGTCTTATGGCGTGTTATATACCAGCCCCTTATGATTCACTGTGATGCTTGACAAAGATCTCAACGAGTAGATTGAAACGTTGCATACTGGGTGAATAAACACCACTTTTTGTTCACTTTAAATTGGAGTGCCGCCTCTTGCCTTGTTTGTGAATTACCTTGGAACCTGGGTCTGGAACCTTGGGGCAGAGCACCCGACTTGAGCCTTGAGCCCACAGTGCCGTTTAGCAACCCTACATATTCCTATAGATACTATGATATCCCTTGTCTTCTGTGTAAAGTCACCATCTGTTAGACCAAGATAACACAGGGGCTTATACTTATGCTGTATCTTGGATCGGGTGAAGGGTCGGACTGTGATGACATTTCTGGGATAGATGACGCTTTAATGGAAAAGTTAGCCCAGACAATTATTTAGATTTATCTAGTAAAGTCATGTATTGCTGGCAGAATACCACAGCCCGAGCAGATCTCAGATGCAATACAGAATTTGTATTGTGAGATATTGCATTAGAAAACTTGAGATTTACAATGACATTTGGGAATGTTCTATTACTTTTGCAAAGACAATTTGAGAGGCTTTTTCAAAGTGAAAAAGAAATCAAATATGTCCCGAGGGAAAGGTTAGATAAAAAATCTACAGACAAAATCTGAGAAATGGCTCTTTTATTACATGTATAAGTCAAGTCCTCATTTGCAGCATTTCACGACTTGCCAGTGTTATTGGTGTAGTACATCTCTGCAGCTCCATACACAATATGAGACAACAGGAAGGAACTGCCTCAACTCCATGGCCTCCAAACTGTTGCAAGACTTACACCTCCTGGGGTTGGGGACCACTATGCTACTTCATTGCACTTCATTGCACTTACTTGCAAGAATATGACTATAGTATATGTACCTGTAATGGTAGTGAATCTCTGAGAAGACAATACAAAACCATATATTTATATAAATGTACTACTATGCTATCAAGTGGAGGTCAAATCTATCTGTGACTCCAATAGACATCAATAGAGAGTGCAAGGTACAGGCATGACCAGACCTTCACCAAACGCAATGAAAACTGAAAATTAGTAAATGGGGTCCGCAGACCTCTTCTCTCTTTATTGGTGCTGGTTCCACTTCTGTGACCCTGACCTCTTTCATGTCCTTGAGAAATGTCAGAAGTTCAAAAGTCAGGATCCTGTGTGCTTAGAGCCTTAAGGCCCTATTTCACAAACTGATTATCGGCCATATTCATGCGATATTTAGAGATGAGCGAACCTAGAGCATGCTTGAGTAAACCCGAACCCCAGCATTCGGCATTTGATTAGCGGTGGCTGCTGAAGTTGGATAAAGCCCTAAGGTTGTCTGGAAAACATGGATACAGCCAATGACTATATCCATGTTTTCCACATAGCCTTAGGGCTTTATCCAACTTCAGCAGCCCCTGCTAATCAAATGCCGATCGTTCGGGTTCGGATGGACTTGAGCATGCTCCAGGTTCGCTCATCTCTAGCGATATTGGATGTTGCGGCTGATAATCGCTATGTGTAATAGAAGACAACAATCAGCCGACGTGCACATTGTCTTTTCAACATATTGTAAGAGCAACTATGCAACTAGCAACAATCCGCTGCCATCGATTCCTGTAATAGAAGCAGAAGCAGCAAACCTCCGCTGTGTCCTGTCGCAGCTCCCCGCTGCCCCCCCTGCCCCGCGCACTTACTCGCTGTCGGCACATGTAATATTGCGGGGAATTAGTAACAAGCTAGCAATGACCTGACAGGTCGTCACTCCCTTGCTCCCTCTCATCGCCCTGTGTAATAGGGGCTTTGCTGATCGCTAAATAGAGCCAGGAGAAGCACTTAATAGAGCCTGTCTTCTCTATTGACATGAAAAAAGGCAGTGAACCGTGGAGTGATCTGCATAGCCAATCACTTCACTTTGCTCTATCTAGCTATCTGAATACTGAGACCCTTACGTAAGGATCTGAACCCTGCAAAGGTGGGTAACGGAGGTTCAGTTAATTCTCTCTGGTTCAGGCAAACAGTTTGTTATAATCATAGCCAGTTCTCAGAACTGGAAAGGCAATGCCCCGATCCCATCCTCTTGTCAGTTTTTGTTCCCATTGCGCCCCCTTTCCCCACACACACACTGTTTATCTGCACATTTAGTAAAGGCCCTATTACACGAATTGATTATCGATCGTATTCATCCGATATCGGCCATTATGGCTGATCGAGTAGGGGCAACCGTTAGCTTAAATGGAATTTCAACTCTGCTAAACCCACCCACCGTTCATAACTGCTACAATATTTCCATGACTTGTCAGTAGTTTGTAGAAATGATAGGGAACAAGACGTAGAGGCTACATGTCTAGATGAAGTTTATATTTGGACTGGTCCGGCTGTCTGCAGAGACCTTCTCTTCTCCGGTGTCTTTCCGCAGCATACTAGGAATGCACACCTAATGGATCCATATGGCAACTAGTGACTAAATGCTTCTATTCAGTCCATTCACAACATGTAGCTGTGCGGTCCAAATATCAGGCTTGTCTGATACTGAAGTGATAGGGGCTAATTGAAAGCCATGCCTTGCTGTTCATTGAATCTAAGCAGGTACCATGCTCCTCTCAATGAGCCCTTAAGCTTTCATCTATTAGGAAAGGAAACATTCATTAATCAAGCATAGCGGCAGATAATTATTGGGTGGTATTTGAGGTAAAGTTTAATGCCATCCTTTCAATGCTCGACTAATTTCTCTCGAAACGTAGAGCTGAAAGCAAGCAATGAACCGTAGAGACCATTATTTCTATTTTATGCAGAATATATGTGAAATAATATCCAGTCTACCTCCTTTCAGCCGACTGCATTAACACCACCTCTTGTTTGATCGGCAGGTACATTGAGATACTGAAGGAGCATAAGCCGAAGATCCTGTGGGACCAGCACATTGCGGAACATTACCTGGAGTATAAAAAGTAAGCACTGCACGAGGTTTCCCTGCCCTACAGGTGATGGATGAGTCTTCCCATCAGATCAGGACATACAAGGAAAGGACGTTGGATAGAGTAGAGATACAAAATCTATAGAAAGCCAGCAAAGTCATGCTGAACGATCCAACACTCAATAATAATTTATAGTTATTTTCTCTGCTTAGAGGCTGATTGTATTTCATGCCGGGAAAATTGACAGACAAAGTAGAACAATTGACTCTTATCCATCATTAGATTATCCAGGCTTATTGTTAAAAAGAGCTGGGGTCTGGGCCACCTAGTAAGGTTTAACCAAACCAGCTCGAGCGGATGTCTATTCTTCACAGACTACAATCTCTGATATTAGGTTTCTTAAAACATGTTTTTTTTTTACAGGAATAAGGGAGGAAAACATGCAGTGTTCTATCCAACTCTGAAGGTGAGTTACAGAGCCGTACATTGTCCACCTACTACCTGTCCGATGTGGATATAACAAGCCATATAGGTTTACTTTTCATATAGTCCTCCCTGGTTTCACATCTCTCAATGTTTTATCATAAGGAGGAAGCCTTATGGTAATGCTGTTCTTGGCTCGGGTAGGATTGAGTATACTAAGCATTTAGTAGAGTACTTTGTAGAAGTAACCCAGTAAAGCTGTAAATTGCATAATGGGGCAATAGTTGTAAGGCCTCATGCACCAAACCTTATGAAAGATGTTCAAGCTGGATTTCCAATTGATACACCTATACATTTAATGTAATGCCCTTCCTTAACCCCTAGACGACCCTGGACGTAGGGTTACGTCATGGAAGTCTGTCCCCAGACGACCCATGACACCGGATGAGCAGCCGGGACCTCACCGGTAATGACACGCTGCAGCGATCACTTACACTTTAAGTGTAAGTGACAGAGGGAGTCCCCTGTCACTTACCGATCGGGACCCCCGCAGTGTGAATGCGAGGGTCCCGATCGTTGAAACGGACCGCCGGAGGTCTCTCACCTGCCTTTGTGCGGTCTGATCTGCGATCTGCTACACTGAGCCTGCACAGGCAGGCTCAATGAGCAGAGTGCCGATAACACTGATCAATGCTATGCCTATGGCATAGCATTCATCAGTGAAGAAATCAAAGTACTGGATGTAAAAGTCCCCCAAAGGGACTTCAAATGTGTAAAAAAAAAAAAAAGTTCAAAACACTAACACACTACCCCAAAATCCCTCCCCCAATAAAAGTTGAAATAACCCCCCTATCCTATTATATAAATAAAACATATAAAAATAAATAAATAGATAAACATATAATATACCGTAGCGTGCGTAATTGTCCGATCTATTAAAATATAACAAGCGTCATTGTGATCGGTGAACGGCGTACACGAAAAGAGGGAAAAAAGTGCGCAGATTACTGATTTAATGTTACATTATATATTAAAAAAAAATCAATAAAAAGTGATCAAAACGTCCAATCTTCACAACTATGGTATTAATAAAAACTAGAGATCATGGCGGAAAAAATGACACCCCATACAGCCCCGTAGGTGAAAAACTAAAACTGTTATAAGCGTCACAATAGTCCTATTTTATTAATATTTAATTGCCAAAAAAAAGGATTTCATAAAAAAAAATACATATATAACATTAGAGAATCTGTGTAACCTGCATATGGTTGTGTTCGGACTGACCTATAGAGTAATAGTATCATGTCGCTGTTACCATATAGTGCATTACGTAGACACAGGAACCCCCCAAACGTAACCATATTGCATTCTTTTTTACGATTTCACCTATTTATATCTTCATAAATAATATATTTGGGATTCCGTCATACTTGTTATGGTAAAATGAATGACGCCATTACAAAGTACAACTATTCCTGTAAAAAACAAGCACTTAAATGGCTTGTAGATAGAAAACTGAGAGTGCTAGAGCTCTTAGAAGGGGAGGAGGGAAAAACGAAAACACTAAGATCAAACTTTGCGTGGTCCACTGGGTCATTTTGGGCCTGGTCCTCAAAGGGTTAAAGATCTGTTTAAACTAATAAAACTTTGTCACTACTGAGTTCCTTGTAGGAAAAAAAATCTTATATAGCAACTTTCTAGAGTACATAATATATATCAAAAGAAGAATATTATACATTAATACATAAGTTAATATCCTATCTTCTGTTTAAATCCATCAGTCCATACAGGTGCGACTGGACCTTGCAAAGGAGCTGGGAACAGGGATCTCTATCTGGGAGCTGGGACAAGGCTTGGACTATTTTTATGACCTTTTATGATTTTATAAGCATTGGATAGCTAGCTTGTGATTCTATTGGGAACTGATGTATTGATAACAGGAAACAGAAGATGTAGTCTGATGACCCCATTTCCGTCCATAGAACCCCAAATTCTTTATCTCTTCACACACCTGCTAAATGACTGCACTTTCCTTTCTTTTTGATGGAACTTTAATTGTTAAAAGATCTTTATACATAGTATTTTTTTCTCCTGAAGTCTAAATGCAGTTGACCTTATGTCCAGTCTATAAATCAATATAACAGACTACTGGTAACATATGGAGAAGTAAACTCTAGCACAACTCTGGCTACAGGCTGGACTGGTAAGTTGATGCCTTGTAACTCTTTCCATCTGTTATTCTAGAATTACTGTGATCAACAAGCTATACTCACCTTTGCCTTATTCTCACTCCCACCTCTTTGCTCTCATGGACACATAGTGCAACAATAATAGTTTAAAGAAATAAACCTTTAAGCTGGGTTCACACTACGTATATTTGAGGCTGTATGTTTGAGGCTGTATAGCAACCAAAACCAGGAGTGGATTAAAAACACAGAAAGGCTATGTTCACATAATGTTGTAATTGAGTGGATGGCCGTCATTTAATTGCAAATATTTGATGTTATTTTAAAACAGCGGCTGTTATATTGAAATAATGGAAGTTATTTACCGTTATATGGCGGCCATCCACTCAATTTCAACATTGTGTGAACATATCCTTTCTGGGTTTTCAATCCACTCCTGGTTTTGGTTGCTATGAGGACCTGACATGAGGACCAAATACAGCCTGAAATATACATAGTGTGAACCCAGCCCCCATATGACACAAATCAGCAAACATGGAACTAGGTTTAGAAAGAAAAGATTTTTTTTTAATCATAACTGCTGCAATTTTTGGGTCAAACTTTTTTTTTTAAATAAACATGTAAGGTGAACAGAGCTGATCAATGGGGAATGGACTTGATGATTAATTTGGAATATAATTTAAACAATAAAAGGACTAAAGGGGCTAAGTGGTTTTACTCTTTATATATGTTTTTTTTTTTTGTGTCGTCTTGTCATGAAGTCACCAAATGGTTATTGAAGTAGAAATCTGGTTTGACACAGCCCTAATATAACCTCATTTTAAGAATGCTATCCATATTATGGGGAACAGACCCACTATGCTGAATGTATATCATCACAAGAGCATTGGTATAAGTTTGGGTCAGTAGAACCAATGGAGGATAACATAGCTGTAATACTGTACAAAGGCTAAAATAGGACTATATTATGTTTATCTGAAACAAGCATATGATTTAGACTGCATCCAACTTCTTCAGCCACCGGTAATGAAATGCTGAGAGTTCAAGTGCGGACGAACCCAAATATACTCAAGGTTTGCTCATCTTTAGTTAAAAACTGATCCTCACTTATGTTTTGTAGATTTCCATACAGTTCATGGTCACCATTGAGAGATTTCCTTTTCAGCTGGTCTGAAGCGGGACGTGGATTTTTTTTTTCAATATTCACTTTGTAGTTTTGAGATTGTTGGCATGTGGCTTGTAATTTTTACATTTAGATGAAGTACAGTAATCCGCCTATTATAAATGGCATCTAAGCCTGTTGTTCACATATCTTCTGTATAGATTTGGTCAACAGGGTTGCCTCATAAACTGGTTTTCCAGGTAAAACTTTTTATTACCTATCCTCAGGATAGGTTATCAATAGAGATGAGGGAACCTCGAGCATGCTCGAGTCGATCTGGACCCGAACTTTCGGCATTTGATTAGCGGTGGCTGCTGAACTTGGATAAAGCCCTAAGGCTATGTGGAAAACATGGATACAGTCATTGGCTGTATCCATGTTTTCCAGACAACCTTAGAGCTTTATCCAACTTCAGCAGCCACCACTAATCAAATACCGAACGTTCGGATCGACTCGAACCCGAACCCGGTTCGCTCATCTGTAGTTATCAATAAATTTTGCCTGGTAAACACACTTTAACCGTAAGTCAGATGAGTTATCAGAGGCTAGGATGAACCTGTAGAAACAAACCAAGCAACATGGAGCCATTCACACCCTTCAAAGATTATGGGCACCTTTCTCATAGCAATAAAAATGTAATATCACAAGTACTATTAGATGTTACTAGATATAGCTATGCAGAGTAAATTTCAGTTCCAGCACAAAAACATATCCCACTTATCTAACTGTTCTGGTTATGGAAATAATATATTTGTGGAGATTTACTCTTCTTTAAGGAAATCTTTGACAATGTCTTGCCATGAGTTGCCATTTCTGATGTAAAAAGGATCTTCTGGGCACAGAGTGAAGGCTTACTGGCTGCCTAAGGTGGTTATACTGCTATAATACAGCTTAGTAGAAATATGTCCCCTTAGTCACTGAATAGTGACATGTGAGTGGGTTCCCCCCACTGCAGGCTCAAACATTCCCTGCACGTAGTGTAATTTGTACAGGCGGGCCTTGTTAGGATTGATGGTCCGCTTGGATCGTAATTCTCCCTGCCAGTGTCCTTGCTACACCACCGTTTTTTCTCCTCTGCTGCTGAGCATTCGTTTTTTACAGCACTAATGCCTAAAGAGTTTAACCTCTGAAATGCCATAATGGTCTTGTAATAGCAATTATATGGTGAAGCACAAAATGTTCAAGATGCTTTATGTAGCACCAGTATTAAAGGGGTATTCCCAAGATCACACTGGTGGCTCAATGGCTGATATATGTAAGTTTATTAAAATGTACCAGTATATTCAATGACCAAAAATGCTTGTCCTTAGGACCTGCATACAGTTTTAGGGCCCTATCCCACCGGACGATTATCGTTCAGATTATCGTTAAAACGTTCTAATCTAAACGATAATTGTTCGGTTGAAAGGCAGTTAACAATTAACGACCGAACGATAAATCGTTGATCGCTTTATAAGACCTGGACCTATTTTTATCGTTGCTCGTTCGCAAAACGTTTGCATTGAATAAGACATCGTTTGGTCATTCGGAGTAGTTACGAACGCAATAGCGAAGAAATAGTGAAGAAAATACGATCGCAAATACGATCATAAGTAACGATTAACGTTCCATGGAAACGAGTGAACGTTTTTAGGTCTTTAGCAATAGCGGTCGTTTGAGATCGTTAACGATTATGCGAACGATAATCGTCCGGTGGAATAGGGCCCTTACACTGTGGTGAAGCAGAGAGCTCTTGCCTCCCTGCCAGCCACCTATTCTTATGGGCCTGTGGCCTGCAAGAGGCTGAGAGCAGCTGAAGACTCCTGCACCCTTGCAGACAGGGCAGGAGAAGTTTCTGTTAATGTTGGCACAGACTGCAAAGGGGGCATTATTAGAGTGATGGGGGATCGGCTTATAACCTGGGTCTCACTTCTAGACTTGTGGCAACTTTGGCAGCACGGAGCTGATGCAGTTTGTTTCAGGCAAATGTAGTTTCTGGTGGTCACAGGGTCCCAGAAGTAGGACCACCCCATCTGCAATGTGAAGCAGGCCGAACACTAGATAGGAAGGAGCCCCCAAACAAAGAAAGCGGGGGACACCAAAGTGTGGCACAGTTGAGAAGGTAAGTTGCAAACAGTGTATGATAGCTTCTTACCAGGTAAGCTTACAGAACAAATTCTGAATAAGATTTCTATTATCTGGGAGTTCCAGGGATGATAAAGGCAGAGACACTAGACATGTAAGTAACTGTTATGGGCAGATTACTGTTATGGTGTTTATATTCTTTTGTTTAAATTATACCTACTTATTAGAAGGTTATAAGTTACCCACAAAGTGACACCTAGCTGGGATGCCCAGTGATCAGCTGTAGGGTAACCAGGCAGATAGTATACAGTATACAGTTTCCCTGCAGTGCCACCACATGGGAATTAGAAAACATGATGCCTGTTCCAGTAAGTGGGTTGTCTGTATAATGCAGGACAGGACACTCATGTAACCACTCTGGTCAGACAATAAGGATCCTGAGCAGGATATCCCCTTTAATTTACTCCAACCAACCAACCCTTTAAGGAATGTCATATGACTTATGGGGCACATTGATCAGATTCTCTTACATGGAAGTTTTAAATGGGATGGAATATATTAAATGAGTCAGTCTTAGCATTGACTTAAAAAAAATTTCATTGTATACATTTATTTTTACAAAATCTCTGTTCAGCATATGGAAAGTAATGGACAGAAAAATATTCATGAATGAATGTGGTCTCTCCAGAAATACATCAAAGCGAATGTACAATCAGGTACATTTGCTTTAAGCACTACCTAAGTATAGGACCGTATTCAGGGGTAACGGTACGGGGTTGAAGCACTGGAGGCGGGCCGGCCCGCTCCCAGTGGGAGGAAACCCCCTCCTCTCTATGACTTGGCGCCATTCTATACATGGGTAATACTTAAAGCAAATGTACCTGATGGTACATTTGCTTTAAGTACTGCCCCTTTTGCAGATACCTTATCTGTGTATATTGTATAGAGTTGGTGTTTTGTCTTATCTATGCTTATAATAAACCTGTTGTCTAGTGGCCGTCTCATTATGGTCATTATTAGCGGCTGTCTATTTAACCGGATGGCCACCTGTTCCAGATATGTTCCCAAAGTAGGAACATACCCTTATGGAGCCTTTACACAGAGAGATTTATCTGACAGATTTTTAAAGCCAAAGCCAGGAACAGACTATAAACTGGGAACAGGTCATAAAGGAAAGACTGAGATCTCTCCTCTTCTCAAATCCATTCCTGGCTTTGGCTTCAAAAATCTGTCAGAAAAATCTGAGAAAAAAATGGCCACAATTAGGGAAAAAGCGAAAGGATTTAAAAATATATAATTTTCTGATCATTCTTTCGGTTTATTGAAGAGCTAATCACATTACATGGAACTTGCATATTGCAGCATTACACATTGTGTGACATTAAGCTAAAAGAAGCATTGATGTGAGGATCCCTCCTACTTTCTAGGAAGTCATAGCTTTGCTCCATGTATCCCTTGCTCCATTCCTCTCCAGAAAAGGCTCAAGCTACAGTTTGTACTCGACTCTTCTCCCTCTCTTAAAAGTGCTCCTTCATCTCAGCTTGTCTCCTGCTGTGTTCTGCTTCTAACCTGGATGTATCACATCCCTCCCTTCTCATCCACTCTATCAGAGCTGCCCACAGTCACAGCCTATACCCAAAACATAAGTGGCATGACAGCAAGATTTTTGTGAAATCCTAAAAGTGATCTCTCAGCAGTCCATGTGAATACTGACTGATAAAGAATGATCTTTTATGTGCACTGATCAAATAACTATATGGGAAATGATCCCACTATCATTACATAGTAATACTTTAGCAGCAGAAACTGAAGGGTCTGTCATCCCACACTTTTCCCAATATTCATCATGACCCCTGTGCCCCCTGCTGGCTGCAGCTACATGTAACCTCCTCTTTCTTATTCTACATCAATCTCTTTGACAATCTCTCTGGTAGCTATAGCTTCTTCCTTACTCAATAGATGTCATATATGCAGAGACTTGTCACGTAGGGTAATGCAATTGTTATAGAGAATGTGTGTCGTGAGATTTGTGTGGTGTAAGTGAGAGATACTTGATCAGCAAACGCTGGGGAGGTGCTTTGTTGTTGGAAGAAGCCTTCATGTTGGTGTGGGTTGGATTGTACATGTGAAGGGCAGGGACAGTGACTACAAGGGAAGATGTCACCTATGAGTCATTGGATTTAATTGCTGCTTATTTTAAAATTACATCTAGTCAACCATGTAGTTATATATCTTTTTTTTTTTTTTAATTCTTTATTTTGAAGTCACAGAAAAGGAGGGACAGACAACACCCATCCGCTCCACACCATAAACTCCATAAACACCATAAACATGATGTAGGGTAATAAACAGTGACTGGGACAATTTCCAGTATCAACAAATGGTAGTTCCTTGACCAATAGGAAAAGAGAAACAACAACACACTGGAAACATGCAATGAAACACCACCCAAGATAGTCATTTATAAAAGAGCCGAGAGTGGCGGCCGCACCCCCTCCGCAACTTCAGTAGAAAGTTTTACTTTTGTGTTATCGAGGGCTCCCTACCAGGGGGGAGTCGCCTCCGCCTTAAAAAAGACGGAGGAAAGATAAAGCAGGGCAGAATTCTTACAGAAGAGAGAAAGGTAAGCAAGTAAAGAAAGAATGGGGAAGAGGGGGGGGGGAAGGATAAGAGAAGGGAAGGAGGGGAGAGGAAGGGGGGTGAAGGGACATGGACGAGTCCTGCCAGCGTCGCGATCATCGTCCTCTGAGGCCCGGGCAGACCACTCCATCCTGCCCCTATATCAGCTCTGGGGTAGGGGGTCGGTATGCTGGATTAAAGCTAAACCGAGTCCACTCACCAAGGCGAGGTATTCCGGAGTGCCTTTGAATTCCATCCAAGGATACCATGTGGAGGTGAACTTTGTGTTAGACTTATGAAGAGAAGAAGTCAAGTCTTCCATATGTAGTAGGTCATTGACCTTAGAGATCCAGAGCGAAATCGGTGGAGGGGAGTCCTTCTTCCAATATAGGGGAATACAGACTCTCGCTGCCATCACCAAAAATTTCAACAACGACTTCTTGTAGGACTTTGTCGGGAGTGAACAGTGGTGCAACAAGAACAGGGCGGGAGTTAAGTCAAATGTCACACTCGTGACTTTAACAATGATCCTCCGCACCTCGTCCCAAAAGGGTGTTAGCACGGGGCAAGACCAAAAAATGTGCAGGTGTGTACCCTCAGAGGTTCCGCACCTCCAACACACCGGATCCTCATCTGGCCAAATAGAGTGAAGCTTGACGGGCTTTCGATACCATCTGGTAAGTATTTTATACCCCGCTTCCTGATAGACTGTACACATGGACGACTTGTGGACCAAAGATAGAATACGGTTTCTTTGGGCTGCGGTCAGTGTCACCTCCAGGTCTTCCTCCCACCTCAGAAAGAACTCGGGGGGTGGTAAGTCAGGGGGGGCAATCAACAGGGCATATGTGCTCGAGAGCGTATGTCTCAGGGTCCCCTTTTCCAGGCACAGATCTTCGAAGGCCGTGGGGGTGGAGGCATGCGAAGTCACCATTGGCAGCGTGGTCAGAAAATGTCTGATCTGGGTAATTCTCCATGGGCCCAAAGGGACGGGCTCTAAGATGTCCCCGAGTCGCAAAGCCGACATCCACCCCGAACCCTCCCGGAAAGAAGAGAGTCTGAACCTGCCCGCCTTCGTCCAAGCCTTGAATGCCGGGTCAGTAAGGCTTGAAGGAAAGGAGGGGTTCCCCAGGACTGGAAAGCACGGAGATCTATGGGGGAGCATGTGGGAACGACTGACTTTCGCCGTACAGGCCAGAATGGTCGGCCCGATAGTGGGGTGGGACCGCAGGGAAGGAGTATCGGACGGATGCAGCCACGGAAGACAGAACAGGGGTACGTTCATGCACGACTCTTCCACTTCGACCCACGGCTTTGTGTCTCCGTGTCTGCACCAGTCCACCACCCTCGTCAAAAGCTACGCCTGGTGATATAGTCGCAAGTCTGGCAAACCCACTCCGCCTTGAGATTTTGGGCGACATAGCATGGTGCGTCTAAGACGGGCCGGTTTGTTTTTCCAGACAAACTTGATCTGCATAGACGTCTCTGCTTTGAAAAAGGAGACTGGGACTCTAGTGGGGATGCACTGGAAGAGATACAAAAATTTGGGTAAGATGGTCATCTTTAGGATTGCGCACCTTCCAAACCAAGAGAAATAGCCCCTGGACCACACCTCGCATTGGGATTGCACTCGAGACAGCAAAGGAGGGAAATTTAGCAAGTAAAGTTTGCGTAAGTCAGATGGAAGGCGAATACCCAAATAACGGATTGCCTCTGGAGCCCATCGAAAGCGGAAGGAACCCCTAAGTCCGGACACCACTGTCTCCGGAAGACCAATATTCAATGCCTCTGATTTAGTGAAATTAATTTTGAAATTGGACAACCGTGCAAAGTCCTCCAGTTCTCTCATCAAGGAGGGAAGAGAAATCACGGGGTTTGTAATATAAAAAAGTAAATCATCTGCGTACACAGAGACCTTGTGAGTGGTGTCATGGACCGGCACTCCCCCCACGTCCGGGTGGGCTTGAATTTTACAAAAAAAGGGTTCTAACACTAAAATATTAGGGGAGACAGGGGGCAACCCTGTCTAGTCCCGTTCTTAATTGCGAATTCCTCAGATAGGAGACCATTCACCCTGACACGTGCCTGCGGGGTGCGGTATAAAGCAGAGATCCAGTTCATAAAACTGTGACCAAGTCCTATGTAGGTGAGAGTCTCCACCATAAAATACCAATTGATCCTATCAAATGCTTTCTCCGCATCTGTGGATAAAAGCATCAGTGGTAAGTCAAGAGATTTGGCTTTGTGGATCAGGTCTATGGCTCGTATGGTGTTGTCTCTGGCCTCTCTTCCCGCCATAAAGCCAACTTGGTCAGTGTGAATGATTTCCCCCTGAACTGCGGATAGCCTGGTGGCCAGAATTTTAGTGAATAGTTTGAGGTCCACGTTGAGTAATGATATGGGACGATATGAACTACACAACGTACTGTCCTTTCCCTCCTTGGGTATCACCGAGATGTGAGCCTGTGTGGAGTCCAGGGGCAACTCCCCCACGTCCGTGGCCGCATTGAAGGCTTTAGTAAAGTACAGGGCCAATTGGGTTTGGAATAGTTTGTAATATATCAGGGCGAACCCATCCGGGCCCGGCGCCCTCCCCGTCTTAGATTCTTGGATTGCCGTCAGGAATTCTCCTGTGGAGATGGGCTGCTCCAGTGTTTCCACTACCGTCTCCGTCAGTTTGGGCATCCCAGAGTCCTAGATGTAGGACCGGATGCGGTCCTTAAAGTCATGGCAGGACGTAGTGGGGTTAGTCGAGTCCACAGAGTAAAGGTCAGCGTAATATGTCTTAAATGCCTCAGCAATATCAGATGGGAGGTACAGAGGAGTGGCCTGATCAGAGTGTATAAGAGGGACATAGGAACGTGTTTGTTGTGCCCGTAGCGCCTGCGCCAGAGCCCTCCCCGGTTTATTGCCGTGCTCGTAATAGTACCTCCTACATTTAGCAAGAGTGGCTTTAGCCTTGTGCAGGAGGTGCGCACGTAGCTCTTCCCGCTTAAGCTGGAGAGCCCCCGTAGAGTCCGGATTCTGCCCCCTCTTATGGGCCGTCTCCAGTTCACGCAGTTGGGACAGGAGCCTCTCTGTCTTTAGGGACCTCTCCTTCTTCAAGCGCGCTCCGTGTTTCACTAGTATTCCACGAATTACACATTTGTGAGCCTCCCAAACCGACATAAGCTAAACATCCGCCGTGTCATTGGTGGGAAAGTAAGACTCCAAAGTGGACAGGATCACCAAATCCTGAAGCAGCGAGGTGTTTAAGCGCCACTGCCACTGAGAGGCCCGTAGTGCGGGCATGTCTAGCGTCAGGACCACCAACGCATGATCTGAGAAGGTGATACTATCAATGTGGGCCTGTTGAAGCAAGGAGAGGTCCCCATGGCGCAGGAAAAAATAATCCAGTCTGGAATAGACATTGTGCGCGGGAGAGAAAAAAGAGTAATCCCTGTCGGAGGGGTGGCAGACTCGCCATGTGTCCACTAGTCTGTGGTCATGTAAGGCGTCGCGTATACGACATAGGGCGGAAGAGCTGATGTGGGAAGAGCCCGAGGAGGTGTCTAAACGGGGCTCCAGGGCCACATTGAAGTCTCCCCCAAGCACTAAGGTCCCCTCCACAAAGTCGTCCAATGCATCCAGCATCTGGTTGAGCGCCTGACCTTGGTTCGTGTTTGGCAAATAGAAGGAGGCGATTGTGAAGGTGTGTGCGACTATGCGGCCCTTAAGAAGGACCACCCTACCTGCTTCGTCACACCACGTCCCGACATGTTCCCACGGAAGATTCTTGGAAATCAAGATGCACGATCCACATGCCTTGGAGTTTGGAGAATAGCTATGGTAAGCAGAGGGAAAATTCACGTTAGTGAGTGTAATCTGATTAGAAGCGAGCAGGTGGGTTTCTTGCAGAAAAACTACATGTAGGAAATTTTTCAGAATGATGCGTTTGCCCGGGTCATGTAAACCCTTGACATTCAGCGTGCTAACCCGCAAAGGCACTGCGCTGACAGCCATCGCCGGGGAGGAAGGGAGGGGGGGAGGGTACTGAGGGAGGGAGTAATCAAGGAGAGGAGGTAGGGAAAAGATAGAGGGGAAGAAAAAGATAGGGAAAGGGGAAAGGCGGTAGAGAAAGAAGGAGAGGTGGGGTAAGTAGGAAGAATAGATGAAGTGAGACTCCTGTTCCGGAAGAGGAAGAGGTCCCGATAGAGGGTAGAAAGACTAAGAGGAAGGAGAAGAGAGTGGGCAGCGCCCAGAAGTGAGACCCTATGGGGAGTTGAAAACACCCAAGAGGGCTAAGAAAGAGAAATTTGAGAGGTAGTGGAAATCCATGGGGGAGGTCCAGAACCAGCAGCCGCCTAGCGGTCAAAAGGAACACTGTGAGGTACTGCGCCAAACACCCCCCGCCAAACCGGC